>NW_006922042.1:1201009-1223866 GCF_000298275.1 Orycteropus afer afer
AAAAAAAAAAAGAGCAAGAGTGACGATATTAATTTCTGATAAAATAAACTTTAAGGCAAAAACTACCAAGAGACAAGGAAGGACATTGTATAATGACTAAAGGGTCAATTGAAGAGGAGGATGTAACCATAATAAATATCTATACACCCAATGAAAGAGAGCTAAAGTACATAAACTTTAGAAGACTTGATAGTAAAAATAGACAACTCCACAATAATGGTGTTGTTGTTATGTGCCATTGAGCTGGACCTGACTCATAACGACCCCTCCTTGGGTGAACAACAGAGCAACTAGGAAGAAATTTAACAAAGATATGGGAGAGCTAAACAACAAAATCAACCAACTGGACCTCAATGATGTATACAGAACACCCCATCCAACAACAGTAGCATATACATCCTTGTCCAGTGCACATGGAACATACTTCAGAATAGACCATATGTTAGGTGACAAAGAGAGCCTCGATAAATTTAAAGACACCAAAATACTACAAAGAATCTTTTCAGATCGTAATGCTAAAATAAGAAATCAATAACAGGCAGATCAAGAAAAAAAAAATGTGGAAATTCAATAATACCCTGCTTAAAAACTTATTGGGCAAGAGAAAAAAAAATAAACTTAAAAAATGCCTTTGATCAAATGAAAATGAAAGCACAACAGACAAAAATCATTAGGACACAACAAAAACAGTGTTCAGAGGACAATTTATAGCAATGGATGCACATATTAAAAAAAAGAAGAAAAAATCCAAATGAACAGTTTAACACAACATCTCCAACAATTAGATAAAGAACAGCAAAATAAACTTATGGTCACCAGAAGAGAAGAAATAATAAAGACTCAAGCAGAAATAAATTAAACGGAAAAGAAAAAAAAAAAAAAAGAATCAGGACTAGAAGTTGGTTCTTTGAAAAGATTAATAAAACTGACAAAGCATTTGCAGATTTTACAAAGAAGAAGATGCAAATAACACAAATAAGAAATGGAACAGGTAATGTCACAACAGAACCTACTGAAATAAAAAGGAAAATAACATAACACTATTCAGAACAGAAATCTAACGAATTTGAAAACCTAGAAGAAATGGATTTCTAAAAACAAACAATCTACCCAAACTAACACAATCTGATGTAGAAAATTTGAACAGATTCATCACAAAACACGAAACTGAACCTGTCATAAAAATTAAAAAAATAATAATAATCCCAATAATAACAGTCCTGGCCTAGCCTGCTCCCCTGGAGAGTTCTACCAAACATTCAGAGAAGAGCTGACAGCAGTTCTACTCAAACTATTATAGAATATATATGTGAAAGGATGGAATATTACCAAACTCATTCTATGAAGCAAGCATAACCCTGACACCAAAACAAGGCAAAGACATCACTAAAAAGAAATTAGAGACCAATATCGCTCATGAGGGCTCTGGTAGTACAGTGCCTAAGGCATTTGACTGTTAACCAGAAAATTGGTCATTCAAACCCACCAGTGACTCCACAGAAGGAAGACAGGGAAAGCCACTTCCTTAAAGATTTACTGCCTCAGAAACCCAATGGAGGTCTCTATCAGTCAGAATCGACTCGATGGGCAGTGAGTTTGGTTTTTTAGGTTTGGTATCCCTTGTGAATATTGACACAAAAATTCTCAACAATCTTAGCCAATAGACTTCAACAACATATCACAAAACTAATACATCACGACCAAGTGCCCACTGCAGATAAGAAGAGAGAAAGGGGAAGGAATGTAGGAAATTCATATTGATAAAGCTCTACATGTGTATCTGTACAGCCATTTCTCATTTGTATCATATCAACCATCTCACAAGGACATTATAACTATTTCCATCTTAAATTTGGGATCAAAGGATTCAACAGGTTGAGAGTCAACTTCAGGTTGAGAGACGTTAACCTACATGTCTTGCTTCACTCCCAGGCACACTCTTGTCCCGTGGCTTCCCTTGTGGCTTCTCTACCCTCATTTCACCTATATATCTGACCTGCTTGGATAGAACCACAGCTCTCCATGTATCCACCCTGCTCTCAGCCCTCCTTGCACCAAAGGCAATATCCAGTTACTTACAGGTACAGAATGTTTTCTCACTCACAAGCTCCAGGGGAAAAAAAAAAGAGATTTCTGGTGTCACAAGCAAGCACAGAAGGCTCCCCCTGAAAGAACAAAAACTTCTGAGTCTGGTTCAGGTCTCACTGAAACCCACAGCCCTGAAACATTATACATACCTGTATGTGCATATGAAACCTGTCTTGTGTGCTAATGTGGTCACTGCAGAGAGGAAGAGGCTACAAAGTCCTTCTCCGTCTGAGTGACAAGAGCAAGTGTGTGAGGTTGTAAAAGGATTCACAGCTTCAACCTTCCCTTCAGAGGAGCTGACCAATTGCTGAAGGCTGCATTTAAAAGAAATGAAAATGAAACCAGTCTAAGCTTGTTTACTCCTTTCTAAAAGTCATGAGCATTTCCAGGAATAAGAAAATGAACAATTTTTAAGTTCAGTTGGCTTGTGGAGGGAGAGGTGGGCAGAGACGCCACTTGGAGCCAAGGGAAGCAGGTCCCAATGGCACCTGGGAAGTTACCTAGCCAAGACTCTCCGACGGATGTGGCTCTCCCAGAGCCAAAGGAACACTGGGAACAGAGGTAGAGGCAGAGGAGGCTATGAGAAAGTTTCTAAAGCTTCCAGTATGTGAAGGAAAAGTATTTTCTGTAAGAAAAGGGTGGGACTCTAATTTTTTTTTTTTTCCCCTCTCTCCTCTTTCTTTCTCTTTAAAAAGTAATGTAGCTGACTACTCACCTTGTGAATGCCAGGGCATAAATGATTGGCAAATGAGAAACAATTTTAATTCTCCTAGAATCCAGGAGAAACCCAGTTTCTGGGTCCATGGAGATAGGGAGACCCACCCAGAGCATTTGCCTATATGGGGTCTTTTGAACCTTAAACCTTTGAGAAACTGGTTCCTGGGGTTCACCTTTGAGTCAAACAAAGGGCTAGATAAACTGATAAGACCTTCTCAGTTTGGACATTATGCTCCTTTGAAGAGTTCAGTCAGTTTCAGAAATAGACTCCAAAGGTCAGATTGGGAGCTATGTTTAGGGTAAGTTGGTTATTATTGTTCAAGATAATGCTGTATGAAAATCCTACCTGATCACAACTCTGTTTATCAATTCTGTTTTGACCCTTTTCCTCCATGGCAATGCTGATATGATTTGGTGTAAAAGTGTTTTGAAGTTGTCTCATCTTTGCAACATTTTTGAGTGTCTAGCTGAAATGTTGCCCCAATTTGTAAATCATAATTAAACAAACTTCAATTAATTTCTAATATTGGTTTAATATGATTTTTGCTTTAACACAGGTCGTGGGGTTATAACACCCTGAAAGGCCAAGACCATGAGTGAGTCAAACTGCCGCAAGGGAATATGGAGAAATGTAGCAAGACATTGAGAAGGATAAAATAAGGGGATGTGGAGAGGCCTGGGGGACAGAGGTTTCTTTGCTGACATCATTCTGTGGGCTGGGGACTGCCAATCTAGAGACATAGCTTTCAGTTAGATGTTGTCTTAGAAAAACACTCAGGAACTACAGATCTCAGCCCTGTCTCCCAGAGAATCCACAGGCACCTGGAGCCAACCCCATGTGGAAGCCCAACTGCTACCAACTTTCCCAAGCTAAATTTTAAGTAGGTTGTCTTTGTTGTTGTTGTTGTTATGTGCCGTCGAGTCAAACCCGACTCATAGCGACCCCTCCTTGGGTTTCCAAGGCAGTATCACTACGGAAGTAGGATTGCCCAACCTTCCTTCCGAGGAGTGGCATTCCTTTAAGCAGGGTTAATTATACAAGCAAATGCTGAGATTAAAAATGGGTATTGTCCTTTCTGTACAACAAATATTTATTTAGCTCTTGGATAGCAATTGGGTTCCAGGGATGTGAGGATTCATAAGGCTTTGTCTCTGAGATACAGTAAAAAGAATATAAGGGAGGCATTGTGTGACCTCCTTTAACTTCGTGAGGGGAAGACAGAGTCAGCAGCAGCAGCAGCAGCCCAAGGATGATATCTATGAGGTGGTGGTCAGACATACCACTACCACCCTCCAAACTTTCTACCAGTTCTGACACCAACCATCTCTCCCACGACACTCTATACTTCTCTGGGTTTTTTTGTTTTTGTTTTTGTTTATTTCCTTGTCATTATGTTTGCTTGTTTGTTTGTTTTTATTTTAATTAGGGTGAAAGTTTACACAGCAAATTCATTTTCCATACAGCAGTTCATACATATTTTGTTTCGTGACATTGATTGTAATCCACATAATGTAACAGCTCTCTTCTCATTTCCTCCCTGTGGTTAGTTTTTCCCTGTGTCCTTCTTTCCTGTGCATTTCTGCCCCCTGAGCAATCTCCCTGTGCAAATCCTGCCCTTCTGATCTCTCATGACTGATTGTTATAAGGAGGGCACCTACCTGGTGTAAACATTACCTTATATGCCTCTCTATTGCTTGGCTGGAAGCCAGGGGAGTGAGTTAACTTCTAGGCCTAACGGTGACTAGGAGCCATAGTCTTGAGGGCTTCACCATTCACTATCAGGCCAGTAAGCCTGATCCTTTTTTTATGATTTTGAGTTTTGTTCCACATTTTCTCCCACTCTATCTAGCAACGCCTTCACTGATACCTTTCCTAGTGGTTAACAATAGCCAGGAACCATCTAGTTCTTCTGTCTCATGGTCATGTAGGCTGAGATTTGCAAGATCCACTTGTCCTTTGGACTAAGTGCATCTTTGAATTTCTTCATTCTTCATTCTTCTTTGCTCAAGACTGAGAGACCTATTGTTGCATCTAGAAGGCTTCTTGCAAGCTTTTAAGACACCAGTTGCTACCCACCAAAGTAGGATGTAAAACAATGTTTTTGTGTAGTAGTATATAATGCCAATTGAACTTGATGTTGCCTGTGGCCATTGTCTGAAGGCCACAGGTCCAACAACTTGCTCCCTCAGGGTGGTTGACTGTGCCTAAGAAGTTTTCATAACTTTGTCCCCTGTTAGTTCTATTTATGTGATCATTCTTATAACACATACAAATATGTATGTAGAAATATCATCTGCCAAATATACATATGGTCAAGAATATATTCCCTTTTGTAGACACACCTGGTCATTCAGACTGTCTACCTATGTATCTACTAGAATGTTAATGTTTGTTATCAGTGATAATGCAGTATTGTATGTGTGAAGTGTTTATTTTTGTTGTCTGTACCTCTTGTGCAGAGGTACCTCTGTGTCTTCCTTTTCTTTAGGGGTATTGTATTGGTCACTCGCTTTTGATGTATTGCCTTTCCATTCACCCAAATAAATACTGTTTTCTTACCTGTTTAGCAGTTTTATCTCCCCTCCCTCCCATCCCTTGATAATTTATTTTGATGGCCTCCCAGAACTCACAGACAATACTCACGATTACGGAGTTTATTAGGGGGTGTAACAGGATACAAGTCAGGATCAAACACAAATCAGCATACAGTTCTTCAATCAGGACAGCTTCTTCTCAGCTATGCAACAGGAATGCTTCCCTCTGACTCAGCTCCAGCCCTGCTCGGTCTAGTGTTACAAAGCTCTTTTAGCTTTGTAATAAACACCCAAAGAGGCACCTCATTCCTTCAGCAAGTCTCCTGTCCAAAGGCGTTCAGCTTTCTTGGTCTACATACTGGCAAGCCCACCAATCCATCTCATGTCAGTCTCTTGGTTCTGCTGCCACCATCTCTCTGCCATCTCAGCCATCTCAGTAAAGTGTTGCCCCTCTCTCTCTCTCTCTCTCTCTCTCTGTCTCCTGGACTGAAGAGGTCCAACAAAAGAATCTCGAGTCCAAGGATGCACTCCACTCCCGTTTCTTCTTTCTTAATGGTGGTGACATACTCCTTTCTGCCACTAACATGGCTCATTTTAAAACTAACAGGATGGCAAAAACGACCAATCCCCAATTTAGGGTTCTATACAATGTATTTGTATGTGCCATCCCCCCACAAGGGTGCCATGTACATTACTTATGTTATTAACAATGTATCCAATGCCCTTGGTGGGCCATGAGCACCTCACCTTTACATAGGTCCACCCAATCATTCCACTACTCATCTGTCAGTTTGTCATACTGTGATGACTTGAGTGTTGCTGTGAAGTTGGAGGACATAACACTGGTATTTCAAAGACCAGCAGGGTGACCCATGGTGGACAGGTTTAAGCAGACCTTCCAGACTAAGACAGACTGAGAAGGATAGAGCCATCTACTTCTAAAAACTTGGCCACTGAAAATCACTGTCTAATATATTATATATTATATATTATGGGGAAACCCTATGTATAGCAGTGAAACATTGTCTGCTATAGTGCCAGAAAATGAGCCCCTCAGGTTGGAAGTCACTCAAAATACAACTGGAGAAAAGCTGCCTCCTCAAAGTAGATTCAACCTTAATGATGTGAATGGAGTAAAGCTTTCAGGACTGTCATTTGCTAATGGGGCAAGACTCAAAATGGGAAGGAACAGCTGAAAACATTCATTAATAATATGAATGTGGAATGTACAAAGCATGAATCAAGGAAAGTTCAAGTATTCAAAACTGATATGGAACACACAAATATTCTAGGCATTAGTGAGCTGAAGTGGACTAGTATGGTCATATGGTGGCAATCAGACAATCACATGGTCTACTATGCTGGGAATGACAAACTGAAGAGGAATGGTGTCACAGTCATCATCAAAAATAATATTTCCAAGGCTGTGTCTCTATGGAAGTAAATTGCCCAGTCTTCCTTCCTAGGAGTGGCCAGTGGATTTGAACCACCAGCCTTCTGGTTAGCAGTCAAATGCCTTAGGCACTACACCAGCAGAGCTAGAAGTTGTTAGTGATAGGATAATATACATACACTGACAAGGAAGACTAGTTAATACTACTACTATTCAAATTTACACACCAATCACTAAAGCCAAAGATGAAGAAATGCACTAACAAAGATGTACCAACTTCTACAGTCTGAAATTGACCAATATGTCATCAAGATGTATTGATTATTACTGGTGATTGGAATGCAAAAGTTGGAAACAAAGAAGAAACATCAGGAGGTGGAAAATATGACCTTGGTGAGATAAATGACACTGGAGATCACATAATAGAATTTTGCAAGACCAATGACTTATTCATTGCAAATATGTTTTTTGACCAACATGAACTGTGGCTCACATGTGGCCCTCACAAGATAGAATACACAGGAATCAAATCAACTGCATCAGTGGAAGAAGATGATGGAAAAGCTCAATTCATCAGTCAAAACAAGGCCAGGAGCTGACTGTGGAACAGATCATCAGTTGCTCATATGCAAGTTCAAACTGAAGATGAAGGAAATTAGAACAAGTCAATGAAAGCCAAAATACAACCTTGATTGTATCCCACCTTAGAGACCATCTGAAGAATAGATTAGCACATTGAACACCAATGACCAAAGACAAGACAAGTTGTGGGGTGACATCCAGAAAATCACACACGGAAAGAGCAAATGATCATTAAAAAGAAAGGAAAGGAAGAAAAGACCTGTTCTTGAATGAAAAGATTTGTCCTTGAATGAAGAGTAGCTAAAGTGAATGGGAAAAAAAAAAAAAAAACCACTAAACTCACTGCCATCGAGTTGATTTGACTCATTGAGACCCCTCCTTGGTTTTCCGAGGTGGTATCACTAGGGAAGTAAATTGCCCAATCTTCCTTCCAAGAAGTGGCTGATGGCTTTGAACCACCAACTTTCTGGTTAGCAGTCAAATGCCTTAGGCACTATGCCACTAGAGCTCCTAAAAGTGAATGGATGGAGTGTTGAAATAAAAAAACTGAACAGAAGATTTCAAAGGATAACTCGAGAAGACAAAGACTGACAATGAAATATGCAAAGAACTAGAGTTAGAACAACAAAAAGGAAGGTCATAGTCAGCATTTCTCAAGCTAAAAGAACTGGAGAAAAAATTCAATCCTCAAATTGCCTTATTGAAGAATTCTATGGGCAAAATATTGAACAATGCAAGAAGCATCAAGAGAAGATGGAAGTATACAGAGTCACTGTACCAGAAAGAATTGTTCAACATTCAGCTATTTCAGGAGGTAGCACATGATCAAGAACCAATGGTATTGAAGGATGAAGTCCAAGGTGCACTGAGGGAATTGGTGAAAAAGGGGCTCCAGGATTTGATGGAATAGTCATTGAGATGTTTCAACAAATGGATGCAGCACTGGAGGTATTGGAGGTGTTTATGCCAAGAAATTTGGAAGACAGCTGCTTGGACAACAGACTGGAAGGGATCCATATTTGTGCCCATTCCAAAGAAAGGTGAATCAACAGAATGTGGAAATTATTAAACAATATCATTAATATCACATGGAAGTAAAATTTTACTGAAAATCATTTTAATATTGTTGCAGCAGTATGTTGACTGGGAACTTCCAGAAATTCAAGCTGGATTCAGAAGATGTTATGGAAATAGGGATATTACTGATGATGTCAGACGGATCCTGGCTGAAACCAAAGAACACCAGAAAGATGTATTTTATTGACTATGCAAATACATTTGACCATCAGAGCTCCTAAGAATATTGAAAATACCACAATTGCCAGAAGAATGAGCAAATCTGATCCAGAGGAAGTGCAGCCAGAATGTTCTCTGGAAACGAGAATGGACAGAGTTTGTCTTACCTCACCTACTTTGGTCATTTTGTCAGAAAGGACCATTCCTGGAGAAGGATATTATGCTTGGTAAAGCAGAGGATCAGCAAAAAGGGGAAGATCCTCAACACGATTGATTGACACCGTGGCTGCAATGATGGGCTCAACCAAAGCAAGGATAGTAAGGATGGCACAGTGTCTTGTTCTGTTGAACACAGAGTTGCAATGAGTTAGCACTGACTCCATGGCACCTAACAACAATAGTTTTATAGTGTTCTGATCAGTGACGATATTTTGTAGTATATTCATGTTTTAAGATTTATTGAGACTTGCTTGTGGTCCAACATACTGTCTGCTCTGGAAAATGATCCTTGTACACTGGAAAAGAATGTGCATTATGTTTTTGTTGGGTAGGGTTTTCAGTATATGACTATGATGTCAAGTTGCTTGATGCTGATGTTGCTAGTTGAGATCTATATCTTTGTTGAATTTCTTTCTAGTTGTTCTCTCCTTCATCAGAAGTGGTGTGTTAAAGTCCCCTACTATTATTGTGCAGTTTAATTTCTTTTTTCAATTCTACTAATGTTTGCTTTATTTATTTTGGGACTCTTTGTGGGGTGTGTAAATATTTATTATGATTATGTCCTATTTCTGGATTGACCCTTTTATCATTGTGTTCTTGGTTTTTGCCTTCCTTGTCCTTTATGCTGGTTTTTGCCTTGTAGTCTTGTATCAGAAATTAATATTGTCACTCTTTTTCTTTTTTGGTTGCTATTAGCTTGGTGTAAGGAGCTCTGATATATATTTTCCATCCTTTGATTTTTAATTTATTTGTATCTTTGTGTCTGAGTGAATCTCTTGTAGGCAGCATATCGATGAGTCCTATTTTCTCACCCATTCTGCCATTCTCTTTCTCTTGACTGGTTTCTTTAATCCATTCACATTCAATGTAATTAAGATAGGTATGAATTTACTGTGTCATTCTCTTGTTATTTTTATTATGGTGTTGATTATTTCTTTTTTCCAAATATTTGTCTGTGCTGAGTTCATTTTGTTATCAGATTTTCTTTCCATTCTCTTCATTCTTATTGATTTTGTGTTTATTGTGTCCTTATGATTTTCTTCTTTCTTATTTTGGCTAGAAAGCCTATTATTTTTCATTGTGGTTACCCTGTAATTAATTTTTACCTTCCTAAGTTTGAAACAGTCTGTTCAATCTTGATATCATCTCCACTCCCTCTCTACTTGGAAGTTCTGTAATTATATCATTAATTCCCTCTTTTTGCTTTTTAATTGTTGTTGTTTGTAGAATGACTCCTCTGATTCTCTATTTTGTCTTATAAGCTTATTTTAGTTTTGAAAATTCACTTTCGGGGTTGGTTTCTGAGAAATGTTATCATACGCCATAATCTTAGGTTGTTGTCTTCCCTTGTTGGTTTTCTTTCCAAAGATATTTATTGAAAGATTGTTCTGATTTTTACAAATTCCCTTGATTCCTGCATGTCTGGAAATGTCCTAATTTCACCATGATATTTGAGGGACAGTTTTGCAGGATATATAACTTGGGGTTGTCAATTTTTTTCTTTCAAGGTTTTAGATATGTCATCTCCTGGCCTTCTTGCCCACATGGTTTCTGCTGAGAAACAGAGCTGTCTCATTTATTGCCCCTTGTAGGTTTTTGTTTTTCTTGAACTGCTGTTAAGATTTTTCCTTCATCTTTCATTTTGAAAAGTTTGATTGTGATATGAATTTCTTGTGGGGTCAATCCTGTATGAGGTTCATTGAGCTTCTAAGATGGATATTTTTTCATTATTCATGATATTAGGGAAGCTTCTAGTATCAAGTCTTTGACTACTTTCTCTGTGGGTTTTATTGTTTGTTTTTTGTTTGCTTCCTCCTGTTCTGGAATTTCAATCACTTATAAATTATACATCTGGATATTATTGTACATAATTCTTAGGCTTTCTTCATTTTTATTTATTCTTTTCCCTGATTTTTCCCTCATGCAAATTGGTTTCAAGACATCTGTCTTCTAGATGGCTAATCCATTCTTCAACCCATTTGATTCTATTCTTTTGTCCTTGCAGTGTGTTAACTATCTCTGTAATTTTAGATGGATTAAATTTAATCCATCTTCTGGATTCTGATTTTTTTTTAATGATTTCTAATCATTGATTTATTTTGAAATTTTACTATTGTATGATTTACTGAATTCTTCTGTGGTATTCTCTGTATTTTCCTTGATTTTGTTAGTGGTTTTCTTGAGCTCTTTAAATAATTTTTTAATTCCTTATCAAGTAGTTCTATTACATTTTCTTCCTTGGAGAGGTTTCCTAGTTCTTTATTTTGGTCATTTGCTTGCTCTATCTTATCCTGTTGCATTGTTTGAATTGAAGTTATCTGTTGTTTCTAAGACATTTTGAATTTGTTTTTATTTGTTCATTATAGGTTGGTTTGTTTCACCCTGATTTTTTCTTTTGCTTTGTTTTGATACATGTGAGCAGGAGGGGCAAGTATGCCTTTTTGCTTTCTACTTTTGCAGCAGTGGGGCAAAACCCACCTGTCTCCAGGTAGGGTTAAGTAACTGGTGGGAATGTAGGCATGGGTCTCTGTTTGTTGGTTGTGAAGAAGAGCTGCAAGTGGAATGAACAGCTGTTGTGAACCATCTGTCATTGATCTAACAGTGCAGGAGTGTGTGGTGGCACTTGCCCATAGGGTGAAGTGGTGGATGATAGCTACAGAAGCTTTGGCTCACTAGAGGGGAATTAATGTCTCACTCCTATTGGATGGAGCAGGAGAAAGAAAGAAAGAAGGAAGGAAGGGAAGGAGGGAGGGATTGAGGAAGAAGGGGGTGGATGAGAAAAAAGATAGGTAAAAATAAAGTAATAAAAAGAAGGAAAGGGAGAAATAAACAAATAAAAGTAAAAAGAAAAAAGGGGGTGGTGGAGCAGCTATGGTCAGTTGACCTATGTGGCATAATCCATCGTAGTGCATGTCCACAGAGGTGCAGTAGCTGGCCCCACCTGTGTGCTTCTGACAGAGATTAGAACTTGTCAGTGACAAAGGTACAGGCTGCAGAGCAACAACATTGATTCAACCTGCTTGGGTTGTTCTGCAGTGAGTAGCTGCCAGTGGGACAAGGTAGCCTGAGGAACCAGGCAGGTGAGGGTTGGTTAGGGGGATACTCCTAGCAACTGGGTTGATGGGACCAGGAAGGGAGCTTACCTCTGATCACTGGGAAAGTGTTGGGGAAAGTGAGAAAGCACCTCTGGGGTCACAATTCACTGGCAGGGGCTCAGTCCACTTCCGGGCACATGCAGATGATTATCCAGTTCCTGCCCAGACTCAATCATTTGGGAATCTCCCCAGAGTCCAGTGTCTCCAACCACCACCCCACAGGCCTTCCCCTTTGCATGGGCCCACAAACCAAACAACTAATGTTCACTAGTAGTGAATTGCTTCGTCCTCCTTCACTGGCTACTTCCTCACTTTGTGATGGCCTGTGCCACTGGCAGTCTCATTCATGTCCCTGCACTGTCCTCTCCAGATCCAGCATGTATTCTGCTCACTTTGATTCACTCCACATCTGTACACACTCTGTCTCTGTCCCAGTGTGGATTCCATGAAGTTGGTTTCTCCTTTTCCATGTATGATGCCTTCTGTGCCTCAAAATGGCCATACTACATCAGCTTCAGCTTCTTCTCTCTTGCTAGTCATTGTCCTCACTATGTCTTCCTTTCCCATCGGTGCTCAATCTAATTTTTTACTTCATTTGATGCTCAGAGTTTAAGGATCATCATCTCTGTCTGTTTCATTCAATTTTTCTGTGTCTCTTTTGTACAGGCATTGGGTGGAATGTGTCAATGGGATGCCATCTTTTCTCCTCCTCACAAGATGGCTTCATTACTGGTGGATCTGGTCCTCAGTGTGCTATGGAATTCCTCAAATAGAAAGAGAAATGCATCAAAGTATCCTGAAAGAGACAGGAAAAAAATACAGTAAAGTGGACTACCAAAAACAGAAAGATATAGAACCATATCCAGGGGACTCTGTGAAACCAAGTAGTGGAAAATAGGAGGAAAATGCAAACTACTTTGTGCCAGATGAAGTGTCAAAACTGTCCAGTTAACAGGACAAAGAGTCTTTGACCTTTCCTGTGTGGCCCAGGGGAGTCAAGTTACACAAACACCCAAAAGAGACAACTGCCAGACACCCAATGGTGGAACAGCCAACAGTGAGAGTACCACTTTGAGACAGCTTTCTATTTTTACATGATTGTATGAGACCATTGGTCATCAGTAGAGACCACCTTCAAGATGATATGCCTTTGAGAGCATATCATCTCAAAGGTGCTAGATGAATGTATGAGTTTCTACTGGTGACTTAGCAAACTGCAATAAACTTAGTGGTTAAAGCAATAAAGAGCAAAGATGGATCTCACCCAACTGCTATGACTGTTACGAATTCCTGTGAGAAAGACCAGTGCTGATGTCTGAGATCAGTTCCCATTAAATAAAGCAAAATCCTGAGCCTCAACACTGCTGTAATTGAGACTCAAAATTCCAGAAATATCCCTGTAAATATCCTATCCCCACTCTGTTACCAGGGTCCTCTTTGTCCATGTAGTTACCACAGAGAGAAAAGGATGTTGAAACTGTCCCTTGTTTATCTCAAAAAGGTAGCAATCAGCATATGCAGAATGTTTAAACTATCCTGGCTCCACTTCAGGCCATAGATAGACACTGACCTCTCAGGAAGAGAAGTAGAGAAAGAGACTCTGGCTTTCCCTGGAAAACTCTGGGTACTAATGATAGCAGGAAAGTGAAATCAGCTATATTTGTTTCCCTTCCCAGCAATGCAGTCTTTTCCAGGAAAGGAGAGTGAAAGTTGTCCTAACCACTGGCTGGACACCATAATGCTTATGCTTTTGTGGCTCAGGAAGGGAGTGGCGAGCAAGAAGTCACTCAGGCCAGGATGGGGCTTCCAGTGCCCTGAGAGGTCATGTTGCCCAGATCCTAACTAGTTCAGTGGTCTTCAATAAGCAAAGCTTATGCACATAGTAGAATTCCTGGTTCTGTGCAAAGCTGTTGAGAGCCTCCTCCTCCTGACACTGCCCTTCCCTGTGTTGTCCCTCCACAGTGAGCACTAGACTGGTAAGCTCTCCCTCTCCTCTGCCTTACTTATTTTTATTCACTGAGCTTTAGAGAACAAGACAGACACTGAGTAATAGGCAGACAGTGGAGGGAGTTCTAGGATTCTGCTATGGAGCTTCTCAAAGCAGCATGATTCCTTCTCATTCCCAACCATGCATGGCAGTCCCACTAGGGAGTGTCTTGCTCCCCACTCCTGGTGGAACTATGATGTAGGTCTCAGTGTTTCTATACCTGTGCTCAGGAAACATCCTCTTCCGGTCACATTCAGGTAATCAGAAATATAATTGGTCTAATAAAATAACCCCAAAGCCATATCAAGTTTATGCCACCCCCTTGAAGTCCTTGAGTAGAACAACCTTTTAAGTGGTTGACTAGTAGCCCAAAGGTTACAGATTCAAATCCTTACCCCTAGAGGAAGATTGGGCAATATACTTCCTTCGAGATACCGCCTCGGAAATCCAAGGAGGGGTTGCTATGAGTCAAATCGACTCCATAGCAGTGAGTTTGGTTTTGCTTTCTTTTTTTTTTTTGGAGAGATACCTTGGAAGACAGAGCTGCTAATCTTGTTTCTGAAAAGTCACAGCTTTCAAGGTCCTGTGGAGTGCAGTTCTATTCTGCATACATGGGATTGCTATAAGTTAGAATCAACTCAAAGACAACTAACAGCAAAACCAAGATCTCAGTCTCACCTGTGACTGTGAAACTTTCAGTAGGGGCCACAGACGAATCAGCATCTCCCTTTATTCTTCCTCTACCATCTCAAGTGCCTCAGGAAGGAAGTGTGTTTAACTGCCCCTGCTCACTGTATGTCTCTTTCTCTGAAATAGAGTGATTTATCAGAAGAGAAACTAAGTCACAAGCCTTTGAATTCCTGCCTGTGGGGATGATGCAGAAAGGGGAAGACAGATCTAGGAAAAGCAGAGCAGTAAGAGTGAGCAGTGCTTCTAACCTGGGTGGAGCAGGACTTCCCTGGGCCTCTTTCTGCTATTCTTAGAAAAACCCCAACTCTCCACAACTCAATTCTGTCCTTTCTGAGCAAACTGGTGTGGATTTGAGTTTTGAAAGGTACCAGAGGAACTGCCACTGGGAGGCAGTGAACTCTCTCTCCCCTAGACAGGAGTGATATCCCAAGAATATCCCCTGTCATCTCTACATGGTGTCTTCTCTGCTTCTTGGAGCTGGGAAGTGAGGAATCTCTAAAATTGCAACCATGCTAATGTAAAAACATTAAAAGGTGGAGCCCTGCCATCTACCTCTTGATTCTCAGCAGGGAGGCCACCTCCTGAGATCAGAACCAGCCCAAGGCAATGACTGAAATAGTCTGCAATTGTGTGAGTCCATCAGTGGCCCACACTGGACCACTCTGGGAAGAATGACCTAGGGGGCAGAGATTCAGGGCAAAGGTGTCAACTGACATTTTTGTCTGTCTCAATTCATAAGAATAGCTGATGCCCTGTAGTAGAGAAACCTGTCTCTACTGCAGGGCACCAGATCTTTGAGATGACTTTGTTGAAGTAAGAGAGGGGCTTCTCCACCATCTCCTTAGAGCATATCGTGCACAGAACTATCCTTACCAATCATGTAAGGAAATTTAATCCCTCAGCCTTTCCTGATAATAATCAAATGAAGAACTAGCCTGAGGCTCTAGTCCACCCTGGTTTCTGGTCTCTTGAAGGTCTCTTGTCCTTAAAGTCTACATCTGACCTGAGTCCAGGTTTCACTTCTCCATGAGTCTCTGTTTGCAGCCCAGGAGAGTTGAGTGTGACATAAACTACATAGAACCCTGCATGAGGAATCTTCTAATCAGTGTTCTTCATTCTGCATGTCTTAAACTATGAAGTCTAGTGAGTTATGATCAGAATATAAAGAAAAAAGTTAAGAGAATGGCATGAAGTGGGTAGGAATGGAGTGGAATGGAAGAGATCAGAGTATACAGTGGTATAAAAACAAATTATTTTGTGATATCTTTGTTGTGCATGTGTGCATGTGTTTCTGTGAGTGTGTGAGTGCATGCACTGAATGTGAAGTGTGCACACAAAGCTTACGTAAGAATGTGTAGAAGGTGAACATGTCAGTGTGGGTGAGCATGTGGGAGTGTGTGCAGAGATGACAAGTATGAGCGTGTGTGAGTGTGTGTGCACACTAAGAGTGTGAACCAGGCCTGGCAATCCCCACAGGAACAAAGAATTGTCTTTGAATCAGTCCCTAACACTGTGGCTTGGAGCCACTGGAACAACCAGATTTTTGTGGTGAAATAATGGCCAATTGCTCCATTACCTACCACCTTGACAAAACCCACTGCCATCAAGTTGATTCCAACTTATAGCAGCCCCCACTGGGTTTCCAAGGTGGTAAATCTTTATGGAAGTATATTGTCTGTTCTTCCTTCCCTAGAGTGGCTGCTGGATTTGATCCACCAGCCTTCTGGTTGACAGCCAAATGTCTTAGGCACTCCACCACTAGAGCTCCTTAATTACCACCTTGAAGGACAGCAGAAAGGGCCAATATCACAGTCTAATAGAAGCCCAGGCAAGGTCTTTAAAACTTATTTACCTGCAGGTCAGGCCTCCTATGGAGTTGTATGTTGATTTAACCCAGGTGTCAGGGACATCTCAGGAGGCAGGTGGAGTGGGGAGGAGATGGGGCAGGTTCCAGGACAACCTAATCCTGCACACTGATGGCCCCAGGCCTGCCTCTGTGCAGAGACGACTGTAGTAGTTAAAGCTGTGTGTCAACTTGACTGGGCCTGGTTTTGAGTGGCTTGGCAGCTGGAAGTAGTTATTCCCCATGGGGATATTGGTAATTAACTCCATGGTGGACTCTACTGGAGCAGCTGAGTAGCTGCTTTAGGGGTGTGGGCCTTCCAGTATATAAGAGGCAACTTTGAGGAGGGTCTTGAGCTTTGACACACTTGAATCCTGCATGTATCCAAGTCATTATTCAGCATCCTGCCATCTGTCTGTTAATCTTGGGACTTTCAATGGACTTGAATCAATGCCCTTCCATGCGGTTTGGTAATATCAGGATTGATACTACCTTTTACTTGTCAGCCATCAGCTGCCTGAGTAAAGAAAAGCCTCCAGCTTCAGTGGGCCAGGAGGAGGAGGCAGAGCTGAAGCCCAAAGTTGAGGGGCTTTCACTCAGCCCCTAGAGCCTGGCACTTTGAACTTGGACTTCTAGCCTCCAAAACTGTAAGAGAGTAAATTCCTGTTTGTTGAAGTCACCCATTTGTGGTTTATTTCTGTTAGAGCAGCACAAAGCAACCAAAACAAGGGGAAAGGCTTTACATGCACCCACCCTACCCAGGCAGCACTCACTAAACCCCAGGCAAATGAACTCAGGGAGGACAAAGTGAAGCTTGCCCTTGCCCTCTTCTGGGGGCTAGTGTGATTTCCAAAAATAGAAACTAAAGTATGTATGCACTGCAAAACCCTTCCTGTGAGAACTGGAGAGGGAGGGGGAGGATTTCAAGTGAGAAAGAGCCAAGCTGTGAGCATGAGTATTGCTTTAGGCCTGGCAGGGGAAGAATTCACGACAAGACATGTTTTTCAGCTTCTCTTCTCTGGGTCTTTTCCTTTTCTTCCTAGGACAATCCCAAGGTTTCATACCTCACTCCTATCCTTCCTGAACAAACTATCCTGGATTTGAGCTTTGACTAGAGGGTGGATCTGATCTGGGGAGGAGTTATCTCCCAAGACTGCCCCCTGATGTCTGATCACAGTCCCTTAATTGCTTCCAGGAGCTGGTAAGGTGTAATGGCAACTTGTCTAATCACAGACTCTGTAAAGATGTTAGAAAGTAGAGCTCTGACCCCGAATCTCTAGATTGTCAGCATAGAGATGTCCCAGGCAATGGCTACAATAGCCTGGAATTGTGACTCCAGCCTCAGGCTGGACCACTCATGAAATAGGGAACTGGAGTGTGCATTCAGGTCAGTGCTTTGTAACTGACTTTTTGTTGTGGTTGTACACCTTTGAGTCCTTTATGACTCATAGCAACTCAATGTGACAGGGCCTAACTGCCCCCATGGGGTTTCCTAGGCTATAATCTTTATAGATAACCATGAGAGAATTGAATATTCTCCTGGAATAAATCAGAGCATTAAGTTTCCTTCAGACTTTCCTGGTGATGATGAAATGGGAAACAAGCCTGGAGCTGTGGCCCACATTGGTTTGTGGGCTCATGAAGGTCTCTGATGCCTCAAATGCCACATCTGGTCTAAGACCAGGTTTCACTTCTCCAAAAGTTCCTTTTTGGATTCAGGATAGTTGGGCTTTACCTGAACTGCATGGAACCCTTCATGGGGATCTCCTAACAAATGTTCTTCATTGTACAGTCTTTGGTTATGAACTCTATTTAGTGGGTTGTGACTACCACTTAAAAACAAATTTATTGAGGAATAGAATAGAGGATATCACAGGGAAGTGAAGGTTAAACCTTCAGTGATTTCTTTGTTTCAGGCATAAGCATGTGTGTGAATGCATGTGCATGAGTATGTCATTGATTTCTATGTGAAATATGTCCAAAGTCAGAAAAGTTTGGAAGATGCAGCTCACACAGTCTGATTATCCTTCCAACATTACTGTCCTTCTCTGGTTGACCTTGCTCCTGGACTCCCTCCAGAGAGGCTGCTCCCCTTTTTCAAGGGGCCCTCAGCCCCGTGCTCAGAGTGGCCTGGCCTTTGGTAATCTGATGGAATCTTCCAAAACAAGGACCCTGAGGGGCAATGGCAGTCCAGGATGAACTCTTAGGGCCTCTCCTGAACTGCTGGGTCAGTGCTCTGAGCCAGTATCCCAGGGGCTCATGCACACACACACACATGCACATTGACCTCTCTTTTAGCACCCGCCAACCTCACACAGAGTTAACCACAATCCCTCCCTGTTCTGGTTGTGACACATTGACCTGGGAAAGACACAGCCCAGAAAGGGCCATGGGACAAGCCTTAGTCATGGCCAGTGGGGACTAAGCAGCAGAGCACAGAGCTGATGGACCAAGTGAATAGGAAGTGAGGCCAAGGGAGCAGGTCTGGAGCTGTGGGGTGTAGGCCTCCCACTTCCACAGGGTCCAGCACAGGGTGTTCAGGTGTGGAGGTTTTGGCTTGTGTCAGGTGTAATCACAGAAAACATCTGGAAAAGTAGAAGGCTTGTGAGGGCCTTGTCCATCCACCATGAGGAAATCTGTCCCCTGCCCAGAGGAGTGGATGAGCAACTGCATGATCATAGGGGGACCAAGTTAGGAAAGAAAGTTAGTGTATCTGCCAACCAGTACCTTAAGGAGAACCAAATGGTATATTATGGCTCATTAATGAAGGAAAATGTGCTACATACCTGCTTGGCACTAAGAGACACTATAAGCAGAATTAGTGCCAAGATCTGCATATGTATAAATATGATACCAAACATCTAATGTCAGCTGAAGTCATTCATGCTTGAGGTAGGTTCTGTTCAAATTTAAACAGTCGAGGAGAATTATTCAGGGGCTGCTGCCCATCTACCCTTCTCTCTGGCTGACATGTTGTTGTTGTTGCTGTTATTATATGCCGTGGAGTCAGCCCCAACCCATAGCAACCCCTCCTTGGGTTTCCGAGGCATTATCACTACAGAAGTAGATTGCCCAACTTTCCTTCCAAGGAGTGGCTGGTGGGTTTGAACCGCCAGCCTTCTGGTAAGCAGTCAAGTGCCTTAGGCACTATGCTACCTAGAAATCCCTGACAAAAACTTTAAGCCTGTCACTGTCACAGAGAAGGAGCAATTTTCCATGGAAGCAGAATCCATAGTTTGCATCAATTTAGAATGTAACCCTCCACACACAGCAGGACCTCTATGACCCTGGAACATTTGCCAAAGACCCAGTTATTTGTTGGGCAAGGACAAAGTAGAACTTAAAAAATGCTAGTGGTGCCAGGGCAGGGGAGGGGTAGTCTTAGGGAGTTTGAGGAGCCTAAAAATACTTTCCATACTTTATTATTTACTTTGTCTACTTCTGACCACCTCACCCTTTCCTTTCAAGATTTCCTTTATGAGCAAAATATAAAGGACACACAAGTGTGGCAAACACAGAATTTGAACCATAGATAAGAAGCAGAGATAAATAGAGTTGTACTTAACCACAAGAACGAACATTATGCTGACACTACAGAGCTGTCATCATCCATTCCCAAAAGCCTACCCAGCCTGGACCTAGGCAAAAGTTCTATCTCCTAACGTCCAACCACCATTGCCCATTTATGCACTGCAAACCACCACTCATTGTCCCTCACCCAACTGAGTACAGCCTCCACTTCCTTCATGTGAGTGGCTTCATCTCAGCTGTTCTCTGGACCCAGAAGTCTTTCCCAGGGGACCAGGGAGGACTTTGAAGACTTACTGTGGGCACAGACTTCAGTATCTTATGGTCCCAGTGGAGAGAGACCTGTGATGGTGATATTTCACAGTCTCTTCTCTCACTCTGATCTCTGAGCAGTTCTCTGATCAATTCAGTAGGGATATGTATCTGTTAATGAATGTAAATTCCTTACAACAGTTTCAGAGAAGTGGGGACACTTTGTAGCAATGTCCCTTACTATTACAAATCAATAGATTTTCTTTAATTTGGGGTAGAAGTGTGAAGTAACAGAGGGCAGTGATTTCCATGCTCTCCCAGATTAGGGAAGGAACATCAAGGAAGGAGAAATGGCAAGTAATGACAACAATTAGATGAAGATATCTCCAAGGGAAGAGCCTGAGCATTCAGCAAGTCTTCCTATGGAGCTGGAGATTCTTTGTGGAAAGACACACAGAATTACACTCCTGGGTTCAAATCTTAGATCCCTCTCTCATTAATTGTATTATTTACAACTTGTTTCTTATCTATTTCTTCATCGTTAGTCAGTGTCACAGGGTTTGGGGAAGATTAACTGGCATAATTCATGCAAAGAACCCAACACAGACAGACTCATAGACACAACATCTTAATACACTGTGATAAGAGGTCAGAAAAGGACAAGAGAAGGAATTCAAAATGGAGTCGAGCCAGTAAGCAGCAAGCTTTATCCCTCTGGCATCTAAGGTCTTGGAAAACTAGCCACAACAGTTTAAATTAGGAATTTCACTGCTCTGAACAGCTCACAGATTCAGAGTACATCAAACACGGAAGAGCAGAATTAGGGGAAAGTCACAGGGAGATTATTTTGGAAAGAACAACTGGAGAAGCATGGATGGGCACCCAAGAGAGGCATTAGAAACTCTTCTGGAGCAGTCACTGTGTGCCAGACTAGGGCACCTGCCTGAGATCCCAGAGCCAAGAGAGAGGATGCCTTATAACAGCTTACCAGCAACCACTCTAATATTCTGGTGGGCAGCAGCAGAAACCTGCCTCCAGCAGCTCATCTTGATTTTTTGGAGGCAATTTGGGTCTCCTGGGTGCTGGCTGTGGGCATGGACACCTCCGCTGAGATTTGGAGGAAAACGTACTGTTGAGACAGGAAGTGTAGCTCCCTCCTCTCCCAGCAGGTCACAGAGTAGACTGGGGTCAGACTGGGAGACTTCATGCTTTTCTTTGTCACAGAGATCGGGACCACAGGTCACTAGCAGGTACTCCCCTGACCCACAGCTCAAACTGCACGCATCTTTGGCGTCACAGCTGGGCAGTATCACAGACAAACTCCAGAGCCGGCCATTAGCTATCTGGCTGGATTACGTCAGCACCGCAGACAGACGGAACAGGGAAAGGGAAGGAATTGCACTCCCAGGATTTTTGCCTTGGAGCCCTTCTTTAGTGCTGTGGGGCCGCGGAGGCAGGATCTTTGAGTGTGCCTGAAATTGGCAGAAATTTGTGATGCTCTAACAATAAGAATCTTTCCTGAAGTTGAGCTGCAGTATTGCAAATAAATATGTCATCAAAAATAGCCTGCTCAAAGCCCTAGAAACCGAATCTAGCAACACCAAGCTTTCCTTCTTCAGCTCCCACCTTCTTTACCAATATCTTCACTCACTCAATAGAAGAAAAAGTGTTCATCCAATTACCATAAAACCTCCCACTTCGAACTCTAAACCCTCTTTAAGACAAACAGAAACACATATCCACACTACACACAGGGATTCTACCACCACAAAGAAAGCAGCAGAGTGACCCAACACACTTGCATCAATAATAAAAAAAAATAATAACAAAAAAACACCAGCTTCCCCTTTTCAAACTACTAAACCATAAAACCAAGACAAAACAAATCAACACGTAACCAGCAGCTGGTGACAAACTAAAGAGACAGTGCTCTACCAGATTCCAGGGACTTAAGAAGAGGTTCTGCTTTCTAGTAACCCCAACAACTCTCCAGGAGTGCACTGCATGGCTGAAGAGGTCCTAGTCTACAGCTTCCTTTTTTTTTTTTTTTTTTTTTTCTCTTCCTTCTCTCGTGGTTAACCCTGTCCCTTGTTGGTTTGTTTTGTTTTGTTTGTTTGTTTGTTTGTTTGTTTTGTTCTGTTCTATTTTTGCTTTTATTTTCTTTTGTATTGTTGGTTTGTTTCTTTGTTTGTTTTCTTTATTCATTATTCTCCTTCTCAACCTTTTTACTCTCAGTAACCTATCCCCAGATACTGCAGATTTATCTGTTTTCCTCTTCTTTTCCCCCCTTTTTCTTTTTTTGGGGTTACTCGTCCTTTGTGATTTCAGGGTGTATTTTTTGTCCATGTGCTTATAGTTTTTCCAATGGTTATTCAATTGTAATTTTTGCCTAGCTGACTGGGAGACAGCAACAGTCTTCATAAGATACAAGTAAACCCACACCTCCTGCAACTTCACTTACTGAGCAAGAGCCACCATCTCTTTCTCCACCAATGGGCCAGCAATAAAAAAAAAAAAACCACCAAGAAGAGCCTGAATCACATTTGGCTGCTCTTCACAAACAATTAACAGAGATCTTAATACAATACCATGATGCCTCAGAAACAACAGATCATCACAGTCCATACAAAGAAGCAGGATAAAGTGGTAGAAACAAGAAAGCAGGATACAGACCCAGAACACATCCCTGAGG
>NW_006922042.1:1230752-1238456 GCF_000298275.1 Orycteropus afer afer
AAAAATAAAAAAAGAAAGTAATAAAAAAAAAAAAGAAAGAAAGAAAGAAAAGGATAAGAGGAGATTCTTCCTCAGAGATCTTACTAACAACACAGAACATTCATGGAGAGGTTGCCTTATCCCCTGCAGAGAATTTTGTATGAATCATACCATGAAAGTCCTGGCAGGGAGAAGCATTACTCTCTCCTCTGAGCAGGGCTGAAAACTGGGACTTCAGGAACTTATTCTCATTGCACAGACCTGAGCTGGATCTCAAAGCCAGGGCGGGCTCTGAGGCTTATTTGTTCCATGGTGAGGTTAAACCCAGGCCTTTTGTCTGAAGAAGCAGCAGCCTGAGGGATCTGGGTGCAGTGACAGGTCTGCCTGGACCTCCAGGGGGAGAATACATGGGAAGGGATGTGCCCCAGAGGAGAAGGTAGAGGGCAAGAAGTTGCACCACAGGACCTACAAGTGGCCATGAAGATAGTTACAAAGATGAAATGTCAGGTCTTCAAGGTCAGAACTCTGGGCGAGTAGGTGTGAGGACAGTGTCTCCAGAAGCTTCTCAGGACATTAACCTGGGTCAAACAGGTGCCTCTCACAGAAAAGAAAGGGCTATGTGAGTGCTCCTGGGGAACCACCTCAGCTAGAGAGGAACTCCTGAATTTTAATTATTTTTGAAAATTGTGTTCATGGACATAGAAGAATGTAGGTGATGTTAAAGAGAAAATACCACAGCAAATCATTTCTAGCTTTTAGGACTGTAATAGCCACTTTGTGTACACACACCCCAGAGCAGAAACCACTTGGTGGTCCCAAGAATTCTCCTTCCCAATCCTGCCCTACAAAATGCTTCAAATCTAATTTCAAGAATTCAACCAACAAAGAGAATCTATATTTACAAATTATTAGTATCATCATTCATTATAATCATGGTAAGCAACAATGTACAAATATAAATCCTGACTTAACAATTGATAGAAGATATTAGGAAGGCTTGTGTGACCAAAATGTTGAAGGAGATGAGGGGAAGACATTTTTCAGGAATTGTAGTCACTAATAGAAGTTACAGAAAATTTTCATGAAAAAAGGCATTGAAAGGAAAGTAAAAGCCATTTTCACAGTGTTACTAGATGAAATTATTCTTTTTTTGTTGTGGTAAATATATATATAAATGCTGGCCATTGCAACATTTTTCACATTTACGGTTTAGTGACACTAATCATATTCATCATACTGTGCAACAATTATCACTCAGTTTCCAAATTTTTCCATCACTCTTAACAGAAGTCAAGTGTCCTGCAAATGACTCTCTCTTCCCCCACATCTGTATAACCACTAATAACCTTTGGTCTCTGTACACTTTTATTTTCTATATATTTCCTATAAGTGGGATCATACAATATTTGATCTTTTGTGTCAGACTTATTTCACTCAGCATAATGTTTTCAAGATTCATCCATGTTGTAGCATGTATTAGAATTACTTTCTTTATGTAATAGAGTAATATTCCATTGTATGTAAGCACCACATTTTATTTATCCACTCATCTTTCAATGAACATTTAGATTGTTTCTGCCTTTTCACTGTTGTGAATTGTGCTTCAGTGAACATATACATTGTTGTACATGTATCTGTTTATCTTCCTATTTTCAGTTCTTTTGGGTATATAGCTAGGAATGGAATTGATGAATTGTATAATTCAATGTTGAACTTTTTGAGGAAGCTCCAAATATTTTTCCACAGCAGCCATACCATTTTACAGCTCCACTAGCAATGGATGAGGGTTCAATTTCTCCACATCCTCTCCAACACCTATTATTTTCAGTGTATGTGTGTGTGTGTGTGTGTTTTCTCATAGCCATGTAAATGAGAGGAATGTGATATCTTGTTGTGGCTTTGATTTGCATTAACTTAATGTCTAATGACTGAGCATTTTGTTGTTGGCCATATTTTTGCATTTCTTTTTTAGTAAAATATCTTCCTTTGCTCATTTTTCAATTGGGCTTGTTTTCTTATTATTAAGCTGTATATATTTTGGATATTAAAGTTTTATGAGCTGCATATGGTTCCCAAATACTTTCTTCCAATCTAATGATTGTCTCTTCACTCTTTTGATAAAATCCTTTATGATCAAAAGTTATTAATTTTATGAAGTCACATTTAGCTACCTTGTCTTTTGTTGTCCATGCTTTTTGTGTCATTATCTAAGAATTCATTCTTAAATACTAACTCCTGAAGCATCACCCCTATGTTTTCTTCCTTAATCCATTTTAAATTGGCTTTTGTATATAATGTGAGGTATGAGTTCAGCTTTATCTGTTTATTTATTTTTGCTTGTGGAAATCCAGTAATACCAACACCTTTATTAAGGAGAGTATTCTTTCTCCATTGAATGACTTTATCATTATAATGACAGACTCAGAAGGAAGAGGCCATCCACTTCTCAAAGAACTGGCCCAGGAAAACCTTATGGACAGCAGTGTGCAGAGTAGTAAATGCATGATATGGCTTTTCTAGCCATAGTCTTTGTAACTCCCACCAGATTACTAAGTGGGACCACATAATTTAAATCCTGATTGTTAAAGTTATCCACCTGGAGTATTTCTGTTGAAGCAGCATGAAGCAATCTTCTGGGAAGTTCGCTCTCTCTCAGGTGTGTAGCATTCTTATGTTGGGATTGGTTAGTTTTGCCACTCTGCCAAGCTTAAAATGAGCCCTCCTAGAGGCAAATGTAGGAATCTCTCACTGCTGGCTAAGAGAGACCTACTGCTGAGAGAGAAACCTGGCTGCTAAGAAAGAGACCTAGGTGCTAGAGGGGAGAATATCATGACTGAAGAACTGTATCCAGAGCATTTTCCTGAATTTGAATTGTAGCCTGTTGAAAGGATCAAATCTGGAGATCCTGGATAGAGTGGGAGGGAAAATGTGGAACAAAATCCAAACACTCAATAATGACCAGAATTACTGGTCAGATGAAATCTAGTGAGACCCCTAATACTATGGCCCTGGAATACATTCTGCACCTGGAATAAAATGCACTCCCAGGGGATGTCTCTTAGTCCAAGAGTTAACAAAATGTACATGCAGACCACTCAATCCAGACCACCTCAATGCAGGATGACGCACCCACATACTCTATGGTAATACATCCCTTAGAGCAACAGACCATGGGACACCAAAGGACCAACATTCAAATGAGGAAATGTAGGACACACAGGAGTGCATAAATATGAGGGGCACAGGGGGAGGGTTACAGGGCAGGGAAGGGAGGAGGCTGGGTTAAGGTTGGACATGGTAAATGGGGAATGAAATTAAATGTACACATAACGTTGAATGTAAAACAAGCTCTAATTTTTTTTAAAAAAAGAATTGAAGCCTTTTGCTTCCCTAATAAACCCCATAATTTGTGAGTTCTGTGTGGCCACTGCAGTGGATTATTGAACCCAGCAGATAGGTGGTGGGTGATGAGAGAGGGACAGTTGGTGTCAATGTTAGTAAGAGTGCTGGAAGGTGGCAGCATGTCTGGCCTCATAAGAACAGGCCTTGGGCTCCTGATGGTGATCCTGTCTTCCTCTTGTTTAGTTAGAGGAGGTCAGAAGATGCCATCTCCCTGACACTTTAGCACAGTGCAACACTGTCTGATGTATTACTGGCAGAGGATGGACAGTGTTTCATTTTCTTGTATGTAGGGTTGTTATGAGTTGAAGAAACCTAACAACAACAACAACAATTGATCATAGATGTCCATGTTTACCTCTAGGGTCTCAGTTCTTTTCCATTGGTCAATATTTTTATTACTTTACCAGTACCAGACTGTTCTAATTACCTTAGCTTTACAGTGTTTTGAAATTAGAAAGTGTGAATTCTACTCCTATATTCTTTTCCAAGATTCCTTTAGCTACTTGGGGCCAGTTGAAGTTTCTTATAAATTTGGGAATTGGGTTTTCCATTTCTGCAAAGAAAGATATTAAAATTTTGGTTGAGATTACACTGGATTTATCAATTGTTTGGTATAATATTGACATCTTAATAATATATAGTCTTCCAATCCATGAACATGGATGTCCTTCCATTTATTTAGGTCTTCTTTAATTTCTTGCTGTAAATGATCTATAGTTTGCAGGATACTTTCAACTGGTGTTCTGGTTACCTAGTGCCACTCTAACAGAAATACCACAAGTGGGGTGGCTTCAACAAACAGTAGTTTATTCACTTACATTTTTGGAAGCTAAAAGTCTAAGTTTAAAGTGCCAGGCTCTAGGGACTGTGTGAAAGCCCCTCGACCTTGGGCATCAGCTTATCTCTTCCTCCTGGCTCACTGGAGGTGGAGGCAACTCTTCGCTCAGGCAGCTACTGGCTGCTGAGACTAACAAGCCCAAAGTTGACAAATAAAATGGCATAGTCCCAATATCACCAAACCACACAGCTGGCCATTGATTCAAGTCCATTAAAAGTCCCAAGATTGGCAGAGCATGGCAGGCTGCTGAATGAAAACTCAGTTACATGCAGAGTTCAAGCCTGCAAAAAGCTAGAGACCATTTCCAAAACTGCTTCTTATATATGGGAAGCAGACCACATCTCTAAAGCAGCTACTCAGCTGCTTGTGGCAGATCCCACCGTGGAGTTGATTGTCAGTCTCATCATGGGGAAAAACTACCACCAGCTGCCAAACCACTAAACGAGACCCAGCCAAGGTGACACACAACCTTAATTACCACAACTGGTTAAATTTGTTCCTAGATGTTTTATTCTTTTTGACGGTATTATAAATTGAATTGTTTCCACACTTTTCCTTTCAAGAGTGCTCATTGCTGATGTTTAGAAATCTGACTGTTTTTTGTGTGTGTGTTGAACATGTACTGTGCTACAATTATTAGTTCTAGTAGCTTTCTTCTGGATTCTTTGGGTTTTCTGTACAAAGGATCATGTAATCTGTGAAAAGAGAGGGAAATTTTACCTCTATTGTCCTGAGTTGGATATCCTTTATTTATTTTTCTTACTGTAACTATGACTTCTAGTACAACATTGAATAATATTGGTGAGAGTAGGTATCCTTTTCTTCTTCCTAATATTAAAATTATTAATATTAATAATTATTAAATAATATTAACCCAGACTTCCAGAGGTTCAAGCCAGATTCAGAAGAGGACATGGAACAAGGGATATCATAGCTGTTGTCAGATGGATCTTGGCTCAAGGCAAAGAATACCAGAAAGATGTTTACTTGTGTTTTATTGACTATGCAAAGGTATTGGATTGTGTGGATCATGACAAATTATGGATAACATTGAGAAGAATGGGAATTCTGAGCACTTGATTGTACTCATGAGGAATCTCTACCTTGACCAGGAGGCTGTCGTTTGAACAGAACAAGGGGACACTACATGGTTTAAAATCAAGAAGGGAGTGCGTCAGGGTTGTATCCTTTCTCCACACTTATTCAATCTATATGCTGAGCAAATAATCTGAGAAGCTGGACTATATGAAGAAAAACGTGGTATCAGGATTGGAGGAAGAATCATTAACAATCTGAGATACAACTTTGCTTGCTGAAAGTGAGGATGACTTAAGGCATTTACTGATGAAGGTTGAAGAATACAGTCTGCAGTATGGATTACGTCTCAATATAAAGAAAACAAAAATCCTCACAACTGGAACAATGAGCAGCATCACAATAAATGGAGAGAAGATTGATGTTGTCAAGGAATTCACATTGCTTGGGTCTACAATCGATGCCAACGGAAGCAGCAGTCAGGACATTAGACGACGTGTAGCATTGGGAAAATCAACTGCGAAGGAACTGTTTCAAGTGCTGAGGAGCAAGGATATCTCCTTGAGGACTAAGTATGCCTGACACAAGCCATGATATTTCCAATCACCTGGTATGCATGTGAGAACTGGACAATGAATAAGGAAGACCGAAGAAGAGTTGATGCTTTTGAGTTGTGGTGCTGGCGAAGAATGCTGAAAGTACCATGGACTGCTAAAAGAATTAACAGATCTGTCCTGGAGGAAGTGCAGCCAGAATGCTCCTTGGAAGCAAGAATGGCCAGACTTCATCTCACCTATTTTGGTCATGTTGTCAGAAGGGACCATTCCCTGGAGAAGGATGTCATGCTTGGTAGGGTGGAGGGTCGATGAAAGACGGGGAAGCCTTCAACGAGATGGATTGATACGGTGGCTGCAATGATGGGCTCAAGTATAGCAGGGATTGTGGGCTGGCACCGGATTGGGCATTGTTTTGTTCTGCTGTGCATGGGGTCGCTATGAGTCGGAAACAACTCGACAGCACTTAACAACAACAGCAACAATATTAAAAGGAAAGCTGCCAGTCTTTCCCCATTAAGTATAATGTTAGGTATGGGTTTTTCATAAATGTTCTCTATCAGATTGAGGAATTTACTTTCCATTCCTAGCTTTTGAAGGTTTTTATCATGAAAGGGTCTTGCATTTCATCAAATGCTTCTCTGTGTTGACTGAGATGATCATATGGTTCTTTTTCTTTCTTCTTTTAAATTGGTATATTGCATTGATTGATTTTCTAACATTGAGCCACCCTTGCACTCTTGGGATAAATCACACTTAATCATGGTATATAGGCATACCTTGGAGATACTGCAAGTTCAACTCCAGACCACTGCAATAAAATGAATATCACAAGTGAGTCGCACAAATTTTTTGGTTTCCCCATGCTTGTGAAAGTTATTGTTACACTATACTATAAACAATTATGTATGCAGTAACATTATGAAAAATTTGATATATTGTGATAATGATCAATATATGACACAGAACACTAAGGAAAAACACAGTTCAAAAAATGCCATTGATAGACTTGTTCAATATAGGCTTGCCACAACCCTTCAATATGTTAACAAACACAATAAAGTGAAGCACAATAAAATGATGTATGCATGTGTAATTTTTTAAGCATTACACACCACTTTTGCACCTTGCTTGCTAGTATTTTTTTTTTTTTTTTTTAGGATTTTTGCATCTATGTACATAAAGGATATTTGTCTGTAGTTGGGTTTTTTTTTTTTTTTTTTTTTTTTCCCCTTTCTTTCAGTGTCTTTGTCTGACTTTGGTATCAAACCAAGAGAAGCATTACAGATTGAGTTCTCTTCTATTTTTTGGAAAAGTTTAAGAAGAATTCTAGTCCTTTCCACTATAAATGTTTCCTTGATTTCCCCAGGGAAGCCATTTGATACAGGGCTTTTCTTTTGGGGGAAGTTTTTCATTACTAATTCAATCTCTTCACTAGCTATGGGTTTATTGAGATCTGTTTCATTTTAAGTCAATGTAGGAAGTTTAGGTATTTCAAGTTATCTGTCCATTTAATCTCAGTTATCAAATTTGTTATTTTTCATAGTATTCTCTTATGATTTTTTTTATTTGCTGAATATTATATAGGTTAATTATAATATCTTTAATTTATTTTAAATATTAATATTGTTTCTCTTTCTCAATCAAGCTAGAGGCTGATCAATTTTATAGATGTTTTCAAGCAATCAACTTCTGGTCATATTGACTATCTATCTCTAGCTATAGCAAATGGAAGAAATGATGACATGAAAGAGCTGAACAGATTTCAAAGAGTGGCTTGAGGAGGTTCCGGCAAGATGGCGGACTAGGCAGAAAGACTGCACAGACCCTCTTCAACAAAGAAAAGGGAAACCAATTAACACAGACACAGAAGATAATCTTGGACCCCTGAGCCTT
>NW_006922042.1:1238827-1240111 GCF_000298275.1 Orycteropus afer afer
GCGCCACCATTTTGAAGGTTTAAAAAGCAGCTTGACTATTGTGGATGTTTAAAGAGACAGTGCTCATGAAGATTTCTGGGGCTTAAGAACACTTCTGCATTCCAGCAACCCCGAGGACACTCAGGATCTCCAAGACTGAAAAGGTACAACATTCTCCTTGTTACTACACCCTACACCCGCTTGGTGAATGGAGGTGTGGCCAACCCCTACTCCCACCTACCTTCTGGGCCTACAGGAACTCCATCACAGTCTGTGTGCTCAGATGGAACCTGGGTGCCCTACCCTGCCCTCCACCGATTTTTTTTTCTTTTTTCTCTTTTTTTATTTTTATTTTTTTCTTTTTCACTTTCTTTTTTCTGGTGATTAGTTTGCTTGTATCTGTCTGTTTTGAAACAACTAATATCATTAATACTTTTGTCCTTTTTATTATTATTCTTAATATTCCCCTACCAGGTCTTAGTTTTCAGCATTTTTTCTTTTCCCTGTGCCTGGATGAAATTATTCTTTTTTTCATTTCTTTCCTTCCCCCCCCCCAAATTTAAGATTTTTCCCCCCTTTTTTCTCATGATTAAGCCCATTCATTGTTTCTCTTTTTGCATTTTTCATATTTTTTTCTTCATGTATTGTTCTCCTTACCTACTTTTTTTTCTTCTTAGTGCCCTATCCCCAGATATTGCAAGTTTGCTTGTTTTTTCTTCTTTTTTTTCCTTTTTTTCTTTTTTTGCTTACTGTTCCTGTGAGATTACATGGTGTATTTGTTATCCATGGGCTTTTAGTTCTTTTATGGTTATTCAATTATAATTTGTGTCTAACTGAGTGGGAGACAACAACAGTGCCCTAAGACACAACTACACCCACACCTCCTGCGACTTCACTAACTGAGTGAGAGCCACTACCTCCTTCTCCACCAACAGGTCAATGATAAAAAACCACCAAGAAGAGCCTAAATCACCCTTGGCTGCTCTTCACAAACAGTTAACAGTGATCCAAATACAACAACATCACGATGCCTCAGAAACAACATACCATCAGAGTCCACACAAAGAAGCAGGATAAAGTGGTAGAAACAAGACAGCAGGATACAGACCCAGAACACATCCCTGAGGCAGAAACAGCATTGGAACTCTCTGATAAGGAATTCAAAAAAATTACCTTTAGGTATCTTCAAAGGATTGAGAGACAGACCACAGAAAACACAGAAAAAACCTTACAAGAATTTTGGAAGAAAATACAAGAACAAAATGACAAATTAAATGAAAAATTAGAAATCATTCTAAATCTGCA
>NW_006922042.1:1240211-1243006 GCF_000298275.1 Orycteropus afer afer
TGGGAATAAATCTTATCAGGGACACTAAAGACCTGTACAAAGAAAACTATAAAAAAATTAAAAAAAAACTACTTCAAGAAACCATAAGAGATCTATATAAATGGAAGAACATACCATGCTTGTGGATAGGAAGATTGAACATTGTGAAAATGTCAGTTCTACCCAAAGCAATCTATACATTCAATACAATCTCAAACCAGATCCCATCAACAGTTTTTAAGGATATGGAGAAACCATTCACTAACTTTATATGGAAAGGAAAGAGATGTTGGGTAAGGAAAGGACTATCAAAGAAGAATAAAGTAGGAGGCCTCATACTGCCAGATCTCAAAACCTACTATATAGCCACAGTAGTCAAAACTGCTTGGTAGGAAGAAGGAAAATGGCATCTCTCCTCTAGGTTACATGCTAGTTCCCTCTAGCATCTTAGTGCCTGAAAAACTAGGTGCAGCAGTTTGAAATGGGGATTCTGGCACTCTGAACAGCTCATTAAATCAGAGTTCACCAAACTCAGGGGAGTAGGATTAGAAAGGAGAAAGGGGCAGTGCAATTACCTGAAGGAAAAAAAAATAATAATAACAAAAACAGCTGAACCTGCACTGAGAAGCGCTGACCTGCAAGTGAGAAAGGGCATCAGAGACCTCCCTCAGGGAGCACCAACAAGAAAGAGCATTGGAGACCTCCCTGGGGCAGTGAAGAGAATGCACCACACCAGAGAACCTGCAGCCACTCCATGGATCTACCTTCAGTACCTGCTTTTATCAGTAAACTTGGGACCACTGGGAAGGAGCAGAGATCCCTCTGGCTACAGGTATTGCTGAAGCAGGAGCAGAGAAAACACCACAAGTGGGCAGACCTTGGGATGAATTCCCATCACAGATTGGGGCAGTTACCCTAGTTCAGCTTTTTGGCAGAGAGGGTCCTAGGGAGCGGGGTTTTTGTGGCTGTCTAAACCTGGCGGAGAGTGGTGGCCCCCTAACAATTGGATGCTTTGCTAAACTTGAGCTGCAGGCATGTGAGTAACAGTATAATGTTATCATTAGCAGCCCACTTAAAGCCCTAGAAACTGCTCCTGGCACTTTGGAGTTTCTCTCTCTCTCTCTCTCTCTCTCTCTCTCTCTCTCGCTCTCTCTCTCTCTCTCTTTCCCCCTTTCTCCACCTCTAGAAAAACCACATTCAGCCACCATAACACCTGCCGGCTTGAATCTAAACTCATTTTACAACAGAGACCTGCATCCACATTCCACACAGGAATTCCATCTTCACAAAGAAAACTGCAGAGCAACCCAGCACAACTGGATTAATATCCAAAAATTAAATACACCAGCTCCAACTTTTCAAAATCTTAAATCATAAAACCAAGACAAAACAAATTAACACATAACTAACAGTTAACTTCAGAATGTCTTGAAAACAACAGGCAACCTCAAATCAAACAAAAAACAGGATAAGACATTAGAAGTAAAATCCCAAACAAAAGTTTCATTAAACATGGAGGAAGAGGAGGCAATAGAATTATCTGAGAAGGAATTTAGAAGGTATGCTTATAGACTTCTACAAGAGCTTAAGGAAAGCCAAACAGAAGGAAGGAGAACTCAGATACCTGGAAGAACTCAGGAAAACAATTCAGAACAAAATGACAAGATTAATGCACAATCAGAACTTGAACAAAAACAGCACTTAGAAATCCAGAAGATGAACACCAAAATTACAAAACTGCACAACACAATGGAAGCACAAAAGAATAAAATAGAACTGGCTGAAGAATGCATTTCCCAACTAGAAGATTAATCCCTGGACACAAGCCTGTATGAAGAAAAATCAGAACAAAGATTTAAGAGAAATGAAGAGAACCTAAGAGTTATATGGAATGACATGAAAAGAAACAACATATGTCTCACTGGAATTCCAGAACAAGAAGAGGCAAAAAAAAGCAGCACTGAGAAAATTGTGGAAAGCCTAATAACAGAATACTTGCCCCATATCATGAAGGAAGAAAATATATTTGTCCAAGGAGCTCATAGAACCCCATACAGGATAGATCCCAAGAGTAAAACACTGAAGTATATCACAATCAAACTCTCCAAAACCAAAGACAGAAAGAATTTTGCAAGCCACCTGGAACTAAAGAACTATTACTTATAATAATCAAACAGTTAGGCTGAACTCTGATTACTCAGCAGAAGCCATGCAGGCAAGAAGGCAATGGGATGGCACATATAAAACACTGAAGGAAAATAATTTCCAACCAAGAATCCATTATCCAGCAAAATTGTCCATCAAATATGAGGGCAAAATAAAAGACATTCTCAGACAAGCAGAAATTAAGGGATTTTGTGAAAACCAGACCAACCCTGCAAGAAATGCTTAAGTAAGTCCTTCCAATAGAGAATCCACAACAGAGAACAACAAAATCGGACACATGACATCAACACTAAAACCAAATCAGAAATAAATACTCAAAATAAGACCATAAAACATTGTACACTAAAAATCAAGGAAGCTGATCTATACATGACAAAAGAAAATAACCAAATAGAGGGAATAAAATTTCTAGGTACAGACTTCCAAATGGAGAGGAAAACAGGACACTGCCCTCACAGAACAGACTGCTCTAAAAATACAGAGACAAGAATTCACTCCAAGGTAACCACAGAGAAAATTAACAATCCCCTCAAGCAAATCCAGAAGGAAGGAAAACATGTGGGTTTAGTAAGCATAAAAACAGCAATAAAGAAGAAAAGAGAGGAAGCACTTGACAGCAAATCGAACTCAGCACAGAAAAGTATATGGAC
>NW_006922042.1:1243106-1246150 GCF_000298275.1 Orycteropus afer afer
TTATTGTAAAAGTCAAGGAAATGTTTATCTTGGAAGGAAATTTTCTTTGTTGGTTACCAGGGGTGAGAAGGGAGGGGAGGGAATGCTGTTAGACAGATAAAGATAAGTATTGATGTGGGTGAAGAGAAGGGCAATGCACCAAATGTGAGTGACCAATATGGCAGCACTGAGGAAGAGAAAGACATAGAGAGGTACATGGGAGGTACAGATAACCAATATGAATTCTTTTGCACATACAGCACTGCGTTGTCAGTGAAGGCAAACATGGGTATACGGTTGGATAGATGGGTGCACAGGCTGAACTATTTGGTATGTCTATGAAATGGGGAGTGTATCCAAGAACATATATAGGGTTTTCAGACAATGGTCCTATAAGTTTATGTGAATGATCAAAATTTCCAGGTGTATAGTGGAGCTGACAAGGGGCAAGGTTGGGGTTACTGCTTGGTCACAGACAGCTACCCAGAGGGACTGAGTAGTTGAACCTATGGGCTTGTGACCATAGTCGCAGGGGACATCGAGCTCAACTGGCATAACATACTATACAAAACATTGTTCCTCCTCCTACTTTGGTGAGTAGCAACTGGGATTTTAAAAGCTAGCAAGTTGCAATTTAGATGCAACGATGGGTCTCTCCTTATCTAGAGCAAAGAAGAATGAAGAAAACCAAAAGTAATGGAAACAATTAGTCTTAGCAACTGGTATACCATCCAATCTGCAGCCTATACAACTATGAGACCAGAAGAACTAGATGGTGCCTTTGCTACCAGTGTCATCCACTTGGAAGGGGATCTATGTAAGAGATCCTTGATAAGAGGAATAACAATGTGAAACAAAACTCAAAATCATTTGGAGAAAAAAAAAAGGGGGAGGGAGGAGGACCAGGTTTGCTGGTCTGATAGAGCCTGGTGGAACCACTGAGACTATGGCACCTAGCTGCCCTTCAGGTCTGGAATTGAACCCACACCTGTAGTTTACAGCCAAACAAAAGACAGGCATATGAGTTGAACATTTACCTGAGGTAGATACACTCCTTGGAGAGAACAATGATGGGAGAAAGAAGGGCTGCTTAGGTACCAGGAGACAGCTCAAGGGGCAGGAGTGCATGGAGGGATGGACACTGGGAAGAGGTATCTATGGGAAGGAAGTGGGAGGGGAGCCGTTGCACTATAGTAAATTGTGGTCAATGTCATGAGACAAAGTGTATGTGAACTGCTGTATGGAAAATGAATTTCCTCTGTAAATCTTCACCCAAATCACAATAAAAAAACAAAAGAAAATAAAACAAACAAAAAAAAAAAAACTAAGTAGGTGAGACCAACTAGCCTGAAATTATTCCCTCTCTTCCTTCCCCATCTCAGTAACATACAAAGTGAGTTCCGTTATTGTAAAAAAAAAAAACAAAAAAACCTTCCTTGTTTCCTTAAGCAAACCCTTCCTTGTCTTTTTACAGTAATGGGCTCATACAGTATTTTTCCTTCTGTGATTGACTTATTTCACTCAGCATAATGTCCTCCAGGCTCATCATGTTGTGAGATGATTTGCGTATCCTTCATTGTTCTTTAACGTAGTACCGTATTCCACTGTGTGAATATACCATAATTTGGTTATCCATTCATCTGTTGATGGGCATTTAGGTTGTTTCTATCTCTGCTATAATGAATTGTGCTGCAATGAACATAGGTGTGCATATGTCTGTTTGAGTCCTGCCTCTCATCTCTTTAGGATATATTCCTAATGATGGAATTGCTGCATCAATTGGTATTTCTATTTTCAGTTTTTTAAGGAAACGCCATACCATTTCCCACAATGGTTGTACCATTTTACAACCCCACCAGAGTTCCAATCTGTCTGCAACCTCATCAGTATTTGTTATTTTCTGCCCTGTTGAGCTTTGCTATTATTGCTGGGGTGAGATGATATCTCATCGTTGTTTTGATTTGCATCTCTCTAATGACTAAAGATTGAGAGAAATTCCTCATGTGTTTGTTGGCCGCCAGCATATTGTCTTCAGTGAAGTGTCTGTTCATGCCTCTTGCCAATTTTTAAATTGGATTGTTTGTCTTTTTGGTGTTGAGGGGTTGAAATTTTCTATAGATTTTTGAAGTAAGTCCTTTGTCAGATATGTATGTCATAGGTGAATATTTTCTCCCAATTTGTAGGTTCTCTTTTTACCCTTTTGATGTAGTTTTTTGATGTGCATAAGAATTTAATTTTTAAAAGGTCTCAATCATCTAGCTTCTCATCTACCTCCTGTACATTCTGGGTTATGTTTGATACTTTTTTGTGCCATAAATTAGGGCCCCTAGATTTGCCCTATTTTATCTTTGATGAGCTTTATACTTTTATAGCTTTATAGTTTATAGTAGGAGTTCTGGTAGTGTTGTGCCTAAGGCATTTGACTGCTAACCAGAAGGCTGGCGGTTCAAACCCAGTAGCCACTCCTTGGAAGGACGATGGGAAATCTACTTCCATAGTGATACTGCCTCAGAAACCCAAGGAGGGGTTGCTATGAGTCAGCTCTGATTGCATGGCAGTGAGTTAGTTTTATAGTTTTGGGTTTTACCTTTAAGTCTTTGATCCAACTTGAGTTTGTTTTTGTATATGGGGTGACGTATGGGTCTTGTTTCATTTTGCTGCAAGTGGATATCCAATTATGCCAGCACCACTTGTTAAAGAGGCTATCTCTTCCCCATTTAATGGGTTTTGGACCTTTGTCAAAGATCAGTTGTCCATAGATGAATAGATCTATTTCTGGGTTTTCAATTCTGTTCCATTGGTCTATTTGTCTATCATTGTACCAATACCATGCTGTTTTGACTACTATGGCTATATAGTAGGTTTTAAAATCTGGGAGTGTGAGACCTCCAACTTTGCTCTTCTTCTTCAGTAGTGCTCTGCTTATCTGAGGTCTCTTTCTTTCCCATATGAAGTTGTTGTTGTTGTTGTTGTTGTTGTTGTTGTTGTTAAGTGCCGTCGAGTCGTTTCCGACTCATAGCGACCCCATGCACAGCAGAATGAAACACTGCCTGATCCCGCGCCAG
>NW_006922042.1:1246250-1248499 GCF_000298275.1 Orycteropus afer afer
AAAAAAAAAAAAATAGAATGACAGCAATCAATTCTACCTATCACTAATTACACTCAATATGAATGGATATGAATGGACTAAATGCACCTATCAAGAGAAAGAGAGTGTTAAACAGGATAAGAAAAGAAGACCCATCAATATGCTGCCTACAAGAGACCCACCTTAGACAGAAAGATAAAAACAAATTAAGAGTTAAGGGGTGGAAAAAATATATACCAACCCAACAGTAACCAAAAAACAGAAGGAATGGCAATATTAACTTTTGAGAAAACAGACTTTAAGGTGAAAAACAACATAAGAGACAAAGAAGGACACTATATGATACTGAAAGGGTCAATTGACAAAGAAGATGTTATGACAATAAATATTTATGCATCCAATGAAAGTGCTCCAAAATACATGAAGCAAATATTAATTGAATTTAAAAGGACAACTCTACAATAGTACTAGGAGACTTTAAAACACCACTTTCAAGGAAGGACAGATCAGCTAGAAAAAAAACTCAACAAAGATACAGAAGAACTCAACCACACAATCAACCAACTCAACCTCATAAACATACAGAGCATTCCACCCAACAAAAGCACAATTCATGTTCTTCTCCAGTGCACATGGATCCTTCTCCAGAATAGCCCATATGTTAGGACATAAAACAAGCCTCAATAAATTCAAAAGCATGGAAATTCTACAAAGTATCTTCTTGGACCACAATGCTATACAATTAGAAATGAATAATAGGAAGAGCAAGGAAAAAGCATCAAACATATGGAAGCCAAACAATTCACTGCTCAAAAACTATTGGTAATAGAACAAATAAAAACTGAAATTAAAAATTCCTAGAAACAAATAAGAATGAAGATACATCATACCAAAACCTATGGGACACAGTGAACGCAATACTCAGAGGACAGTTTATAGCAATAAATGCATACATCAAAAAAGAGGAAAGAAACAAAAGCAACAGTCTAATTCATCAACTCCAACAACTAGAAATAGAACAAAACAAGAATCTTACAGCAACTAGAAGCAAGAAATAACAAAGATCAGAGCAGAAATAAATGAAAAAAAAAAACAGAAAATCAACAAAACAAAAAGCTGGTTCTTTGAAAAGATTAATAATATCAATAAACCATTGGCAGATCTAACAAAGGAAAAGAAAGAGAAGATCCAAATCACAAGAATAGTAAACAAAAAGGGTGTCATCACAACAGAACCAACTGAAATAAAAAAAGATACTGACAGAATATTATGAAAAACTGTATTCCAACAGATTTTAGAACCTGGAAGATATGGACAAGTTTCTGGAATCACAAGACCTACCTAAACTATCCCACTCAGAGATAGAATACTTGAACAGACTTATAACAAAAGAATAAATGGAACACGTCACTAAAAAAATAAATAAATAAATCCCCACAAAGAAAATCCTGGCCCTGATGGCTTCACTGGAGAATTTCACCAAATATTCAGGAAAGAGTTGACACCTATACTACTCAATCTATTCCAGAACATAGAAAAAGATAGTAATACTCCCCAAACTCATTTTATGGAACAACCATAACACTAATACCAAAACCAGGGAAAGACACCACTAGAGAGGAAAACTACAGACCAATATCCCTCATGAACATAGATGCACAAATCTCCAACAAAATCCTGGCCAACAGAATCCAACAACATATCTGAAAAAAATCCATCCTGACCAAGTGGGATTCATACCTGGTATGCAAGGACAGTTCAACACCAGAAAAACAATCAAGGTAATCCACCACATAAACAAAACAAAAGAACCATAGGTCATATCAATCAAGGCAGAAAAGACATTCAATAAAATTCAACACCTATTCCTGTTCAGAACTCTCAGCAAAATAGGGATAAAAGGGAAATTCCTCAACATAATAAAGGGCATATATGCCAGGCCAACAGCCAACATCATGCTAATGGAGAAAGACTCAAAACATTCCCCTTGTGAATGGGAACCAGACAAGGATGCCCTCTATCACCACTTCTATTTAATATTGTATTGGAAGTCCTAGCCAGGGCAATAAGGCAAGAAAGAGAAATAAAAGGCATCCAAAATGGTAAAGAGGAATAAAACTATCTCTATTTGCAGATGACATGATCCTATACATAGAAAATACAAAACACTCAGTAAAAAAAAAAAAAAAAAAAAATTACTGGAACAAATAGAGAGATTCAGCAAAATGGAAGGATATAAGGTCAACATATAAAAATCAGTTGGATTTCTC
>NW_006922042.1:1249423-1276124 GCF_000298275.1 Orycteropus afer afer
CTTCTTGATTTTAAACACTTCCCCTTGTTCTGTTCGAACGACAGCCTCCTGGTCAAGGTACAGATTCCTCATGAGTACAATCAAGTGCTTGGGAATTCCCATTCTTCTCAATGTTATCCATAATTTGTCATGATCCACACAATCAAATGTCTTTGCATAATCAATAAAGCACAAGTAAACATCTTTCTGGTATTCTTTGCCTTGAGCCAAGATCCATCTGACAACAGCTATGATTCCTCTAGGTGATAGGGGCAAGCTTTCTCCCTGCTGCTGTGGGCATAGACTGGCCATGAAATGGCACCCCTGACCAACTAGCCAGGAAAATGCAATCATGAAACTGGGTCCAGGTTCTATTCAGCATGACTTACAAAAACCACAGACTCAGGCTAAGGCAAGGAAAGAAGCTCTATTTAGAAAGCTAACACTAAAGAATGTCCAGGACTGCTGTTGCCAAGGGAGTTCAATGAGGCTTCAGATTACTGTTACCTTTAAACTTCCTATAGAAAAAATAAAGGAGGAAAAGAAAGGGGGGTCCAAGTATGAACATCCAAGGAGCATAAGGGTCAGGTGCAAAGAACTCTATTAAAAAGCACTGGTTTAGAGGAGCTTAAACATTTCTCTCTTCACACATGAAAGCCCCTCTGACAAATGAAACAAAGTTCTTTAAGTGTTATGCTTGGCAAGGTCAGCAGTATGAGCTTGCTATGCTTGCTTCCAAGTTATCAAGACATAGTGAGGACATGAGGTAGTGAGTACATTAAAAATGTATATAACAAATGGACAATTTATACTTTATACATAAAAAGGGGGTACACAAACTATTCTCGCATGAACAGGACACACAAACTATTCAGACACAACAATGTCACACTCACAAACCAGAGGCTCTGGAGACCTGATCCTGAAACAGTTCTCCCCTAAGCCAAGTCAGCCTTCCTCTTCCATGGAACAATATGAGGCAGGATACCCCCACAGAACAGTCAACCAAGCCTGCCTTTCTGCCGTGGAGAACAGTGTATTGTGACTAAGGTGGAGCTCATCTCACTCCTTTAGTTCCAATCCTGTGGCTCCAAGGAAAATGGGCAGGGGACTCCCCAAAAGCTGGCTCCTGAAATTGTCCATTTGCATTTCTTCTCCTATGCAAAATGGACTGGTGGTGCCACCTGAGGATGGAGGCCGTGGGCAGTCTGCCTGGGAAAAGTAAATCCCAGCAGCCGCTTAGAGCAGACACCCTCAGTCAGAGGCAGGCCACCATGTCTCAGGGGAGGGGGGTGAAGCCCACCCGGGGACCCCCGAAATCTGTTGTAAGAACAAGGTCCTTACCCCTTGTCATGAAAAGCCAATGATCACAGCAGGTTGAACTGAGAAAGCAAATGATTTATTGAGTATTGATACCCAAGCAGACAGAGAGAATAACTTCTCTAAAATGTCTGTCTCCCCAAGCAAAGGGGTAAATATGATTATATAGGGAGATGGGAAGGGGATTGAAGATCCTTGGACTGCCAGGAATGTCTTTGTTGTTCTCTTCCCTGGTTACTCTGACTCAGTGTCCCCCTTCCCAGGGTTGTCTTCCTTCATAGGCTATGATTCTCAGCTGAAACCTGTTGTGGGAGAGGGTTATGCTTAGAAGAATGTATGACTGAAAATAATAAACCTAAGGAACTCAGCATCCATAAAGAGGTTGGCTATTCTATTTACTTAAAAGAAAGCAAAAGGGAGGGGAAAACAGCAAGTTATTCACTATGATTAATGTCTACTTTAATCATGCCAGCTAGTCTGTTAAAGTTGTGCGATTTTCAGTCAGGGGTCCCTTTGGCCTTCCACTTCAGCCTTCCAAGTAATTACTTTTGTAAAGAATGCTTCCCAAAACATGTGTGGATACTAGGGACTGCTTTTCTGGGGCCCATGCCAAACTAATGATTCAAGGAAGTTTTCCTGTACTCCAGCAAAGGAAGAGGAACAAAAATAGAAAACACATTGTTCACCCCTTCCTCGAGGATTATTGTTACCACTACTGAACTTTGCAGTGAACAGTGTGTTTAAAGACTTTTCCAAACTAATTCTTGAAGTGTGTGATTCAGTTCTGCTGTCTGCACTTAGAAAGTGGCTAGGTAAATAACACCAAAGGATATTCTAACCCTTTAAATCTGCCAGTAAGGTCCAGCCATTGCTGGGAGAAGGCTACTGTGGCTGCTGTCATCTGCCAGACCAACCATGCAACCCCAAAACTTTGGAGGACATGGTTTCCACTCCTTGACCCTAGCCAGCCACTCTAAGAGCATAAGCAGCTGATTCCAGTGCTGCAGAGAGGCTGAGGACTGGGCAATGGTAGCTGATTGGTGCACATGGAGAGTTCAGCAGCTTATCCCTTCATCAAGTGCTCCTCTCATTGGATTAAGTGATCAATCCTATCGCAGAATGCCAAAATAATTGATTCTACTTTCTCTTTCCAGTTTTATCATGGTTTAGTTGAAAGGCCAGACTTTTTAGAATTCCATAGTCCTCCATTTTGCATAATTTCACGTTGCTATTGAAATTGTTAATTTTTGTAGGGCACTCTCACATCAGCCCTTCTCCTTCAGCTTTTAAAAGTAGAGCCCATGCTTTTGCATGTTTCATTCACATTAATTAGTTCCATCTGGTTAAGTGAAGGCACTTCCTGGTGGCTTTATTTGGAATTTTCCCTCTCCTCCAGCCCCATGGGAGTGCATGTGCTGTCTAATTGGAGGAGATCGTCTCCTATATCTTTCAGGCAGTCCCCTGACAGATATGAACAGACATACACAACAGTCAACTGGAAAAAAATAAGGTCTGTTTCACATACTCTCCAACCAGAGCAGACTCCCCTGCCTTGGAGTGCAACCAGCAGCTTGCCACTCTCCACCACTGCACCCCCCACCATCACAGTGCCTGCCACTGCAGATGTGAGGAAGAGGGGGAGAGTGTCAATGGTAGAAGAAAAAAAAGACAAGAAAACTGTACCATCTCAGTATAGGCTTCATTTTAATTCATTGTTCACTTAGATGCTGTAATTCTTTCACTGGTTTCAGTTTGTACAGTGTAAATTCAACTACTTTGTTTGCTGTGTTTTATGCTCGTTGTGGAGAGACTCGAACATGCAGCTGCTTGCACTGCCACCTTGTTTCTTACCCATGAAATTATTCTTGACTCAAAAGACAAACTCAGTGGGGAATTTAGGTTCTCAGAATTGAATCATTGGGTGTGGGAAGCTTACACAAGCCACTCCCCATCCCTGCCCTCTGGGGCATTTCAAAGGGGGCAGTGCTGTTGATGCAGAGACATTGAGTTAGTGATATACCCTCACCTAACTCAGAACTCAGTGATCGATTTGATGTTCTGCTGCCAATCCTAAAGCGTCCACAGTCCTGCTTTGGAGACTGACTGTTGCCAATGCAGCCACAGAGCATTCTTCAAGGTGCTCCCCATCCCAAGAATATGAACGTCACCTGCATGCATGTTCTTGATGCTTTATTTCTAATCCAAACACTTTTGCAAGTGTCTTGGTTGTGAATCCAAACCCTGAGCTTGGGATAGTAAGTGTGATGATTCCTGTCCTGCACTGTGCACCTGGCCATCCTAATGTCCCTGTTCTTCCTCCTTCTGCAGGTCACTCCACTGGTCATCAACATAACGGAGTCCCCAGGGTCCCTTCATTCCTCACTCTCTACATCCTTCTCTTCTGTTGTCTTACCACACAGATTGGAGCATTTCACGTGATGCAGGGAGCAAGAACATTAAGCAGGATTTGATGGATGATAACCTCCTGAGGCTATCTCTGTGGCCAGGAAGACTTGAGATAGACTTCAGTGAGATAGTGCCTCATCGTTGTGACAGAGGCATCTGGCAATGACATGTCAGCCTTTATCAATGCACTGCAAGGTATCAGGCATGAGGAGGAGGGTTCAGCTTCTACTGGGGTGGTGAGAACCACCCAAACACATGCCTTCTACTCATCCTCCTGTTTTCCAAATGTAACACTGTGGGACCTGCCTGGCATGAGTGCTGCTTCCCAGACTGTGGAGAACTATGTGAGGGAAATGTAGTTCAATCAGTATGACCTCTTCATCATCCTCGTGGCTGAACAGTTCAGCATGAATCATGTGATGCTTACCAAAACCGTTAAGGGGATGGAAAAAATTCTACATAGTCTGGACTGAGCTGGATATGGACCTCACCATAAGTGTGCTCATGGAGGAGCAGCTTTTGAAGAATATCCAAGATAATATCCTGGAAAATCTCCAGAAGGAGCAGGTGTGTGAGCCCCCCATGTTCCTGGTCTCCAGCCTTGACCCTTTATTGCATGGCTTCCCACAGCTCAAGAACACATTGCAGATGGAGCTTATCCATAGCAGGTACCAAAGTCCCCTTCAGATGCTGTCCCACACTTGTGATGAGATTGTTAATGAAAAAAATGACCTCCCCTGCAGAAGAGAATAGCCATACAATCTTTGCAGGATACCCTTGGGATACAGGATCCAGATGATTCAGAAGAGTGTCTGGAAGCCTACTAATTACTCTTTGGTGTGGGTAATGAATCTCTCCAGCAGGTGGACAGAGAATAGTGACAACAGCCATTGAGTATGAGGACATGATGAAGTCCCAGGACTTGCAGACTCTCAGCAGAAGGGACCAGGTGATTTCTTGGATAGATTGTAATACAGCCTGCTACTTACAAAGTATTTTTAGCTACATACCACTGTTTGGTGGCTCTATTAACTACTACCTGTAATGGGTAAAACACAAATATTTCCTTAAGATAGTTGCTGAGGACACCAAGACCATCTTGAGGGAAGTCCTGAGAGACTCCATCATCTCAAGAGCTCACCTTTCATAGGTATCTTTTTGGGTGAAGTCAGGGCATCTGGATCTTCTTCACAGCCTTGTGTCTTGTCTGTACTCTCAAATAGGAAGATCAACCCTCCACTTCCATGGTGTAAAAAGGACATAACTTCACAAGGGAGGACGAGGATCAAGATCAACATCCAAAAGCTAGTTCTTATGAGGAGGTCAGACATGCTTCCACCCTACAAACATTTTACCAATTCTAACACCAACCAATCCCTCCCACAGCATTCTCTACTCCTCTGCTAGGCTCAATTATTCATTGCAATGGCCAGGAGAAGAAATCCCACGTAGAGCAATTATGAGAACAGTTACTGGAGATGTCCAGAAAAGGAGGGGGAAGGGAAGGAGCTGAGACTAGTAGTCAAAAGATTTTGGAGGTCAGGAAGGCCCTAGGTGTAGGTTCCAATCTTATCCTGCCTCTCCTGGACCCTCATGGTAAAGGATGGTGGAGAATATTCCACATCCACTGGAGCCTCCCACAACCCATCCAAGAAGGAAAGAAGCTCAAACTGAATACCTAGAAGCCTCACCCCCATAGAAATCTACTGGGAAGTCTAGAACAAATTGATTCCTCATACAGAAAGCCAAACTGTGAAAGGAGTGAATGATAAAGAGGAGATATAAGACAAAATTATCAGAACCTCTGATCTTGTGCTCGCTCCTCAGCACCACATGGGATTCTAGGGGGAGAGGGACCCTATATTTTCTGAATAAGAATAGGAAACAAAACTTTAACCTTCTCTTTAGGTCAGTGGTAGGCAACTTCTAAGAGGACCTTCAATCTTGCCTCCTAATTTTCATGTCCTGGTGTAATCCCCTCCCCTTGAGTGATAAATAGTATATGGCGGAATTGATGATAGCTGAAATCACTTTTTTTAGGTTATACAAAATTTGCAACATCCATCTTTGAGGTGCTCTTTCTTGTTCACTGGCTCCCTTTCTTTCTCTTGAAGATCAATAGTCACGGAGAGAAGCCTAGACTCTAGAAGCATAGATCCTGGAAGGATCAGAGCCCACATGGAGGGGAAATAAGATGACTAATCATGAATGAACTACCTTGGAAGTGAAACCCCCAGCCTCACAAGGCTTCAGATGGTGCAGCCCTGGCTCACAGCTTGACTGCAACCTCTTGAGAACCTGATCCTGAACCAGCCAGCTAAGCCTCTCCTGGATTTCTGACCCTCACAAGATATAAGATAATTAAACTTGTTTTAATCCATTACATTTTAGGCAATAGACAACTAACACAGTCAGGGAGCAACTTACAGCACTGAAAGCTGTGAGTGACCTTCATCTTTCTACAACACTTATCTGTGATCACAGAAGAGCAACATCCTCCCCTATCACAGATCTTCCCTACCTGGACCTCTGGACATAACTCCTCCCTACTGTCTATACATGTATCACAACCAAGACCCCCAATTCTTCTCTTCCTTCCCCAAAAGGCTCCCAAAATGCTTTGTGTGCCTGCATAAAAGTGTTATTAACTAGTTTCATTCATGTGAATGAGTTTACCATGGCAAGATCACCCATCACCAGGCACTATTAACTTAGTCAGTATTATTTCAGTTGCAAAGGTTTCCAATAATTCTGCCATAATGAAGCTAAGAGATCAAATGGCCCTGCCTCCTTGTCAGCTTAAGGTTCCATTTTTTGACTCTGTTAAGTCATTTAACACTCTCCCAGCTGCTTTTCAGCTTCTCTTATCATCTTTTTGCTGTCACCTATCCTGGAGGGGTGTGTGTGTGTGTGTGTGTGTGTGTGTGTGTTCATGTCTCACTGATCCCTTAGTTTTCATTATTGTGTCCTGGGAGAGACAAAAGATAACTCTGTGTGTGAGAGAGAGAGTGTGACCTGTCACTATTATAGGCAGTCTTCCAAATGGAAAGTCAGGAAAGGATCATAATCTTTGGACTTAAGCCCTTAATATTGATGGCAGTGACACGGCAATTCAGAATAACAAAGATAAAACAGGGAGCAGGAAAAAAGTCCCCTATAGTTAGTATCTTCAGAGAGATAAGAAATTATTACTATATTCCCAGGCCTAGACCAATGCTTAGCACATAGTAGCCAAGCCACTCAGTACATTTCAGTTAATTAGCATGAAAAAGAACAAACAGTAGTAACTAAAGAAATATTCAGAGAACAAGAAAACTCTTAGAAATGTAAAATGTGACACTTTAAAAAAAATGACAGTAAATTATTTGGAAAATAAGAGAATCTTCTAGCAGTTAGACCTAAGTAAAAAAAGGTGACATTACCCAAGCCTGGCAGGTTCAGGTTGGGCCTTTATTGGCAGAACACTCCCTTGATAAATAGTGTAGCAAATATGAAGTTTGACCCAGTTCACAGTCTATTTCTGTGAGAACTACTTATAAAATGGAGTCTTTCAATATGTTCTTCAAGATGTTTTTAGAAAGTTACAATTAGAAATACAATTTGACCCAGCCATCCCATTACTAGGTATATACCCTAAAGAAGTGAGAGCCATGACAAGAGTAGATATATGCACACCCACGTTCATCACAGCACTATTTACAATAGCCAAAACATGGAAACAACCTAGATGTCCATCAGCTGAGGAATGGATAACCAAACTATGGTACATACACACAATGGAATACTATGCAACGCTAAAAAATAATGTAGAATCTGCAAAACACCGCATAACGTGGATGAACTTTGAGGACATTATGCTGAGTGAAATAAGTCAATCACAAAAGGACAAATATTGTATTAGTCTGTTATTGTAAAAGTTAAGGAAAGGTTTCTATTGAAGGAAATTTTCTTTGTTGGTTACCAGGGGTGGGAGGGGAGGGGAGGGAATGCTGTTAGTTAGATAGAGATAAATATTGATTTGGGTGAAGAGAAGGGCAATGTACCAAATGTGAGTGACCAATATGGCAGCATTGAGGATGAGAAAGACATAGAGAGGTACATGGGAAGTACAGACAACAAATATGAACCCTTTTGCATATACAGTACTGAGTTGTAAGTGAAGGCAAACATGGGTATATGGATGGATAGATAGGTGGACAGGCTAAATGATTAGGTATGTCTATGAAATGGGGAGTGTATCCAAGATCATATATAGGGTTGGCAGACAATGGTCCTATAAGTTTATATGAATGATCAGAATTCCCAGGTGTATAGTAGAGTTGACGAGGGGCAAGGTTGCGGTCACGGCTTGGTCACAGCCAGCTACTCAGAGCAACCAAGTAGCTGAACCTGCGGGCTTGGGACCATAGTCGCAGGGGACATCAAGCTCAATTGACATAACATACTATACAAAACATTGTTCCACCTCCTACTTTGGTGAGTAGCGACTGGGATCTTAAAAGCTAGCAAGCTGCCATCTAGATGCAACGATGGGTCTCTCCTCGTCAAGAGCAAAGAAGAAAGAAGAAAACCAAAATTAATGGAAACAATCAGTCCTAGTAACTGGTACACCATGCGATCTGCAACCTATACAACTATGAGACCAGAAGAACTAGATGGTGCCCAGCTACCACTGTCATCCACTTGGAAGGGCATCTATGAAGGAGATCCTTGATTGAGAGGGGGAACAATGTAGAACAAAACTCAAAATCATTTGAAGGGAAAAAAAAAAAAAAAGAAGGTGGAGACCAGGTTTGCTGGTCTGATAGAGCCTGGTGGAACCACTGAGACTATGGCCCCTAGCTGCCCTTCAGGTCTGGAATTGAACTCACACCTGTGGTTTCCAGCCAAACAATGTACAGGCATGTGAGTTAAACATTTACCTCAAGTAGACACATGCCCTGGAGAGAACAATCATGGGAGAAGGAAGGGCTGCTTATGCACAGGGAGACAGCTCAGGGGGCAGGAGAGAGTTAAACATTTACCTCAAGTAGACACATGCCCTGGAGAGAACAATCATGGGAGAAGGAAGGGCTGCTTATGCACAGGGAGACAGCTCAGTGGGCAGGAGAGTATGGAGGGATGGACACTGGGAAGAGGTAACTATGGGGAGGAAGTGGGAGGGGAGCTGTTGCATTGTGGTAAACTGTGGTCAATGACATGAGACAAATTATATGTGAACTTCTGTATGGAAAGTGAATTTGCTCTGTAAATCTTCACCCAAATCACAATAAATAATAATAAAAAAAAAAGAGATGTTTTTAGAATCACATGCTACTATTTCAAGGAAGAGTTTGAGAATTGTACTTTGATAGAACACAAATTTATACAGCAAATATATTTTCTTAGACATGATATCCTAAAACAAACATTTTTGTTTGTTTTAGCATCTAGTTTTCACTGTTAACAAAATTATGGAGTTAACGAGAACAATCACTATAACACATCTTTTTTATATAATTTTATTGTGTGAAATATACATAACAAAGTATTCTCCATTTCAGATATTTTTATATTTACAACTCAGTGACATGAATTATGTTTACTGTGTTGTTCAGCCACCACCTATTATCCATTTCCAAATTGTTTCAACGCCCTAAACAAAAACTCAATGTCCCTTAAGCAATACCTTCCATTTCCCCCCTCCATCTGTCTTGGTAAGCACTAATAAACTTTTGTCTCTCTGTATTTATCTATTGTAGATAGTTCCTATAAGTGGGATAACACAATATTTGTCCTTTACACAAAATTGTTTGAAATTACAGGCTGAATATCATAAGGATACATGACCATATCTAAGAAATATTTAAGTGGAACAATACTTATGTTACAGCAGTTGGATCATGCACACTGTTATACTATAAGAGAAACTTGGCCCTGCATGGCTGAGTGACTTTTGTTCATGGTGCCCTATGATCACTGAATGTAAGCACTACTGCACTAAGAAAGGAGCAAAGTGAGTAAATCTCACCTTTATTGGCAACTAAGTGAAGGGATAAGCATGAATCCAATCCCTGAAACTGTGGAGACTGATCCAATCCTCATCTTCCCACTTCTCCATCCTCATCACCAACTGCTCAAGTGGCCCTCTTTCTCTGGACCTCACCACCTGGAACTGAGTAAATTCTCACAAATTAAGCATTCAGACTAGCTACCCATGCAGCCCTTCTCTGACCCTAGACACCCAGGGTTAGGTCAGAGCTCACAAGTTAGAGGGACACTGTACTTCAGAGAGTCTCTGAAATAAGCAGAGGCCAGCTCCTGCTGGTTCTCACTGCCCCTTTGAGCTTGATAACTCACTTAAATAACTCATGAAATCTCATGGAGAACATAGCATACGTATGACTACAGATGTATTACAATCAAAAAGGATACAAATGAAGAGATTCATACAGTGAAACCTAGGAGGAGTCACAGCACAGCACTTCCATGTCCTCAGAGGTTAGATGTTCTCTGACCAACCTGGAAGTTCTCTCACCAACAGGAAGCGTAGCTGACCCAAAGGGCTCAGGGCTTTTATTGGCCTCACCAAGTAGCCATGATAAGTTACATCATGTCTTCTAAAGTATAGTCAACATTGGGTCCCAATATGCTTCCTCTTGGTCTGGGCAGCTTCACTCATTAGCCTCAGGTGTGGTCTGACTCTCAGAAAGTGCAACCAAAAGCCAAACTGTTCTCGGAACCACACAACTACTTAATCATTTTTTCCTTATTTCTTTGAGAATAATAACTTAGAACTCACTTAGATTCTCAAAGACTTTGTGGCGGTAAAGTTAATCCATATAAATGCTTTAAAAAACAATTTAGTCTGTGCTTTCCATTCCTTGCATTAGCTCTGGATACCATGAGGCTGGAGTAGCAATAGCATACCAATACCTGATGAGGGATATGTCTGTAAAAAGGAAATGCCCAAAATAACTCAAGTGACGGATTTTGTACTTATGTCATGAATGTCCAGGTTTGCTATTTGAATTACTTGTCATTTTAGCACCCCTGGCATTGGAATGAACTAGCTTTGCAATCAATCATTTTCAGCACACTACTGTGCTATTATTCCTTCCCAATCCAAAACCACCCTCTACCATTCTGTTACACATCCAAAAGATCTGACCTACATGAACTGTGACAGTGGGGCTATCACCTTCTAAATTCCATTTGTATTTGGCCAATGACAACATTGACAGGAGGCTGGAAGAAAGGAGAGTGAGATCAAGGGTTTGATTATCTCTGCTCCCCCTGTTAGGCTGCTGGGACTCAATGGTCAATCTCTACCATGGCCACAGCTCCTATCTGGTCACCTTCTCTGTACAGCACCATCTCTGGGCTCCAACAACCTGCCCCTTCACTTGCCAGGTCAGGTATGGAGGGGTTCATTCCCCCTGTTGGTTGCTCTGGGATGAACACTTTCTCTTGGTGCTCTCCCTACACCCTGCCCACACCTTCAAAAATACCCTTCTTATTAAGTTTTCCTCAAATTACCCAGGATGATGGTCCCATTTGTTTCTTGCCATGACTCTGACTAAGGCAAACCTATGTTCCCTTTTATGATATTGATTGGTTTTAGTCACCTGGTGGAGATTGGTGTGCAGATTAGTACTTTGGAAGCAGGCAGGCCTGACTGCCTGGGCGTCTTGGCTTCAACATTGAATGGATTTCAAAGAATACTTTCAACCACACTCTCTGTGTGTCCCTAAAATTGTGAAATACCCTCTACATCAAAGGTGTCAGCTGGTCTGGTGAAATTAAGTAGAAAAGGAATGAGGAGAAAGGAGTGAAAGGTGTTAGTGAAGAGGAATGATGAAGACTTTACTGCATTAAGGAAGAAAGACTGATCCAGAAATACATGACACATTGCAACTGAAAGAAAAATTTCCATATTCTAATCCCAGAAACTTACTTAATGGATTTCAACACAAAAACTTGTTACTCAGATGAACATTAGAATTGATGTTAGAAAGATTGTTGTTGTTGTTAAGTGCCGTCGAGTCGTTTCCGACTCATAGCGACCCCATGCACAGCAGAACGAAACACTGCCCGATCCCGCGCCAGCCCCACAATCCCTGCTATACTCGAGCCCATCATCGCAGCCACTGTATCAATCCATCTCCCTGAAGGCCTCCCCCTCTTTCGTCGACCCTCCACCCTACCAAGCATGCCATCCTTCTCCAGGGAATGGTCCCTTCTTACAACATGACCAAAATAGGTGAGACGAAGTCTGGCCATTCTTGCTTCCAAGGAGCATCTGGCTGCACTTCCTCCAGGACAGATCTGTTAGTTCTTTTAGCCATTAGCAGTTATCATATCAAGAAATTTATAACCATAGAAATATAAAAAAATCTTCACTCAAAGTGAAGAAAGGTGTATTCTACTAAGAAGAGAAAACCTAATCATTCTGAAATCCCTCCCATGGTAAGTTTGTTGGACTAAACCCAAGTCAGCTTTCAGTCTGGGATGGAGTCTTTCAGGACTTTCCCCAGAATGGTCTTGGTGTCCTTGGCAACTAACTCAAGGATGCATTTGTGTTTCATCAATCTGAAGTAGCGAATGACAGGGTTACCTAAGAGTGGGGTGTAGCGAAGAAAGTTGAGGAATGCCTTAAAGACTCTACAAGTCAAGAACCTTAGTTTACAATCACTTCTTCTGAGAGTCTGCAGATTCTGGGATTTGATGAGGGCCATATAGTGCACAGTGGCTGTTTTCATTCTTTGTGCCATCTGCTCTACAGATTCATCACCTACACCAAACAGCATTCTGTAGGTGTTCAAAGATTCCATCGAATCATCTGGATCCCAGATGCCAACGGTGTCCTGTAAAGAGTGTGTGGCCATTTTCTTCTTCAGGGAGATCACTTTGTCATTAATGACCTTCTCACAGGTGTAGGACAGCATCTGAAGAGGACCATTGTATTTTATATGGCTGATGTCCATTTGCAATGTGTCCCTAAGCTTTTGGAAGTCATACAATAAAGGATCGAGGCTGGAAACCAGGAATATGGGGGGTTCATCTACCTGCTCCTTCTGGAGATTTTCCAGGATACTTTCTTGGATATTTTTCAAGAGATGTCCCTCCCTGAAGTGACTTGTGCTGAGGTCCCTGTCCAGTTTGGTCCAAACAATATAAAATTTCTTTCCCATCCTCTTCATGGTCTTGGCAAGCATCACATGATTCATGCTGAACTGTTCAGATGCAATAATGATGAAGAGGTCATACTGGCTGAACTCCATTTCCAACACATAGTCCTCTAGGCTCTGGGATAAAGTCCCCATGCCAGGAAGGTCCCAGAGTACCACATTTGGAAAACAGGAGAACAAGTAGGAGCCACGTGTTTGGGTGGTTCTCACCAACCCAGTGGGAGCTGAGTCCTCTTCCTCATGCCCAATGCCCCGCAGAGCATTGATGAAAGTAGACATGCCATTGCCAGAGTTCCCTGTCACAGCAATGTTCACTGGGGTGCTGGATGCTGTCTTCATAGTCTCCCTAACCATAGAGATCACCTCCAGCAACTTCCCATCTGCTAAGGCCTTCTCTAGGCTCATGGCCCCTTCCTCTGGTGAAATGTTCCAACCCGTGTGGTAAGGTACCACAGAGGGGAAGGATGCAGAGAGTGGGGCACGAGGGGACACTGAGGAGTCCTCCATGTCAGTGACCTGCAGAAGGAGGAAAAACAAGGGCATTAGAATAGCTGGGTACACGGGGCAAGAAAGGAATAATTGGATTTAGCATCCCAGGCTAGCCATTTGAATCTACAATGGAGATTATAGCAATGATATTTGGGTTAGAAATAAAGCAGCAAGGGTGCTCATATAGGTGCCATTCACAATTAGGGTGGATAGTCCTGAGGACTGTTGACCCAAAGGTCAGTGGTCTGAACCCACCAGCAGTTCCATGGTAGAAAGATGTGTTAGTCTCCTTCCATAAAGATTTACACTCTTGGAACCTCTTTGGGGTAGTTCTACTCTGTCCTAGGGTCAATATGAGTCAGAATCAACTCAACAGTAATGGATTTCGCTTTTTGGTTTTAGCCCTGAGGAATGTCTAGGGCTTCAGAATGTTCAGCCACCAGAAACTAGGACAGAGTAGTGGAACAGCTTCTCTCTCAAAGATTCCAGAAGGATTGATTTTGACTTCATGCCTCCAGAATTGTGAGAAAGTAAATTTCTGTTCTTTAAAGCCACCCACTTGTGATATTTTATTATGACTGCCCTAAGAGACTAAAACCGTACCTAAAATCCTCAGTGGAATTGTCTCCACGGGTGAAGAATAATTTTTTATTATTTTTATCAATAGCATGAAAAGTGTTTTTTCTTCCTGCATAACAAAATTTTTCATGAAAATTGTCAGCTACTTTCATGACTGCTGTCACTTAAAAAGTGTCCACCCTTCATGTCCTTCAAATTCTATATGAAAACAACCTTTCCAAAAGTCTCTTATGGATTTTTAAGTTCACTTTTATATTTGTACATTAGTGTTTATTTTCATTAGTTATTTCTAAAATACGTATCCAAAAAAAATTCACCACCCTGTAGCAGATTCCCACTCATAGCAACCCCATTAGGTTTCCAGGGCTATAAATCTTTACAGAAGCAGACTTCTTCATCTTTCTTCCTCAAAGCCACTGGTAGATACCTTTTGGTTAGCAATCAACTGTCTTACTTACTACACCACCAGAACTTCTTTAAGTGTGTATCAAAGCACTTTGTAAATGTAGTTTTCTCTTGTTGGCAGTTCCCTGAAATTAGATTTGAAGAAATTTGTAGTGCGGAATTGGAAAAGAGAATTGATGGGATTGCCAAGTGCATTCTGTTCCATGTTGTATGTGCACAAAACTGTCTGGCTGATGCGCTCTCTCAGTCCCACAAACAAGGAATGATTGCTGTGATACTTTCTCTTTCAAATCTCCTAATCTCTTCAATGTAGGGAAACACGAGTGTTTAAAATTTTTTAAATTCTGGACCACCTCCCTGGCTGAGGAGTTCCATCTGAGTTGTCACACAGCCCTTTCTGTTCTGTGAAGGGCATCTGACAGATTCACTGTGTTGTCCTGTCAAGCAGCTGGAGACATCATTCTGACACCTATCAGCCAAGGGTTCTACCCAAGAAAATCCACTGTTGTGCCTGTGAGACCAGCCTTACGGTTACCTGTAAGCCCTGTGGTGCAGCTTCCTGCTCTCCACCTCCTCATCTCAGACACATCCACCCTCCATTGAAACAGCACCTAGGGTGAGACCCCACAGCCCTGTCACTTCACACAGACCCTTCAGGCTGCTGCTTTCTTGGCCCCCATGACTGGACTCATCCTCTCCATGGAGGGAATATATCTTGAGCACAACCTGAATTTGAGGACTAGCTTGTTATTGTGGTTAGGTGCTGTCACATCAGCTCTGACTCTTAGTGACACTGTGTACCACAGAACAAAACAGTTCTCCATCCTGCACCATCTTCACCATCTTTGCTATGCTCAAGCTCATCATTTCATCCACTGTGTCAATCAATCTCGTTGAGGGTCCTCCCCTTTTTTGCTGACCCATTATATTACCAATCATGATATCCTTCTCCAGGGACTGGTCCCTTCTGACCACATGACCAAAGTACATGAGATGAAGTCTGGCCATTCTCACTTCCAAGGAGCATTCTTGTACTTCTTCTAAGACAGATTTGTTTATTCTTCTGTCAGTCCATGTTATTTTCAGTATTCTTTGCCGACCCCACAATTCAAAAGCATCAAATCTTCTTAGGACTTTCCTTATTTATTGTCAAGCTTTCACATGCATATGAGGCTATGGAAAACAAGATAGCTTGGGTCAGGCACACCTTAGTCTTCAATGCAACATCTTTGCTCCTTAGCACTTTAAAGAGGTCTTTTGCAGAAGATTTACCCAGTGCAATATATCATCTGATTTCTTGACTATTGCTTCCATGGGCTTGACTGTGGCTCCAAGTAAAATGAAATTCCTGACAACTTCAATCTTTCTCCATTTATTATGTTGTTGCTGATTGGTCTAATTGTGAGAATTTTCATTTTCTTTATGTTGAGGTGTGATCCACACTGAAGGCTGTAGTCTTTGTTCTTCATCAGTAAGTGCTTCAAGTCATCTTCACTTTCAGTAAGTAAGGTTGTGTCAACTGTATATTAAAAAATAAATAAATAAATACACTGCCGTTGAGTCGGACCCAACTCATAGCCACCCCTCCTTGGGTTTCCGAGGTGATATGAGTCTTCCTCCAAACGTTATGTTATGTTCTTCTTCATATAGTCCAGCTCCTGGATTATTTGTTCAGTGTACAGATTGAATAAGTATAGTGAAAACATACAACCCTGATGTGATGCATCCTACCCTAATCCTGCCTCATTAACATAACAAACATAGCCTAATTGTCTTTAACATAATTTACTCCTGCAACAATTCTCCTCTTCAATTTGCCATTCCCGGCATAGTAGACCATATAATTGTCTGATTCAAAATGGCCAATACCAGTCCATTACAATTCACTAATGCATAGAATATTGATCTTCATGCATTCTGTTTCATTTTCAACAACTTTTAATTTTCCTAGATTCATGTTTCATACATTCAATTTTCTAATTATTAATGGATCTTTGCAGCTTTTTCTTCTCATTTTGAGTCATGCCACATCAGCAAATGAAAGTCCCAAAAGTTTTACTCTATCCATGTCATTAACATCAACTCTACCTTGAGGAGGCAGCTCTTCCACAGTTTTATTTTGAGTACCTTCCAACCTGAGGGGCTCACCTTCCAGAGCTGCATCAGACAACTTTTTGCTACTCTCCTTAAGGTTTTCACTGGCCAGGTTTTTTTAGAAGTAGATCTCCAGTTTCTTCTTTCTAGTCTGTCTTAGTCTGTAAGCTCCACTGTAACTTGTCTATGATGGGTGACCCTCCTGGTATTTAAAATACCTGACATAGCTTCCGGCATCACTTCAACATGTAAGCCACCACAGTATGACTAACAGACAGATGAATGGTGGAATTCTCTTTAACATAACCTAATTCTGCCTTGTTAACCACAGGCAGAGCTTACAGTTTGCAACACATCACTAAAGGAGGATAATTACATCAATCTTAACGTGGAGGACAATCACACAATATTGAGAATCATGGCATAGCCAGATTGACACCTATTTTGGGGGAACACAATTCAATCCATGACATTCCACCTTTTGGCCCCAAAAAAATCATGTCCTTGACACACACAAAACACATTCACTCCATCATGTCATCCCAAAAGTCTTAAATTGACTCCAAGCCCAACATCTCATCTTCTGAATTGTCTAAATCAAATATGGGTGAGACGTTCACTGTATTTCATCCTGGGCCAAAATTCCTCTTCATCTGTGAACCTGTGAAATCTAGACTACAAGTTATCTGTTTCCAAAGTACGGTGGTGGAACAAGTACAAGGTACACATTTCCATCATAAATGGGAGAAATTGGAGGGAAATAAGGCATAATGGCCATCAAGCAAGTCCAAAACCAGCAGAACAATTTTCATTAGCTCTCAAGGCTTGAAAATAACCCTCTGTTCTCTGATACCATCTAAGGAGTGTCTCTGAGTGTTGGAGATGCTATCTGGATTGTGGATGGAAGCACCTTGGTCCCAGGCTTTGGCTACCTTCAAGGACAATGGGATGGCAACTCTGTTCCCTCAGCTTTGGGTGATCCTGTTTTCCTAGCCCAACTGGCAACCCCATTCAGCCCCTCAGGCCTCATTCGTTTGCCCTTTGGGCATGGCATTCCCACCTGTCAGCTTTGGGCAATGGATCCGGCCCATCCCCATCCCCCGGTACTCGTGAACAGCAGCCTCATACTACCAAACGTATTTGGTGAAGATCTGACTCTTTGTAACCCCAAGTTACGAGACCCTGAAGACTGTGTTCCTACCCTTTGAGACTGAGGCAACTCTACTTCCTGTGTTCCTTGTTTCTTCAGCTTCTGCTTCCTCGTTACTCGGCCTCAACTTCTTCTCTGATAGATGAAGTGAAAAGAAAGAAAAAAAAAAAAAAAAACTGTCTCACAAATAGGTTACAAGTTCCAAAAATCCTTATGTCTCTTATGCTACAGATAGTAACATAGTTCTGGTTCTTCATAATTTGTAATAAACATTTAGAGACCAGAACCATAATAGTAACATATATATTTCCCTGCTTATGATCTGTCCTTGCTTGAAACTTAACCAAGTTCATATGGCACAAGGGCAAATTAAGACTGAATTGCTGCAATATATATAATCTCCCTCTTTTTTCATTGTCCCTGGGCTTCCATTACACTTGTGATATTGGCCCTTTCTGCTCTCCTGCAAGGTGATAATTCAGTAATTATATTATTTCATCACAAAAATCTGGTTGTTCCAGCAGCCCCAAGACACCAGGTGTTAAGAACTAATTCAAAGGCAACAGTTCTCTGCTCTTATCAGGGACTGGCAGTCCTGTTTCATCCTCTCATTGTGCACACACGCTTAGACTCTCAAGTCTGTGACACATACTTCCACAGGCTCACTCACACTGATCCATGTTCACATTCTATACACTCTTACTTATGCTCAGGGTGCACACTCCCTCACACTCAGCGCATACAATCACACACTCACAGAAACATATGCACACATCTAAAAAGATGTCACAAAATAATTTGTTTTTATAGCACTTTATATTCTGATCTATTCCATTCTACTCCATTCCTTTCCACTCAATTCCATTTCATTCCTTTCCATTCACTCCACTCCATTCCATTCTTTCCACTTCATTTCATTCCCTTAATATTTCTTTTAAATGCTGATCATACCCCTTAAATAGACTTCATGACCTAAGTCATGCAGAAGGAAGAACACTGATTAGAAGATTCCCCATGCAGTGTTCTATGCACTTCATGCCACAAGGAACTCTCCTAGACCCCAAACATAGAGACTCATGGAGATGTGAAACCTAGTCTCGGATCAAGTGTGGAGTCTAGGGCATTAGAGACCTACAAGAGATCGGGAATGGGGTGGACTAGAACCACAGGCTAGTTCTCCGTTTGATCATTATCAGGAAAAATTGAGGGATTAAATTTCTACATGATCAAAAAGGATAGTTCTGGGCAGGACATGTCCTAAGGAAACCAAAAAATCAAACCAAACTCAGTGCCATGGAGTCGGATCCTACTCATAGTGACCGCCCCCCCCCTTGGGTTTCAGAGGTAGTATAACTACCTGCCCAACCTTCCTTCCGAGAAGTGGTTGATGGGTTTGAACCACCAGCCTTCTGGTTAGCAGTCAAATGCCTTAGGCACTATACCACCAGAGCTCCCTGTTCTAAGGAGATGGGGGAAAACCCCTCTCTTACTTCAACAAAGTTATCTACAAGATTAGGTGCCCTGTGGTAAAGACAGGTTTCTGTACTGCAGGGCACCAGACAATACGAATTGAGACAGACATAAATGTCACTTGACACCTCTGTTCTGAATCCCCACCCCCAGGTCATTCTTCTCAGGGTGGTCCAGCCTAGGCCACTGATGGACTCACACAATTCCAGTCTAACCTCACCATTGCCTGGGAGTGGTTCTGATCTCAGGAGGTGGTCTCCCACCTGAGAATCAAGAGGTTAGGTGGCAAGGCTCTACCTTTTAACATCTTTATATCAGCATGCTGATTAGCCTAGTTGCAATCTTTGGAGCCTCCTCACTTACCAGCTCCTAGAAGCAGAGAGGGCACCGTGTTGAGAGGACAAGGAATACTCCTGGGGCATCACCCCTGTCCAGGGGAAAGGTTGCTGCCTCCCAGTGGCAGTTCCTCTGGCACCTTTCAAAACTCAAATCCAAGCCAGTTTGCTCAGAAAGGACACCAGTGAGTTGTACAGAGTTGGAGTTGTCCTAAGAAGAGCAGGAAAAGACCCAGAGACGTTCTGTTGTCTTGGATTACTCTCCCAGCCAGGTCTGAAGCAGTGCTCAGCTTACTGCTCTGCTCTTTCTAAACCTAAGTCTTACCCCCTCCTGCTCCAGCTGCACAGGGAGGGGACTCAAAGCAAGCAGCTTTCAGTTTCTATTCCAGAAAATCATTCTAGTTCCCTCAAAGAAGGCAAGAAGGAGAGGAGTTGTGGGGGAGGGGGGTCACACACAATTCCTTTCTGAGATGTAGTTTAGAGGGGATATGTCTGGCTGCGAGGTCAGGGGATGCCTTGGAAGCCCTGCCTCTGCACAGAGGCAGACCCAGTGCCAGGAGAGCACAGGATAAGTGTGTCCTGGGACCAGCCCCTGTTAGCTCCCCACTCCCAGCTGCATCCTGAGATGGTGGCACTGAGCCCTGTACTAAGTTAATGTTCAACTCCCTAGGAGGTCAGGCCCAGAGATAAATGCAGACTCTCTTTGGAGAGTTTTTACCTGGAAGTGCATGGCCTCTCCTAGTTCCAGTATTTATTGGGCTTCTCTCAGCTCAGCTTCCCAGTAAGGAAGTTCTGCCCTGCTAGGAGCTCCCCTGTCCTGCCCACAACCTCTGTCCCTCTACCCTCTTATAAACACCAAAATTTCTAGGACCTCTGTCTCTGTTTACTGTCCCTTTCTGCCTTCCAGATTCCTGATTCAGGATATGCTGGCCTCTACTCTACTCTACTTTCTCCCACTGTCCCATCACATCTGCCTGCAAAAAGACAACCATTCCCCCTCACCACACCTGGGCCTGGGCACCTGGTTCCTACAGGACAGAAATGTGCACTGGGGCAGACTGGACTGTGCTGAGTTCACAGTGACATTCCTCATCTGGGGCTTTCAGACCACAAGCAGCTACTCAGGGCTGTCTCATTTCTCTGTACCCCATTCTCTGGAAAGATGATTGTTTTCCTCTCTGTATCCCCCTCTAGATTGCAGCCCTACAAGGTAACAAGTCTTTCTGCCTCATTCTAGTACCTAGAGCAGAGCCTGGCAGATGATTGATGCTCAAAATAGACTTGGAATGGATGAGACCTCAGTCTCAAACCTCTGTGCTATCTTCCTCCTCACCCACAGAGGACTTGATAAAGTCTTTACTGAACAGAGACAGGTGGTCAGGTGAGAACTGACACCAATTCCACACATTGTCCGGCTCCAAAATGTGTGCTCTGGGTGTTAGTGAGGACTCTTGGGTTAACAGTGGCAGCAGCTCTAAAACAACAGGGTTTAAGTAAGAATACTGAGGTGGGGCTGTGGATTTCTAGGGCACCTGAGTCTAAGGACTATAAGAATGTGTAGACTCTTAAGATTGCCCCTTATTTCTGTGTTCTCCTTTTTGTTTCCAATAGGTTGGGACCAAGTGTCCAGGCATCCCTGGTTTCCTTCTCACATCTTGCTCACATTCTCACAGGCAGAGAGCAGGAGAAGCTCCTGGGAGGCCCAAGTAGAAAAGCCCATCATGAGATTCTGAATTGCCTGTCTTGAGCCACATGGCACACCCTGGAACACTGATGTTTGCCAAGCAGGGAAAGCCTGTGACTACATGGTCTGTATCACTGGTTCACCCAATGGCCAGGACAATACCCTGATTATCAGGAGAAGGCAGGGAGGTAGGATAAAGTGTGGAATCCTAGGAATCTTTGACAAGGCCCTGTGTGGCCTAGCCCATGCACACTGACCCAAAGACTGCCTCCCCACCCACGCTAGATGCTTCACTCCATCCATAGGTGCTTCTTTCAGTGTCTTGCCTGGTCAGATCTTCTCCCGTGCCCAGTCCTTCATACAGTTGTTCTCACTGTCTGAAAGAGTTCTTCACTTTGTTGTACCTGTTTATGCCAAATCCTTTAGCTTTACAGTCTCAGGACCTGTTACCTGCTCCTGGATTCTCTGTTCCTCCTCTCTGCAGCACTGTGCATGTTCACAAACACCTACCATAATACCCTTAGTAGTTTTGCTAATGTCTGTGATATGTACTAGGCCACAAACTCAGAGTACCTGTGCTGCTTACCCTGTATCAGATCCTGGCCCAGTGCTCACAGACCCACAGGCAGATGTGAGGAGGATGTGTGGGTCCCAGCACTACTCACCACTTAGTATGAAACCTAGGGCAAGTACTGGACCTCTCAGCAATTCTTCTTCCCTTATTCTAGAACAGGAGCAGTGAGAAAACTCCTCAGGATAGTTGAGGTGAGTGGAGTGTCTCTCCAAGTATGGTGACTGTGTGACTGTAATAGCGTGATAGAAGGGGTCTGTTTCTGGGAGAGAGAGGACACCCCAATTACTGATGACAAGCTGAAACATTATACAGCACAGAAATTATGAAACTGGCTCTGACACTTTGCTTCTACCACTTGAATAATTTCTTTTAGAAGGATAAGGTCATGGCTGGTACCTATAAGGTAGAGGTTAAAGATGTCCCAAATGTCCAAGTTTTATAAACTGCTGAACCACCCCATCATCTCTAATATCAATTACTGCTCTTCCTCTTTGGACTCTCCTTCCCATTGGAGGGTTCCACATTTCATTGTAACATCTCACAGTACCCACAAACAGCCAAGGAAATGGCTCATGCAGTTATGGAGGCTGGTAAGTCCCAAATCCATAGGTCAGGCATGAGTCTGGAGGATTCTCCTCACTCACATGGCTGCAAGGGCTGAATAACCCAATTACACAGCTCAGACAACTGGATGCTATCTCAAGTCCCAAGAACTCGAGGCCAGATGATGAAGAACCAGGATCTGTTCAGGATCCAGAGAAAGGGAATGAACGTTGCCAGGGTATTCATATATATTGGTTGCAGACCATACCCTCAAGGAAACTAAGGATGGTGACTTGAATCATACCCTCTAATGAGGGTATGACTCAAAATACATCCCACCCTAATCCTGCCTGATTAACATAATGGAAAACTCATTCCAGAATAGGACCAGAACCACAGGCATAAAGGCTAGAATGTGTAACACATCACTAAATGGAGGACTATGGCTAGAAGGACCATATTAACTAATGTGCACTGCCCTTCCTCACTTGGACCAGAGAAAGAGAGCTGACAGATTGAGGAGACGGATGGCATGATCACTTTAGTGAGTGCATTGCATGAGGTTGTGCTTTCAAGTTAGGCCAACCACAAGGGAAAGACCCAGCAAGTTGGACATGTGTCTCCAGGACAAGACAACAGCAGAAAGAGGCTGCGGCTGTCCCATCTTTGGCAGAAACAGGAGAGGGGGTAGGATGTTGCCAGTCATAGGGATCCCAATGAAGACTTCTGAATGAGCCTCCACAGTTCCCACTTTGAGAGGGTCTGAGGGACATTCAACATACCAGGGGCATCAGGGAAGGTTACAGATCTCCCAGATGAGTGAGCCCATTTCTCTGACTTTATAATTTCCTTTTCTCTACCCTGTCCTTGAGCCCTCAGTCTGTTAGAGACCCTGTAGTGGAGATATAGGAGACAGGTGGTAGAAGAAGGATAAGGGGAGAAACTGACTCTTCTCTGGTCCCTACTGATGGTTTCTCAGTGGGAGGTGCAATGGAGATGGTGATGCTGTTGTAATTAGTTGCCCTTGAATTTATTCCAACTTAAGGCAACCCCATGGGAGCATGTAGAACTGCACTCCACAAGATTTTCAAAGCTGTGAACTTTCAGCAAAGAGATTGGCACCTCTGTCTTCCAAGGTGTCTCTAGGCAGCAAGATTTGGACCTCTGACCCTTAGGCTAGTAGTCAACCACTTAACCCTTTGTGCCACCCAGGGACCTCCAAGGGTGAAATTTAAATTTGATATGGCTCTGGAGTGTTTTGTTTTCTTTTTAATTTTTTATTTTAAGAGTTTGTTTTACATTCAACATTACGTGTACATTTAGTTTCATTCCCCATTTACCATGCCCAACCCTATTCCAGTTAGTTGGAGTTAGTTTATTAGACTGATTAGACTTCTGATTACCTGGATGTGATGAGAGGAGAGGATACTTCCTGAGCACAGCTATGGAAGCACTGAGACCTGCATCATATTTCCACCAAGGGGTAGGAAGGAAGGGACTCTATTGTACTACTCCCATACATGGGTAAAGATGAGAAGAAATCATGCTACTTTTAGAGGCTCCATAGCAGACTCCTCAAATTCCATCCACTGTCTGCCTAGTACTCAGTGGCCACCTCTTCCTCAAAAGCTTAATGAATAGAAACAGGGGAAGCAGAGGATAGGGAGAGTTTACCAGTTTAGCACTAACTGTGAAGGGAGAAGAACACAGGGGCTGACAGTGAGGGTAAGAGGAAACCCTCAACAACTTTGCACATAACCTGGACTCCTGCACTGGTTAGGGTCTGGGCAACATGACCTCTGAGAGCATTGACAGCCCCTCGTGGTCTGAGTAATGTCTTGCTCACCCCTTTTTCCTTCAGCCACAGAGCATGACCAGCCTGGAGGTCAGGATGCCTTTCACTTTTCTTTTCTGGAAATGACCAAGAACCAAACCAACCTGCATAACCAAGAACCAAGGACCAGTGTGTTCTTCCCTTTTGGTTTTCTAACTCTAGGTCTTTGCACATTTCATTATAATAATTGACTTCGTCTTCTCAAGCTGCTCTTTGCAATCTTCTGTTCAGCTCCTTTATTCTGTCAATTCTTCCATCCACTTTAGCTACTCTGCATTCAAGGGCAAGTTTCAGAGTCTCTTCTGACATCCATATTGGTCTTTTCTTCCTTTCCTGTCTTTTTAATGACCTTTTGCTTTCTTCATGGATGATGTTCATGGTGACATCCACAATTTCTCTGGTTTTTGGTCATTGGTGAAAAATGCATTAACTCTATTCCTTAGATGTTCTCTAAATTCAGGAGGGATATAATCAAAGTCATATTTTGGCTCTCATGAACTTGTTTTAATGGTCTTCAACTTCAATTTGAACTTGCATATGAGCAGAAAATAAAGCCTTTATGCCTGTGGTTCTGGTCCTATTCTGGAATGAGTTTTCCATTATGTTCCACAATCAGCTCCTGGCCTCATTTTGGCTGAAGATTTTGAGCTTCCCAATCACCTCTTGCCACAGATGTAGTCAGTCTGATTCCTGTGGAATCCATCTAGTGAAGTCCAAGTTATCCACCATTTGCATTGTTGAAGAACGGTATTTACACTGAATAAGTCATTGGTCTTGCAAAATTCTATCATGCGATCTCCAGCATCATCGTTATTTCTAACACCAAGGCCAAATTTTCCAACTACTTATGATTCTTCTTTGTTTCCAACTTTTGCATTCCAGTCACCAGTGATTATCAACACATCTTGATTGCATGTTTGTCAGTTTCAGACTGTAGAAGTTGGTAAAAATCTTCAATTTCCTCATCTTTGGCTTTGGTGGTTGGTGCATAAATTTGGATAATAGTGGTATTAACTGGCTTTCCTTGTAGGCTTATGGATATTATCCTATCATTGACAGCCTTGTACTTCAGGATAGATCTTGAAATATTCTTTGTGATGATACATGCATGCCATTCCTCTTCAATTTGTCATTACTGGCATAGTAGACATATGGCTATCTGATTCCAAATGGCCAAAACCAGTCCATTTCAGCTCACTAATGCCAAGGATGTCAATCTTTATGCATTGCATTTCATTTTTGACAACTGCCAATTTTCCTAGATTCATACTTTGTACATTCCGTGTTCTGATTATTAATAGATGTTTGCAGCTATTTCTCCTCAGTTTGAGTTTGTGCCACGTCAGCAAATGGAGGTCCTGAAAGCTTTACTTTATCCATACAATTAAGGTCAGTTCTACTCTAATGAGGCAGCTCTTTCCCAGTTGTATTTTGAGTGCCCTCTGACCTGAGAGGCTCATCTTCCAGCACTATATCAGACATTGTTGTCCAGTAATATCTGATATTGGTCTGCTTCTTGTTCATTTTAATATGCCCCTTGACTCTGGAAGTGCTTAGAATTTTCTTTGTGTGTTTGATTTTCTTAATTTTCTCTGTAAATTCTGCAGGAGTGGCTTCTTCCCTTCTATATCTTTAGATATTTCTTTTACCTTCTGATACTTGCTAATTTCAATCTTCCAACTCACCTGCTGTTTCCTTTTCTTAGAATTCCATTAGGTTCTTCTTACACTGGCAATCTATATTCTTACTTGTTAAATCTACAACTGTATGGACCTATATTTGAGTGAGAGAATTGAAGGCCAGATGGTGTCTGTCAGACTAACACTTGCTTTCACCAACTCCTCACCTCTTAGGTGTTTGGGTAGCCTTGTTTTACTCCATCAACACCTGTGATCTGGCTTGTTACCTGTTGCTTCCAGTTTCTATGAAGAAGGGGCAAGCAATCATTGTCTAGGATAATTCACAAAAAGTGTAAAACAGGCCTTAAAAGCTTTATTTTCCTGAGATGTTTTTAATGAGCTTCATTGATGCCTTGCAGAAAGACCATAAAGGCCGAGTGTGACAGTCAGAGGGCTTTCTTGATGGCATATGAAAAGATACTCATCTCCTGTGGCCAGAAGGCAGGAGAGTCAGATGGGGACCTCATTAGAAGAGGAGCAGAGCCCCACAGGAACTTAATTCTCCCAGCAAGTCTGCAGAGTGAGGTCAAGACCTGAGCTAGGGAGAGATGAGGCTCTAAGAAGTGAGAGGAACATCTGGATCAACACACTTGAAAAGCTCACCACACCAATGCCTCCGTGTGGCATGTTAAACAAAGCCTTTTGCCATAGAGTCCATTCCAAGCTCATGGTGACCCTGTGGAATGGAGTAGAGCTGCCCCACAGGGTTTCCAAGGCTGTACATCTTTACGGAACCTGGGGGGGGGGCTTTATTTTCCTCCTGAGAGAATTGTCACATTGTCTCAGGCTGTAGCTCTATTACAGGTGTCTCAATCTCTAACTCTCCCTCTCTGTGACTCTACACACATACATGCAAATATATATGTATCAACTAGCCTTCAGACTTCCCTAGAATCTTTTTTTTCCAGATGCACTTTATTGAAATATAATTTATTTACAGTGAAATACACAAAACTAAAGTGACATGGGTCAATCTTTTTTTTTTTTTTT
>NW_006922042.1:1278344-1288519 GCF_000298275.1 Orycteropus afer afer
TATGTTGGAGTGAATTGCCCATGATTTTAATTTTCTTTGTTTTGTTTGTATCTTATCTATATAAGCAGGGTACTGTGCTGCTGTGCTCCTCTATTCACTAGCTGGCAGCACTTATACACTTACCACCAGTCTCCTTTCCCATTGTCTGCCTCCCATATGTCCTTGCTGTCCTTGGCAAATGGAGCTTATTCTTAGGTCCCTGGAATCTGAATAAGAATGCTATCACTTTAAAATCCAAACTGGCCACTGATTGTAAACATCCAAAATGGCTGTGCCCTCAGTCACTTTAAATATCCAAAATGGCTACCACATGAAATGGCTGCACCCTCCAGATAGCCAACAGTCCACAGCTCAGTTTATCTCTCTCCTTGCTATTTCCCTTTCTAGTCATAGGCCACCAACGTAGTTGTCCCTGCAGCCCTTGGTGACCAGGGCTGATATTTAGGTCATTTCCCATGTCCCAACACCCCAACACCACATGGAAATATTCAAACTGCCAGTCCTGTCAGAGTAGCTGACAGTTCAGTGCTCTGACCGCCTCTGTACTCACTGTTTTCATTCAAGTTTTTCCACTAGTTGGTGCCTAATCCACTTCTGTCTTCTTTCCTTTCAAAGCTCAGGGCTCCAGGATTATCTTCTGTATCTCTGTCAATTGGTGTCTCTCTTTTCTTTGTTGAAGAGAGTCTTTCTGCCTATTCCGCCATCTTACCAGAAGTCCTTCCCTGGAATTTCTTGTGGTATGTTTTTTGAGTATATGCCTAGGCTTATGTTAAGTAATCAATATTACTTATTATTGAAGGCAAGAATGATCACAGTAACAAGCTCTAGGCACGTTTTCTTGCTCTGGGCATTCACCAGGGGCATAAATCACCTTGTGATGGAATGAATTGTGTCCCCACAAAATATGTATCAATTTGGCTTAGTCATAAGAAGCTCTGGTGACATAGTGGGTAAAGCATTTGGCTGCAAACCAGAAGGTCAGTGGTTCAAACCCACCAGCTGCTTCACAGGAAAAAGATGAGACAATCTACTTCCTTTGGAGGAATGTTTATTAACAACCTGAGATAAGTAGGCAACACGACTTTGCTTGCCGAAAGTGAGGATGACTTGGAACACTTATTGATCAAGATTAAAGACTACAGTCTACAGTATGGATTACACCTCAATATAAAGAGAACAAAAATCCTCACAGCTAAACCAATAAGCAACATCACAATAAATGGAGAAAAGTTTGGACTTGTCAAAGACTTAATATTATTTGGTTCCACAATCAATGCCAATGGAAGCAGCAGTCAAGACATCAAAAGACATATTGCATTGGGCAAATCTGTTGCAAAAGACCTCTTTCAAATGCTGAAGAGCAAAGATGTCTCCATGAAGACTAAGATGCTCCTAACCCAAGCCACGGTATTTTCCATCATCTCATATGCATGTGAGAGCTGGACAATGAAGAAAAAGATTTGAGTTGTGGTGTTGGTAAAGAATGCTAAAAGTACTATGGACTCCCAGAAGAACTAATAAATCTGTCCAGGAATAAATGCAGCCAGAATGCTCCTTGGAAGCGAGAATGGCCAGACTTCATCTCACCTACTTTGGTCATGTTTTCAGAAAAGACCATTCTCTGGAGAGTGATGTCATGCTTGGTAAAGTGGAGGGTCAACAAGTAAGGGGAAGGCCCTCAAAAATATGGATTGACACTGTGGCTGTAGTGATGGGCTCAGGTATAGCAGGGATCATGAGACTGGCCCAGGACTGGGCAGTGTTTTGTTCTGTTGTACATAAGTTTGCTGTAAGTCAGAGATGACTCGATGGCACCTAACAACAACAATAACTTCCATAATCACTTGCAACCTTGGAAACTCAATGGGGGTCACTATGAATAGATCTTGACTCAATGGCAGTGGTTTTGGTTTGGTGTGGCTTTTGACTTGGCCATAATTCTCAGTTGTTTTGTAGTTGTGTAATGAGGTAATCATCCTCCATGATGTGATCTGCTGTGATCAGCCAATCAGTTGTAAGGAGATTAGGGTAGGACACCCTTAATCAGTTCACAGCCCTGATCCAATGTAAGGGAACTTTCCCTTGTGTGTGTGGCGTGCATCACCTTTTATCTTACAAGAGCTCAAAGGAGACAGAAACAAACAGAGAAGAGAGACCTCATTACCACTGAGAAAGAAGAGCCAGGAGTAGAGCATGTCCTTTGGACCCAGGGTCCCTGCACTGAGAAGCTCCTACACCCAATGGAAGGCCAAGACACACAGAGATCTCCAAGGAACACCAAGCCCACAGATGTTGAAAGGAGACAAGGACCTTCTCCCAGAGCTGACAGAGAGAGAAAGCCTTTCCCTAGAGCTGGCTCTTTGAATTAGGACTTCTGGCCTCTTAAACTGTGAGAGAATAAATTTCTGTTTACTAAAGCCACCCATTTGTTGTATTTCTGTTATAACAGCACTGGATAACTAACACAGACCTACAGAGCCTGCTGGAAACTTCTGCTTCCTCTGTGTTTAGTTTAATCTATTTTAGAAAGTAAGGGAAAAAGAAAACTGGTGGTAAATATGTCACGAGTGTTTCCTATTTCATCTTAACTGGTATTTCATGTCTTGTTAGGATTACCTCTCTATAAGCCTTTCCTTCATGTGTGCAGTAAGAATTTATGATAGAGTTTTGTACAAGAAATTGATTTGTCTAGCTGTTCCAGAGAACCAAAGAATTCACATTCATTTTCTACAGGGTTGTTTACAGTTGCAGTAGTCTGGATAATTCTCTCTCTCTCTTTCTCTCTCTCTCTCTCTCTCTCTCTCTGTGTGTGTGTGTGTGTGTCTTTCTCTCAGCATTACCTTCTGTTGGCCAAGGATGATCAATTCCAACCATTTCCTTTGTAACTGGGGTAAGAGTTCCACACCTATGAGACAGTGGAGGTGATCTAAGAGGGACTCTGGAATAAGGAGATGATTTCTCTCAGCTCTACATGGGACCCTAACCCCCTCATGTCTCACGTGTTTCCCTGTATCAGTTAGACCCACAGAGGTTCTGAGGGATCTGGGCAATTGCTCTCATTTCTGGGAGTTAAAATGCTTGTTGACCTCTCTGTCCTTGTCCTTCTTGCAAAGCATCTGCAGAAGCAGATGTATCACATATTATCCTAGAAAACAGTATCAGTGACTCTTGTCTTGCATATGGCCCCCACCTTCACCCCATACTTCAACATCCATAACTTTATACTTTTGACTCAAACAAAAACTGAGAAAGGTGTGCAAAGTCAGGGACGAGATGGGAGTATGGCTCACAGCAGCCCTGCTGCCCTCCTGACTGTGTCCCTGAAGTCAGATGATGGACACAGGAAAGACAGGTGAGTGTGCCCTGAGTGCTGATCTCTTCTTGGAGAATGGGCCTGGCTTCCTCCCACCCCACAGGCTGGATCCGTGTACCTAAGGCAGCAAATCTTAAGGGGAGGCCCAGGAAAGCTAGAATCCTCTTGGACAGTTCCTATACCTGAGGTTCTTCTATGATTAGCTGTTAAATGGTGGAAGGTGTTTGCTTTTATCAAACTCCCAATGGGTGGAATACAACTTCGCTGACCTAGAGAAAAAACTAGACCTATGTGAACACAGCATATGAATCTCTGGGCAGTTGGTAGCATTTGGTGCTTCTGCGTGGGGCTGGCTCAATGTGCCTATGGATTCTCTGGGAGACAGGGCTGAGACCTCTAATTCCTGAATGTTTTCCTAAGCCAACATCTAACTAAAAGCTGTGTCTGTAAATTGATTGGCCTGTCCCCAGCCCACAGTGCAGTGTTTGCAGAAAAGAGCTCTAGACTATAGGCCTCTCTCCTTCTCACTGTCCTGCCACATTTCTCCATGGTGCATCATTGCAGTTTGACTCACTCATGATCTTGGGCTCTCAGGGTGCTTTAACCCCAAGACCTGTGCTAAAACAAAAATCATATTAAGCCAGTAATAGAAATTGATTGAAGTTTACTTAATATATGATTTGCAAATCAGGGTAACTTTCAATTATATATTCAAAAATGTTGCAAAGATGAGATAAACTCAAAATTCTTTTACATTAAATCTTATCAGCATTACCATGGGGGGGGAGGTCAAAAGAGAATTGATAAGCAAATTTGTGGTCAGAAATTATTTTCATACAGCATTTTCTTGAACAATAATTACCAATTTACCATAAAGATAGTTCCCAATCTGACCTTTAGAGTCTGTTTCCCAACACTGACTGAATTGTTCAAAAGAGCACAATGCCCAAGGTGGAAGCGTTTTACTAGTTGATCTAGATTATTATTTGTCTAGCTTATCTATACCATTGTTTGACTAAAAGCCCAACCCCAGGAACCAGTTTTTTCAAGGCTTAAGATTCAAAAGGATTCCTACGGGCAAATGCCCTGGGTGGGTCACCCCAACTCCATGGACCTGGAAATAGGGATTCCAGAAGAATTAAAATAGTTTCTCATCTGCCAAGATCATTTATGCCTAGCATTCACAATGTAAGGAGTCAGCTACATTGCTCCTAAAAGGAAAAGAAACAGAGAGAGAGAGAGAGAGAGCAAGGGTAAAAGTTCGAGCCGCACTCTTTTCTGACAGAAAATACTATTTCTTCACTCACTGGAGGCTTTAGAAACTTTCTCACAGTCTTCCCCCATCCCCACCCATCCTGGCCCTGGGAATGTGACATCCACCTGAGAGTTTTGGATAGGTAACGTCCCAAGTACTATTGGGACCTGCTTCCCCTGGTCCCAAATGGCATCTCTGCCATGAGTCCCCTGAGGTCACAACACATTCATTTTTCCCCCCTCTGGAAAAGCTTGTGCTCTTCAAAAAGGAATAAATAACCTCAGCCTCGTTTCATTTTCATGTCTTGCAAATGTGGCCCTTAACAATTGGTCAGCTCCTCTGAAGGTTGGAACACAGGTTGTGAGTCCTTCCTGCTACTCTACATGTGAGGCCTGAGAGATCTTTTAACCAGAAGCTTTTAGTATGGAGATTGACACGTCCCATGCTGAGCCCTAATGCCTCCAGGTAGATATTTTAACCAGAAGCCTTTAGTATGGAGATTGACATGTCCCATGCTGAGCTCTAATGCCTCTAGTATAGAGATTAAAATGTCCCATGCTTCAGAGCCTTTATCAGAAATCTGTGTGGCTCCAAAAAGCCTCTCGCCCACCTTTGAAGGCTCCGACTGCTCTTAACTTCGCACGGAGTTTGCACATATCAAAGAGATCCGCCCGGCCCTGAAGAATCTCTCAATCACCTTTGAAACCGGGGGATTCCAACCCGCCCCCAACTTCCCAAACCCCTGTCCTAAAAACCAATTATCTACTCCACCCTATATTCTTCTATAAATATGTTATAATGAAAGAGCACGGGGTCTTTTGCTCAACCCGTTGTGTGGGTGAGAGCAGGGACCCTAGTTCTGAACTATCTAATAAACTTCCTTGTTGCACTTGCATTATCGCATGTTGGCAAATTCCTCGCACCGAACAACTCCTTCATAACCTGGGCACAACATTTGGTGTGTTGGCAGGGAAGGAGGATTCAGAGTGAGTGAAAGCTGTGTGTGATATTAGGAAAGTCTCAGGAAAGGCCAGTAGGACTAGATACGCCCTTTTTCGTGAGGGCACTAGTCTATCAGGAAAGACTGAAATTCGGCGGACGCGCAGAATGAGTGAGGAAAAGAGCATTTTCTCCACTCATGGGAAGGCTGTGGGCACTTTTTCTGGGTAAGAGCAGCCCACTTCAGGGAAGGGGAGAGGCCCCTCCAATCTGTGGTGCAGGAACGAGATCTCTTCTGGGTGTGGGATAATTGTGCTGTCTGTTTTGGTTGTGTGGCCACTGTCTTTTGTTTGTTCTGTGTTTTCTTGAAGAAGGTTGAAATGGGACAGAAACAGACTACCCCTCTGTCCCTGATGGTTGAACATTTTTCAGAGCTTAAAACGAGAGGATCTAATTTGTCTGTGATAATTAAGAAAAATAAACTAATAACTTTTTGCTCTTCAGAATGGCCCTCTCTTGAAGTGGGATGGCCGCCGGAAGGCTCACTGGATGGAAAGGTGATTGCAGCCGTTTTCGACTGAATCCAAGTGCCAGGCCCCCGTGGGTGCCCAGACCAATTTCCTTACATTTTAGTGTGGCAAGATATGGTGACTAACCCTCCCCCATGGCTAAAACCTTTTCTTCCCAACCCCTCTGTTAAGGTATTAACATCCTCACTCGGGACTAGCGAAAAGGAGAAGCCAAGACGACCTGGGTCCTGAGCCGCTATTCCACCAGTTTTGCCTGATTCTCAGGTTGACCTTGATCTGATGGATCTAGAAAGCAGCATGTCTCCACCTCCTTATGCCCCTCCGCCACCTCCCCACCCTCTCCAGGTTCCACAAGTGTCGGGAGGGAATGGAGCAAATGCTCCAAGCATGCCACCCATCATTACGGGCCCAGCCTCTGGTCTCCATCCATGCCAGAGGGGCTCTCAGGAGGCTGAAGCTCCATCGTCTGCTGTCCAGGTGCTGCCTCTCAGAGCGGTTGGCCCGCCCCGTGAGGACAGAAGCAGAACCTGGCAGTACTGGCCGTTTTCAACTTCAGACCTGTATAACTGGAAAGCACAAAACACCCCCTTTTCTGAAAACCCCCAAAGCCTAATTAATTTGTTAGAATCTATATTGTTTACTCATAGACCCACTTGGGATGATTGTCAGCAGCTATTGCAGGTTTTGTTCACCACTGAAGAAAAAGAAAGGATCTTGACCAAGGCCAGGAAACATGTGCCTGGAGATAATGGACAACCTACCACGCTTCAGAATTTAATTGACACTGGGTTCCTGTTATCTCGTCCCGGTTGGGACTTTGAACACCGAAAGGTAAGGAGAGTCTCCCAAAATACCGCCAGATTCTAATAGCCGGTCTCCGAGCAGCGGCAAGGAAACCGACTAATTTGGCCAAGGTAAACTTAGTCAGGCAGGAGCCAACAGAGAGCCCTGCAGCATATCTAGAGAGGTTGATGAACGCATTTAAGCTGTATACTCCCATGGATCCACTAGCCGATGAGAATAGAGCAGCAGTGGTCCTATCTTTTGTAAACCAAGCAGCCCCTGATATCAGAAGAAAGCTTCAAAAGATAGACAGATTAGGTGAGCAGACCCTACAGGATTTAATGAAAGTAGCAGAAAGGGTGTTTAATACTAGAGAAACTCCAGAAGAAAGGGAGGAGAGAATACGGAGGGAGGAAAGCGAATTCCAAGCTAAGGAGAATAAACAAAATCAGAAGGAATTAGCAAAGATTTTCTTTGCCGGAGCTCGGGGAGACATAGGGAGAGGGAGAGGAAGGAGACTAGACCATCATGACAGGCCCCACCGGGACCCACCCCTGGCCCTGAACCAATGCGCATTTTGCAAGGGGACTGGACACTGGAAGAATGAATGCCCAAAGAAAGAGAACAAAAAATATATATATATGAAAAGCCTGCTCCTGTTAGGATGTTGGTAGCAGGCGAGGACAGCAACTAGGGGAGACGGGACTCAGAACCCCTCCCTGAGTCTTGGGTAACCCTGAAGGTGGAGGGGAAACCAGTAGAGTTCCTGGTGGATACAGAGGCTCAGTACTCCATCCTAAATAGGAAGGAGGGGAAGATCTCTTCAAAAACTAGCCTGGTCCAGGGAGCAACAGGAGCAAAGTGGTATCATTGGACAACACAGCAACAGGTGAATCTGGGAACTAAGCAAGTGTCCCATTCATTCTTAATTGTACCCGATTGTCTGGCACCACTGTTAGGAAGAGACTTATTATCCAAAGCCCAAGCCCATATATTCTTTCACAAAGATGGTCTCCAGGTTACCGATGGGGAAGGCTCCCCTCTGCAGGTCCTGATGGTCACCTTACAAAACGAATACTGTTTGTATAAAGGTGTGGAAGACCAATGTGCAGGCTTAATGGATATGGCTCTGTGGCTGGAAGAGTTTCCCCAAGCCTGAGCAGAAACTGGAAGAATTGGGTTAGCAAAACACTGACCACCCATTATTGTGAACTTAAAACCCTCTACCACACCAGTAAGAGTCCGACAGTATCCCATGCCCTGGGAAGCCCAGGAAAGCATACAGCCCCATATCCAGTGGCTGTTAAGGGAGGGGGTACTGAAGAGGTGCCGGTCTGCATGGAATACGGCTCTCCTCCCAGTAAAGAAACGAGGGGGGGAGTACCGACCAGTGCAGGATCTGAGAGAGGTAAATTGCCGAGTTGAAGACATACACCCCACAGTCCCAAACCCTTATACGCTGCTCAGCAATCTTACCCCAGATCATGTGTGGTATACTACCCTGGATTTGAAGGATGCTTTCTTCAGCCTGCCCCTAGCCCCGCAGAGCCAAGACATTTTTGCCTTCGAATGGGTTGACAAGACAGATAAAATCCTCGGCCAGCTGACCTGGACAAGATTGGTCCAAGGGTTCAGGCACTCGCCCACTTTATTCAACGAAGCCTTGAATGACAACTTGCATGAGTAGAGGGGTCAAAACCCACAAATAACTTTACTACAATATGTGAACGATTTGTTGATTGCAGCCCCTGACCGGGCAGGTTGTCTCCAGGCAACCAGGAAACTGCTCATCACTCTGGGGGAGCTGGGATATCGAGCTAGTGCCAAGAAAGTTCAGATAGCTAAACCAGAAGTCACATATTTGGGGTATAAGTTAAGAGCTGGGCAGAGGTAGCTCACTGAAGCCATGAAACAAATGATCCTACAGATTCCCCAACCCACAAGCCCAAGGCAGATGAGAGAATTTCTAGGAACAGTAGGTTATTACCGGCTGTGGATTTTAGATTTCGCCACAAAAGCGAAGTCACTCTATGAGCTCAGCAGGGAAGGGTTGGAGTGGGACTGGACTCCCGAGAGGGATTCGGCCTTTAAAGAACTTAAGGAAGCACTCCTTAAAGCCCCAGCATTGACATTGCCTGACCCCACTAAACCATTTCATCTGTTTATTGATGAGAAAAAAGGAATCACCAAGGGGGTCCTAACACAACAACAGGGGCCATGGAAGAAGCCAGTAGCATACCTCTCAAAGAAATTGGATCTAGTGGCAGCAGGATGGCCCCCTTGCCTGAGGATTATTGCCTCCACCGCTCTGCTAATTAAGGATGCAGATAAGTTAACCCATGGACAGACTCTGAAAGTAACCACTCCCCATGCCATTGAAGGAGTGCTCAAACAGCCTCTGGGGAAATGGATCACCAATGCTAGATTAACCCATTATCAGAGTCTATTACTTGACACTCCAAGGGTGCAATTCTCAGCCCCAACAGTTTTGAACCCCGCCACCTTGCTACCTAACCCTGACCTAGATAAACCTCTGCATAACTGCTCGGAAATACTCGTAGAGGTAAATATGGTCAGAAAGGACTTGTGAAACTGCCCGTTGGAAAACAGTAACTTCATTTGGTTCACGGATGGAAGCAGTTTCGTACAGAATGGACTAAGGTATGCGGGTGCCGCAGTGGTAAACGACCGGGAGGAGATTATTTGAGCAAACACTTTACCGCCAGGAACTTCCACTCAGAAAGCTGAACTTGTCACCCTAGCAGAAGCATTGGAAAGAGCAGAAGGAAAAAAACTTACGGTCTATTCAGACAGTCGTTATGCATTTGCGACTCTTCATATAAATGGCGCCATCTACTGGGAGCGTGGGTTCAGAAACACAGAAGGGAGAGAAATAAAGAACCAGACGGAAATTCTTCACTTGTTATCAGTTGTGACCCGGCCGCGAATGGTAGCGGTGGTCCACACCCCGGGACATCAGAGAGTACACTCCGTTGAAGCAAGAAGCAACGAGCAGCGGACCAGGCAGCTAAGAGGGCTGCCCTCCAAATGGTACTAGCTTTAATAACTAACCTACCCTGCCCGGAACTGGAACCCCTACCTCCTATTCCCAACTATTCTGAAGAGAACATACGGTGAGCTGAGAAATCACCACAGATAGAAAAGGATCGGAATGGATGGTATATGGACTCAGAAAGAAAACTATTTCTTCCAAACAGATTGGGACGGCACCTTCTCACACATCTCCACCAAGTGACTCACTTAGGAGAACGGAAAATGTTGGAATTATTGGACAAAGGGCAGATCCATATGCCCCATCAGAAACAAACAGCTCAGAGTGTGGTGGACCAGTGCC
>NW_006922042.1:1288619-1290602 GCF_000298275.1 Orycteropus afer afer
GGTGTTTTGCAGATTCTACGTTATTCTTTAGGTTTGCATAGTATTCTATTGTGTGTATGTACCACAGTTTGGTTATCTATTCTTCTGTTGATGGGCACACTTCCATCTTTTTGCTATTGTAAATACTGCTGCAATGAACATGGGTGTGCATATATCTGTTCTTGTTCTGGTTCTCACTTCTTTAGGATATATACCTAGTAATGGGATTGCTGGGTCAAATGGTATTTCTAACTACAGCTTTTTAAGGAATCACCATACTGTTTTCCACAGTGGTTGTATCATTTTACAGTCCCACCAGCAGTGTATGAGAGTCCCAGTCTCTCCACATCTTTTCCAGCATCTGCCATTTTCTGTCTTGTTGAACTTTGCCATTAGTGCTAGGGTGAGATGGTATCTCATAGTTGTTTTAATTTGCATCTCCCTGATGGCTAATGATCATGAGCATTTCCTCATGAATTTGCTGGCCTCCTGAATATCTTCTTTGGTGAAGTGTACATTCATGTCTTCTGCCCATTTTTAAATTGAATTGTTAATCTTTTTGTTGTTGAGGTGTTGGAGTTTTCTATAAATCTTAGAGATAAGTCTCTTGTCAGATATGTAATTATCAACAAGTATGAATTTGTCACTGTCATTTAGTTACGTGCTTTTTTGTGGTGTTAATTTCTTTGTTCCATATAATTTTCTATGTCGAGCTTGTTTTGTTTATGAATTGTGTTTTCACTTCCTTTGTTGCTATTTAGTGTTTGCTAAATATTTGTACTGGTCCTCTTTTATTTTTATTTTCTTTGCAGTTACCCTATAATTTATAGTTTCTTCCCAAGTTTAGAACAGTCTATTCTATCTTGACTTCCCTACCATTTAGAAGTTCTGTAACTACACAGTTTTTTCCCTCTTTTTGGTTTGTAGTTGTCTTCATTTGTCAGTTGATATCTCTGATTCTCTGTTTACAATCTTGTAGGTTTATTTCCTTTGGATACATCTATAACTGGGTTGGTTTCTGGGTTATGTCATCGTGTGTTAATTGTCAGTTTTTGTTTGCTGTTGTTGGTTCTCTGTCTAAAGGACTCCCTTTAGCATCTCTTGTAGGGTTTGTCTGGTCTTAACAAATTCCCTTAATTTCTGCTTATCTAGAAATGTCTTAATTTCACCATTATATTTGAGGGACAATTTTGCTGGGTATATAATTCTTGGTAGGAAATTTTTCTTTTTCAAGGTTTTATATATACCATCCCATTGTCTTCTCACCTGCATGGTTTCTGCCGAGAAATCCAAGCTTAATCTTATTGGTTGCCCCTTGGAGGTAACTTTTTGTTTTTCCCATGCTGCTTTTAGGATTCTTTCTTTGTCTTTGGTTTTGGTGAGTTTGATGATGATATATGTCTTGGTGATTTTCATTTGGGGTCTATCCTGTTTGGGGTTTGTTGAACTTCTTGAATGGATATATTCTTATCTTTCATCATACCAGGAAAATTCTCTTCCAACAAATCTTCAATAATTTTTTCTGCAGTTTTACTTGTCTCTTCCTGATCTGGAATTCTGATTACACATAGATTATTCCTTTTTATGGTATCCCATGTGAACTTTAGGCTTTCTTCATTTTGTTTTGATCTTTTTTCTGAGTGATCCCTTTCCAAAGAAATATTGAGGTATTTGCCTTCAATCTCATTAATCCTGTCTTCCATTGATTCAATTCTACTCCTTTGCCCATTCAATGACTTATCTATTTCTGAAAATTTAGTAGTAACCTTCTGGATTTCTGTCTGTAGATTTTGTATCATTTCTAATTTTTTGTTTATTTTGTTCTTGTATTGTGTATTGAAATTGTTCTAGGGTTTTCTCTGTGTTTTCCTCCATTTTGTCAGTGTTTTCCTCCATTTAGTCAGTGTTTTCCTTGATCTGTCTCTCAATCCGTTGAAGGTACCTAAATATAATTCTTTTGAATTCCTTATCAGAGAGTTCCAGTGCTGCATGTTCCTCAGGGAT
>NW_006922042.1:1298065-1298649 GCF_000298275.1 Orycteropus afer afer
CGAAGGTCCTCTTAGTGAACAGGGGATTGTCCATGAGTTTGAGCCAGGGGATTGGGCATGGGTAAAAAAACACCAGAAAAAGACACTGGAACCGAAATGGAGGGGACCTTATGTTGTCGTTCTTGTAACCCCCACTGCTGTTAAGGTAGACGGAATCAGCGCCTGGATACACCACTCCCATATCAGGAGAGCCAACCAGACAGAACAGCTGTCTGCACGAGCAAATTGGAAAGTGTACTCTGATCCTGAAAACCCGCTGAAAGTCAAGTTAACACAGCACCGTGGAGATTAGAGTCCTTCTCGCCCTCACCCTAAGCATCTACCACCTCGCAATAAGTATCGCGGCTCACCAACCCTATAAAGTTACATAGCGAATCCGCAACGGACTAACCCATGAAACTTTGAACTCCACCACCCATACCACCCCCCTTAACGTCTGGTGGCCTAATTTATTTTTCTCTCTAGCAACACTTACTAGCTGTTCTTGGGATGAAGATTTTATCCGTAAGATGGGGTTTTTTGCATGCCCTGGGTACAAGAGAAATGTTCAGAATGGGAATTCCCGAGCACTTGATTGTACTCAT
>NW_006922042.1:1300833-1301963 GCF_000298275.1 Orycteropus afer afer
GGGGCTGACGTGGGATCAGGCAGTGTTTCGTTCTGCTGTGCATGGGGTCGCTATGAGTCGGAAACGACTCGACGGCACTTAACAACAACAACAATGTGGTTTGGTAATATCAGGACTGTTGACCTTGAGTTTGTCAACCTCAGCAGCCAGCAGTTGCCAGAGTGAACAGATGCCTCCAGCTTCAATGGGCTGGGAGCAAAAGGCAGAGCTGAAGCCTAAGGTTAAGGGGCTTTCACTCAGCCCCTAGAGCCTAGCACTTTGAACTCAGACTTCAAGCCTTGAAAAAACCATAAAAGAATAAACTCCTATTTGTTAAAAACATCCCATTTGTTGTATATTCCTCTCAGAGCAGCACTAGGTAACCTAAATTTTTATGTAGTATGTTTTGCCAATTGAGCTTAGTATCCCCTGAGGCCATGGTCCTGAGTCAGCAGGGCCAGTGATTCTCTCCCGAGGTATTTGGTTGTCTCTGAGGTTACTCCAACTCTGTCTTCTGTTGTTTTGTAATGTATGTGGCTAATTTTGTAGCACAAGTGCATATGTAAGATTATCTTCAGCTAAATCTATCCTTGGTCTAGGGTATATCCTGTTCTGGGCCATGATTCTAAAAAGTTTAGCAGTTATGATGTAGTTGTCCCCCAGGATGAGATCTGATATAATATAATTGCCTCCACGATGAGATTTGCTATGAGTAGTCAGTCAGTTGAAAGGGACTTTCCTTTGGGATGTGGCCTGCTTCCAGGATATAACAAAAAGCCCTGGGAAAGGTCTGGCTCTTTGCTTAGAATCATGTATCTGCCATCATCTTGACTTGAACCTGTGACCTGATGACCTTGGGATTGTTGCCTTCATATCCTGTGAACCAACACCATGCCATTTTACCTGCCAATCTTGGATTCATCAGCCTCTGAAGACAGCAGCCTGCTGTACTGCCTCCTGATCTTGGGTTTGTCATTCCCTGCAGCTGTGTGAGTCAGGCAAAGCCTCCAGCTTGATGTTTGACCCATGGACTTGTGATTTACCAGCCTCTACAACTGCATGAGGGAGCTCTGGTAGCATAGTGGCTAAGACACTTGCCTGCTAACCAGACGGCTGGCGGTTCAAACCCACCAGCCACTCCTCGGAAGGAA
>NW_006922042.1:1302573-1303867 GCF_000298275.1 Orycteropus afer afer
GGCTGGTGGGTTTGAACCACCAGCCTTCTGGTTAGCAGTCAAGTGCCTTAGCCACTATGCTACCAGAGCTCCCAAGAAAGATACTAGAGGTAATAAATTCAGCGAATTGACAGGGTAGAAGACAAAGGCACAGAAATAAGTTGTTTTTATTCACTACCAATGAACAACCTGAGAAGGAAATCATTCCTTTTTCAATAGCACCTAAAAGAACAAAATACCTAGAAATAAATTTAACCAAATTTACACTGAAAACTATAAAGCACTGCTGAAAGAAATTAAAGGTTACCTAAACAAATGAAAGGAGCTCTGGTAGTGTAGTGCCTAAGGCACTTGACTACTAACCAGAAGAAGGTTGGCAGTTCAAACCCACCAGCCACTCCTCAGAAGGAAAGTTGGGCAATCTACTTCCATAGTGATTCCGCCTCAGAAACCCAAGGAGGGGTCACTATGAGTCGAGTCTGACTTGACAGCACATAATAACAACAACAAAACAAATGAAATACATTCTGTGTTCACAGATTGGAAGACTTAATATTGTTAAGATGTTCATTGTACCTAAACTAAAATCTATAGAAACAATGCAATTCCTATTAAATTCCCAACAGTTTTTTTGCAAAAATAGAAAAAATGATCCTCATATTCATATGGAACTGCAATGAGCCCCAAATAACCACACAAAAAAATAAAATAACAAAGCAAGAGAACTCATACTTTCTGATTTCAGAAACTACAGTAATCAAAATAGTGTGGTACTAGTTTAAAGATATACATATGGACCAATGGAATAGAATTGAGAATCCAGAAATAAACCCATACACATCTATGGCCAATTCATTTATGACAAGGGTACCAAATCCACTCAAGAGAAAGAACATCTCTCCAACAAATGGTGTAACTAAGATATACAAATGGACAATAAGCACATAAAAAGATATTTAACCTCATTAGCTGTTAGAGAAATGCAAATCAAATCTACAATGAGATACCACTTCACACACTAGATGGCTATTATTAAAAAGATTAAAAATAACAATTCTTGGCAAGAGTGAGAATAAATTAGAATACTCATACAATGATAGTGAGATATAACGTGGTGCAGTCACTGTGGAAAACAATTTGGCAGTTCCTAAAAAAGTTATTTCAATCCTTGGTATATACCCAAAAAATGTGAAAGTAGCATCTCAAACAACCACATGTATACTAATGCTCATTGCAGCATTATTCACAATATCCAAATGGTGGAAACAACCTAAGCAACCAGTAATAAATGAATGACCAAACCAAATGGCATATA
>NW_006922042.1:1304402-1306006 GCF_000298275.1 Orycteropus afer afer
AAGGCTGAGGGGCTTTCACCCAGCCCCTAGAGCCTGGCACTTTGAACTTGGACTTAAAGCCTCCAAACTGTAAGAGAATAAACTCCTGTTTGTTTAGGCCATCCCATTTGTGGTATATTGTCAGAGTGGCACTAGGTAACCAAAACAGATTATGATACCAAGAGAGAGGGGTGCTGATTTGATAGATACCTAAAATGTATCTGTCAAGCAGGAAACAGGAGTGGAATGCATCCTTGACCCAAGACTCTGGCAGACAGACCCTGGCATACAGCATGAGAGGTGGCAGGAGGAGAGCCAAGAGACTGGCAGAGAGATACTGGCAGAGAGACCAGCATGAGAGACAGCAGTATCAAAGCCCAGAGATGGGCATCAAACAGCAACAGGCATACCAGCCCATGGAGAAGAAAGCTGGGTGCCACTGGGTAGACAACTTATTGGCAGAGTGGGTTGCCTTCACGCATTTAATTGGTAGAAGAAACCTGAACGAGATGAAGTAGCAGGTTGGCCAGCCCATGGAGCAAGAAAACTGAGTGCTTTGGGGCAGGAAGATTTCCAGCGGAGTGGGTTGCCCTCAGGCATTAATTGGCAGAAGCAGAGAGATTAAGTAAATGGGAAGCAGAGCTGCCTCAGCCTCAAACAGTAGGACCATGTCCTTTGGGGGTAGAACCACCATAACCCCCTATGTTTCAAAGAGTTAGACCTTCACCAACTTGGTTCTGGAGTGTGGGGCTGCTCGTTCATGTGAGCTAGTGGGATGGAGCCATAGCTGCTGCTCAAGAGTGAGGGGGCAGGACTGCCATGCCCAAGATTTAGAGGAACAGGGCCCACCAGGACAAGGGGGTGAGGTCACCATTTAGAGGAACTAGGGGACTGGAGCCACCTAGTGAGAGAGATCTGTACAGATGCCAAGGTGACAAGGGGTGGAATTGTCATAGTTAAATTTGTATGTCAACTTGGCTGGGCCTGGTTGAGTAGCTGGGTAGCTGGTGGTAGTTATTCTCCATGATGAGACTGGCAATCAACTCCAGCTGAGTAGATGCCTTTGGGATGTGGTCTGCTTTCTGTATATGAGGAGAAGCCTTGGGGATAGTCTCCAGTTTATGACATGCTTGGACCGTGCATGTAGCCATGTCATGGTTTCAGCAGCCTACTGTGCTCTGCCAACCTTGGGACTTTCAATGGACTTGAATGAATGGCCTGCTGTGTGGTTTGGTAACATCGGAAAGGACCATGCCTTTTTACTTGTCAACCTTGGGCTTGTCAGCCTCAGTGGCCAACAGCTCTCTGAGTGAAGAAACACCTCTAGTTTCAGTGGGCCGGGAGCAGGAGGCAGAGCTAGACCCACAGGTTTGAGGAGCTTTCACCCAGCCCCTAGAGCCTGGCACTTTGAACTTGGACTTAAAGCCTCCAAACTGTAAGAGAAAAACTCCTGTTTGTTAAGGCCATCCCATTTGTGGTATATTCTTGTCAGAGTGGCCCTAGGTAACCAGAACACACACACACACACACACACATATACACACACATATATATACATATATATGTGTGAATATATATATATACATGCATACATATATATATATATACACATATATATACATATA
>NW_006922042.1:1307091-1311454 GCF_000298275.1 Orycteropus afer afer
GATGAAAGGGGGGAGGCCTTCAACGGCCTTCAACGAGATGGATTGAGACAGTGGCTGCGATGATGGGCTCAAGTATAGCAGGGATCATGGAACTGGCATGGGATCGGGCAGTGTTTTGTTCTTCTGTGCATGGGGTCACTATGAATTGGAAACGACTCAATGGCACCTAATAACAACAACACACACACACACATATATATATGTATGTGTGTGTGTAGTGTGTGTGTATGTATATATATATATATAAACTCACTGCCACTGAGTCAATTCCAGTTCATAGAGATCCTTTTAGGACAAGGTAGAACTGCCCCATAGGGTTTTCAAGGCTGTAAATCTCTACAGAAGCAGACTGTCTCATCTTTCTCCCACAAGTGGCTGGTAGGTTTGAACCACCAACAGCTGGCTTAGGGACTGAGAGGAAGAAGATTCCACTCCTATCAATAAACCATAGAACCTGAGATCCAGTTGTTCTTCAGTGAGACAAGTCACCCCATCTCCACCTCATTCTCTGAGAATTCAGCTCTCTAAAGTCTTGTGCAAGATAATTTTGGCATCATCAGCCACTGTGTTAAGGAATTTCAAATGTAGAAAATAGGTTTTCACAAACTGTAAGACAGAAGATGTGGGACCTCCATTCACTGAGCAGTAGGATTCAACACAATTTTTGGCCTTTTCCACTATAACATCATCTTTCACAAGTGAAGGAAAATCCAAGGACTTCATGGAGCTTGTAAGCTCCTGCACAGATGTGCCCAAGTTCTGGGCAATCTTTTGGATGGATTTATCATCCAAATCAAAATAGCTTCGGTAAAGGTACAAGCATTTTTCCTGCTCAGACAAATCAAAGCCATAGATGAATGGCATGAGAGGAATGAAGGACAAAGCCGATGTCTTCAGGGCATCCAGCCAGATCTTCTGCTTGAGGAAATTTCTCTTCATCTCAATGGCAGCCTCAGACAAGCAGGGCAGTAGGAGCACAAGGGTGTGGCGCTTGTGAGCAGGGAGATCCTTTAGCAGTGTCTCCTCCAGCCTTGGGAAATCAAAGTCAGTCATGTCAAAGTTGGAGACCAAGAAGGTGTCTAGCTCGGCCACTCCAATGTCACTGAGATTTGCCAGGCAGCTGTCTCGAATCTGTTGAAGTACTCTCTCCTTGTTGAAAGACTTGGGTTTGCTTATCTCTTCATTATATAAATCATCGTCCACTTTAGTTCTCACGAAGTAGAAGTTCCTCCCCCTATTCTTGATTGCCTGTGCCAGTACAGCATCATTGTTTTTGAAACGAGTGGAAGAAATAATTATGAAGAAGTCATAGTCATCAAATCCCACTGTTTCTAGATAAGTCTCTGGAAGGAATTTGGGGGTCCCAGTTCCAGGCAGGTCCCAGAAGGTCACTTTGGGATATTTTGGATGTTGATAGGGAGTTTTCTTCATAGTAGTCTCCACAACACCAACATCAGCAGACCCCTCATCTTCATGACTCAGCCCTCGAAGGGCATTGATGAAACTGGACTTCCCAGTTCCAGACTCCCCAATAACAGCCACATTCAAGGGAGCATTCTCAGCTTCCACAAGTGATTCTTGAATCTTGTCAACCATATCCTTTAACTTCCCCTCTTTAAGAGCTGTTTGAATACTATTGAGGGTTTCTTGAGAGAGCATGCCTCCTGCCTTACTGATTAATGTGGAGTAGTAAGGTAAAAATTCAGAAGACAACTGTTGAAACTTTGTTCCTGACAGGAAGGCTGAGATGAACTGATCCATGGCAATTAACTGTAGGAGATCTGGGAAAAGTAAAGAGAATATGGAGGTCAGGTGAATGAAACAGCAGGACATAAACATATGGTTGGCATGGGACATGAACTGGTTGCATGTTATCACATTTATCCGTATTACTATTACAATTCCCAGTTGCATAGTATCACATTTATCCATATTAGCATGACTAACTTATTTTTCCTGATGACTTGATAGAATAAACTACTATTTTCTATACTGATTATTTTTATATCCAAGGAGTCAGCCTCTCAGACAGTATATTAGACAGAATAATGGATCCCAAAGTTTCCATGTTCCAATCACCAGAGCCTGCAAATGTTACCTCACATAGCTAAAGGGACTTATCTGATGTGATTATAATTACAAGGATTTTTTATAAAAAGTAGGAAAGAAAGTCATGGGCAGAAGGGGGATATGGGATGTTGAAAGCAGAGGTTGGAGTGATGTACTTTGAAGATGGAGTAAGAGGTCACAAGAGAACAAATGTGGGTGGCCTCAAGAAGCTAGAAAAGACATGGAAATGGATTGTCTTCTAGACTTTCCAGAAGGATCTAGCCTGGTTGGTACTTGATTTAAAATCATGAACATTCATCCCAGTGTCCTGACTTCTAGAACTACAAGAGCATAAATTTATGGATTTTAAGCCACTAAGCTTGTGACCCTTTGCTATAGCAGCAATAATTAACCAATACAGACTCTGTGGTTTTTTGAAACCTCAACAAGGAGGCCAACACCCTTACATTCTATAGTAAAAATCCCTCAGGCCAACACAATAGTGAGTTTAGAAGATTTCCAGGCAGACTTCACTTTCCTCACTACTTAAATAATTTCTTTTAGAATGATCATTATGAGGCCAGTCTCTACGAGGTGGAGGTTAAAGATGTCCCAAATGTGCAACTTTTCCAAACTGCCATGCCACTCCATCATCTCTGACATCAAATCCTCCTTCTCCCCTTGGTAATCTCCTTCTTGTCTTAGGGTTCTGTTTGTCACCGTAATGTCTCACAGAACTCATAAAGTTCCAAGGAAACAGCTCACATGGTGGTGGTGAAGGCTGGGAGACTAGCAAGTCCCAGATCTGTGGGTAGGTCAGGAAGATTCTCTCAACTCATGTGGTTATAGGGATTGTTGAACCCAAATGGGAGGGTCATATGATGGCTGCCGTCTCAATTCCAGAGGTGAGACATCATAAAATTGGTGATGACTTGAGTCACACCCTCCAGCAAGGCGAGACTCAAGATGCATCCCAGCCGAAACAGGCATAGAGACTAAGATTTACAATACATTACAAAATGGAGGATGATGGTGGTGGCCAATGGCCTTACAGTCAGGCAAATGGGAAATTGGACTGTTAAGGGAATACCTGTGTGGGGCATGGACCTATGGAAAGCACTCTGGGAATTCAGAGGGCACAATACAGTAGGCCATGTTGATGCTCATCAGAAGAAGCCCCTTCCTGGATTCGAAGGCAATTGGAATCAGCAAGTGGACATGTTGACACACTCTCTTGAGGTGGCCAATTGGGCCCATGAAATGAGTGGACATGGGGTACTGCAGCAATGCAGAGATAGGCCCATGAAAAGAGGGGACAAGAGGTACTGCCGCAATGTAGAGATAGGTGGAATCTAGACATATCCCTCTTGCACCCTCTGAGGTACAAAATGCCAATGAGCACTGAATTTGTCTGTCAGCAAGAAAGACAGAGATTACAGATGGCTGTAGGGTACAGTCCCCCAGGGGAAGGCCCTGCACACAGCTTGCAAGCCAGTAATATAGGATCAATGAGGCTAGTGGCTCCAGGTGGCTATAAATGGGTCTTCACAGGAATAGATATTTACCCTGAACTGGGTTTTGCTTATCCCATGACAGATGCAAATGCCAAAAGCACTATTAAAGGATTGGAAAAAAAATACTGTACCAATTTGGGCCACTAGGTTATATTTGCTCAGACCAAGGAACACACTTTATAGCCCATAGGGTGCAGCAATGGACCAAGAAACAGAATATTAAGTGGACATATCACGTTGCATACCATCCTCAGAGTAATGGTTTGATAGAGAATTGGAATGGGCAATTGAAACTTTTGTTATCTAAAATGGGGGGAGATAAAGGCCTGAAGGGATGGTTCACATACCTTTGTGAGTGTGTGCTCACATGCTACATGAGGAGGAAGTGAAGGTAGGTGTGGTAGTTAAGTTTGTGTGTCAACTTGGCTGGCCTTGATTGAGTGGCTGGGCAGCTAGATGTAGTATTCCCCATGATGAGACTGGTAATCAACTCCATGGTGAAATCTACTGTGAGCAGCTGAGTAGCTGCTCTAGGGATGTGGTCTGCTTCCTGTATATAAGGAAAAGCCTTGGGGAATTGTTTCCAGCTTATGACACACTTGAACCCTGCATGTAGCCGTGTGGTTGCTCAGCAGCCTGCCATGCTCTGCTGACCTTGGGACTTTCAATGGACTTAAATTAATGGTCTGCTGTGTGGTCTGGTAACATCAGGACTATGCCATTTTCTATGTCGACCTTGGGCTTGTTAGCCTCAGCAGCCAGTAGCTGCCTAAGTGAAGAGATGCCTCTAGCTTCAGTGG
>NW_006922042.1:1316494-1345778 GCF_000298275.1 Orycteropus afer afer
TCGGAAGAAGGAAAAGGCCATGCACTTCTCAAAGAATTGGCCAGTGAAAACCTTATGAATAGCATTGAAACACTGTCTAATATATTACTGGAAATCTTTATGAATAACCCTGAAACATTGTCTGATATAGTGCTGCAAGATGAGTCCCTCGGGTCAGAAGGCACTCAAAATACAACTGGAAAAGAGCTGCCCTCCATTCCATTACTAGGTATATATCCTAAAGAAGTGAGAGCCAGGACAGGAACAGACATGTGCACACCCATGTTCATCGCAGCACTATTTACAATAGCCACAAGATGGAAACAACCTAGGTGTCCATCATCTGAAGAATGGATAACCAAACTATGGCACATACACACAATGGAATACTATGCAATCCTAGAGAACAATGTAGAAGCTGCAAAACACTGCGTAACGTGGATGAACTTGGAGGACATTATGCTGAGAGAAAATAAGTCAATCACATAAGGGCAAATATTGTATTAGTCTGTTATTGTAAAAAGTCAAGGAAAGGTTTATAGATGGAAGGAAATTTTCTTTGCTGGTTACCAGGAGTGGGAGGATAGGGTAAACACTGTTAGATAGACAGAGACAAGTATTGATTTGAGTGACAAGAAGGGCAATGTACCAGATGTGAGTGATCAACATGGTGGCAGTGAGGAAGAAGAAGACATAGAGAGGTGCATGGGAAGTACAGACAACAAATATGAACCCTTTTGCACATACAGTACTGCATTGTCAGTGAAGGCAAACATGGATATACAGGTGGATAGATGAATAGACAGGATGAATGATTAGGTATGTCTATGCAGGGAGAAGTGTGCCCAAAACCATATATACAGTTGGCAGACAATGTTTCTACAAGTGTATTGCTATGTTCTGTAAGAATTCCCAGGTATATAGTAGAGTTGACAAGGGACAAGTTTAGAGTGACTTCTTGGGCACAGCCAGCTACCCAGAGGGAGTGAGTAGTTGGACATGAGAGCTCGGGACCATAGTTGCAGGGGACATCAAGCTCAACTGGCATAACATATTACACAAAACGTTGTTCCACCTCCTACTTTGGCAAGTAGTGACTGGGATCTTAAAAGCCATCTAGATGCAACGATGGGCCTTTCCTCATCCAGAGCAAAGAAGAATGAAGAAAACCAAAGATTCATGGAAACAATTAGTCCTAGCAACTGGTAACACCATGTGATCCTCAGCCTATATGACTATGAGACCAGGTTAGTTGCTCAGTATACAAACTGAATAAGTATGGTAAAAGGATATAACCCTGCCACACACCCTTCCTGATTTTAAACCATGCAACAACCCCTTGTTCTGTTTGAACAACAACCTCCTGATCTATATACAGGTTCCTCATGAGCACAATTAATTGTTCTGGAATTCCCATTCTTCTCAATGTTATCCATAATTCGTTATGATCCACACAATTGAATGCTTTTGAATAGTCAATAAAACATAAGTAAACATCCTTCTGGTATTCTTTGCTGTCAGTCAAGATCCATCTGATATCAGCAATCATATCCCTTGTTCCACATCCTCTTCTGATCCAGCTTGCATTTCTGGAAGTTCTCTGTCAATATACTGCTGCAACCATTTTTTAATTATGTTCAGTAAGATTTTACTTGCACATGACATTAATGATATCATTCAATAATTTCCACATTCTGTAGGATCACCTTTCTTTGGAATGGTTACAAATATGGATTTCTTCCAATGAGTTGGCCAGGTAGCTGTCTTCCAAATTTATTGACATAGATGAGTGAGTACCTCCAGGGAAGCATCTATTTCTTGAAACATCTTGTTGGGTATTCTGTCGATTCCTGGTGGCTCGTTCTTTGCCAGTTCCTTCAGTGCAGCCTTGACTTCTTCCTTCAATGCCATTGGCTCTCAATCATATGCCATCTCCTGAAATGGATGAACACTGACCAATTCTTTTTGGTACAGTGACTGTGTATTCCTTCCATCTTCTTTTGATGTTTCCTGCATCATTCCATATTTTGCCCACATAATCTTTCAATATTCCAACTCAAGTGTTGAATTTTTTTCTTCAGTTCTTTCAGCTTGAGAAATGCCAAGCATATTCTTCCCTTTTGGTTTTCTAACTCCAGGTCTTTGCACATTTCATTATAATAATAGACTCTGTCTTCTTAAGATGCTCTTTTAAATCTTCTTTTCAGCTCTTTTAACTTGTCATTTCTTCCATTTGCTTTAGCTATTCTCCATTCAAGGGCAAGTTTCAGAGTCTGCTTTCAGTGGTCACTGACCATTACCTCTTCCACTTTCTTATAAGACAATTTTCAAAATAAGGTAAAATCATGACTTTCATACAAATATACACTTGCACACATGCTAAGATTTTATTCACTCATTTTCATGAAGGAACTAGGCAGATGGTACTGGTTTAAAGAAGAATTCCAAAGAACAAAACATTTACATGTCAGGAGTATTTACAACTCAGAAACAAATGTCCAAATGGAGGCAAATGGTGGAACCACTGAGACTACGGCCCCTACCTGCTCATCAGGTCTGGAATTGAACCCACACCTGTGGCTTCCAGCCAAGCAAAAGACAGGCATATGAGTTGAACATTTACCTGAGGTAGATACACTCCTTGGAAAGAACAATAATGGGAGAAAGAAGGGCTGCTTATGCACAAGGAGACAGCTCAGGGGGCAGGAGGGCATGGAGGGATGGACACAGGGAAGAAGTAACTATCAGGAGGAAGTAGGAGGGGAGCTGTTGCATTGTGGTAAATTGTAGTCAATGTCATGAGACAAAGTGTATGCGAACTGCTGTATGGGAAGTGAATTTGCTCTGTAAATCTTCACCCAAATCACAATTTAAAACAAAAAGAAAAAAAAAGGGAGGAAAAATTGCCTTCTATAGTGGGAAAGATGGATCAATTAAATTTCCACAGACAGATTTTATTTACATGCCTGTGAAAGAGAGTAATTTTGCATTACTCTCTGTTTCAAAAACTTAGAGGGGAATATACCTCAAAGGCAATTGCAAAAAGGACTTGGGGGCAGCATTTTCTGACCTCCTCTAACTTTACAAGAGGAAGACAGAATCACCATCGGCAGCCCAAGGTTTACTCCAATCAGGTTAGACGTACTGCCACCCTCCAACCTTTTTACCAACTCTGACACCAGCCGTCCTTCCCATGGCACTCAATGCTTCTCTGCTGGGTTCGATAATTTGTTGCAATGGCCACACAGAACTTACAGACAATACTTATGATTGTGGGGTTTATTAGGAAAGTGATAGATTACAATTCAGGTTCAAGAACACGCTCAGGATACAATTCTTCAATCAGGACAGTCTCCCCTCTGCTAATCCCTCTGGCTCACCTTTCTGGCACTTGTCCTCTCCACCTGGCCTCTGCCTTTGCTTGGATGACTGTTACAAAGCTCTTTTAGTTCTGCCAGTAGGTACACCTACATGCACCCCACTCCACCAGCAAGCCTCCTGCCAAAGGGCACTCAGCTTTCCCTCTCCATGGGCCAGAAAGCCTGTTGCTCTGTCTCCTGACTCTGTTCCTCTGCCACCATCTCTCAGCCGGTGTCTCTCTCAGCTGGGTATTTTTCTCTCTGCCAGGTGTCTCTTCAGCCATGGATGTCCAGTGCAGGGATATTGGTTTCAAGGACACACTCCACTTCACTTTCAGCTCTTCTCTTTTGATGGCAGTGAGATTCCCCTTTCTGCCTCAGAAGGCTCATTTTAAGCCTGGCAGAGTAACAAAACTAACCAATCCCAACATCAGAGTTCTACACACCTTATTTGTGTGGCCCCACCCAGTAACACAGTGGGAGTTTCAAAGACTATGGCTAGAAAAGCCATGCCAAGTAATTCACTGCACCACAGCAATATAGAAAACCAGGAAGAGTGTATGTGTTAAACTATGCATAATAGAGACATCCTGTAATCTTTTTTTTTGTTTATTCCAGATTTTGTTATAACTTCCTCATAAAAAAAAAACAAAATCTATATTCAGACACAAGGATCCTCCTCTGTTTGTCAAAGTCCAGCCTCCTCTCTTCTCTCCCTCTCTCCTAACCAGAATCCAGTCCTCACTCTCTACCCAAGTCTTCCTTCCAGACATAGGCACACATAATATGATGGTTGTACCATTAATTATACACTCAGTTCAGTTTATATTTTTAAGCTTGTATAACCCTATTCAGAACTGAGCTCAACAGAAAGATCCTTCATGCACCACTCCACCACACACTCCCTTGATTTCCTAGCCATTCAACAGTCTGACCTTGCCATTAAGTGCTATGGCTAGAATGGGTATTAGAATTTAAAAAAAAAAAAAAAATCTGCCTCTGAAAATTTAATGTGTGCTGTGAAATTTGGAGATCTCAGAGCTGGCGAATTTAACAATGTATTTGTGGAATTTAATGGGAACATGTTTAAAGAAATCTTGTCACGTTTAACACATGGTTACATTCCAAAATCTGGTTGTAATTTACACTCATTAGCAGGACTTGAGTATGCGTATTCCCCTCTATCTTCCCAGAATTGGATATTTGCCATCTAATGTCTGCTGTCTGGTAGCGTAGTGGCTAAGGCACTTGACTGCTAACCAGAAGGCTGGTGGTTCAAACCACCAACCACTCCTTGGAAGGAAGGTTGGGCAATCTACTTCCGTAGTGATACTGCCTTGGAAACCCAAGGAGGGGTTGCTATGAGTCAGGTCCGACTTGATGGCACATAACAACAACAACAACAAAATGTCTGCTGTCAGTTTAGGAAAACAATTGTTACTACTAGTAGTATGGCTTTCATTTATGGTAAAATATTAGATATATCAACAGTGTTCTGGAAAGCCTGAATCCTACTTGCAATCATTATTTTTATCTGTCAACTTGGCTAGGCTATGGTGCCTGGTTGTTAGGTCAAACACTAGTCTAGATGTTGTTGTGAACTTATTTGGTAGATGTGATTCAAAATTTCAATCAGTTGACTCTACATAGAACAGTCTCGGCCTCATCCAATCAGTCAAAAGCCTTTAAAAGCAAACACTGAGATTTCCAGAAGAAGAAACTCTGCCTCAGGGCTGTAAAATTATCTCCTGTCTGAGCTTCCAGTCTCAACTTGGCCTACTGAGTTCTGGCTCCAAAACTCTGCGTTTACAACTTGCCCCCCACCTTTTGGATTTTGGACTCATCAACAACAACAACAACAAAATTCACTGCCATCAAGTCAATTTCGACTCATAGCGACCCCTCCTTGTGTTTCCGAGGTTGTATCTCTATGGAATAGATTTCCCAGTCTTCCTTCCGAGGAGTGGCTGGTGGGTTTGAACTGCCAGCCTTCTGGTTAGCAGTCAAATGCCTTAGGCACTATGCCACCAGAACTCTTCAATTAATTCATCAGCCAATTCCTTAAAATAAATCTATTTCTATCTATCTATCTACATCTATCATCTAATCAATTATTTATGTATTTATCTATAAATATATGGAGTCCCTTGGTGATGCAAATAGTTCAATTTCACTTAGAGACACTTCAGAAGAAAGTCCTGGTAATATACTTCTGAAAACTCAGCCATTGAAAATCCTGTGGAGGACACTTCTATTCCAACACACAAGTTATATACATATAACCAGTTGGCTTAGAGTAAGATATATGTATATGTGTGTGTGTGTGTGTGTGTATCTCCTGAGGAGTTCTTGGCATAGTGGTTAAAGCATTCAGCTGCTAATGAAAACATTAGTGGTTCAAACCCACCAGCCGTTCCACCAGAGAAAGATAAAGCTGTAAACATTTACAGCCTTTGAAACCCTATGGAGCAACTCTACTCTGTCCTAAAGGGTCATTATGAGTTGGAACAGGTTCAATGGTAATGGGTTTGGTTTGGGGTTTAGTACATATCTCCTACTGGTTCTGTTGCTCTGGAGAACCCTGACTCCAAGTCTTAGAGTTTTATCAACAAAAGGGAGGATCCAACAGAACTTAGGACCATGATTTTCTTTTAATTGCCACATCTCCTGGGTGTAGCTTAGTGCTTGACACATTCAGGTCACTTGCTAGATTGTTCAACTAACTGTATAGAAAGCTTAAGCCTGTTCCCAGGATTATGAAATGCATCAAGTAATGCACCTGACAGGACTTTCATTGCCTCTGGGCTAATGTCTCTAGAAAGGGATAGCTTCATATCTTCAGAGCTTTGTCTTCATTGACATGACAGATCAAACTTGGGGGGACACCCAACTTACGACCATACAGTTGTCTGGCCAAGTATTAGCAGAGATCTTTCTTTCCTCTCTCTCCCTTTCTCTCTTTTTCTCCCTATTTCTCTCTGCCCTTGTCCCTCCCTCCCCCTTACGAATTTGGACAGTTGAATCATAATTCCTGCAGAAGCAGGTCTAGGCAGCTATGCTGTGCCAGGGTCCACTGATGACAGAACACATCTTCACTTAGTGTGCCCTATACAGAGGACATGCAAGTTTCTGGTGGGGAGGTGGTTCTGTGGTTAAGCTCAAGTTACACCTGTACATAAATATTTTCAATATCACTCATGGATACCTAGGCAAAGTCACAGACCTACGGAGATAAAGAATAGAAAAGGGGCAATGACTGAAGAAGCTAAAATGGAAGAGCCTGGCCCAAGGTAGTAGAAATAAACCTTGCTTCTGGACATTCTTTTCTTCATTTCCCATGTGTGAGAGGCTGAGAGGCACAGTACACTTGCCATTGTACTCTTGACTACTTACTGCTCACCCTCTCCTTGGGTTGGGTAAGTGTATTTTATTCTGTGCCCTTAAATGAGCCTCAGCTAGAGCAACACAATAACAATAGTACTATAAATTCCTGTGATCTAGTCAATTCTGACTCATAACCACCCCATGTGTTAAATAGTAGAACTAGTCCATAGAGTTTTCTTGACTGTAATCCTTACTGAAGCAGATTGCCAGGCCTTTCTTCTGCAGTGCTGCTGGGTGAGTTTGAATTGCCAACCTTAGGGTTAGTAGTCAACCATCAACCATTTACTCTACCCAGAACCTTAATAATAGAACTATATATAACAAATTCTTCAGAATTTCTTGCATTTCTGCATATAAATTATTGATCCTCAGTATGTCTCAATGAAGTGAGGAATCATTTACAGATAATGAGGCTCAGACACAAATCAACAGAACCCTGGGGACAGGACTTCAGCCTTCTTGGTCATCTACCAGATACCCAGCTCCCCTTTCTCTAAGACATTCCCCAACATTGGGGAACACCTCATGTTTTTCCCTTTATTTCCTAATCTTCATGAAAGGCCTCTCTTCTTGCCCTTCCCTCTCTTAACTTGGTGCATCTGACTCTCAGCCCCACCACTCTGCTCCTAATCCCCTCCAAGAATGGCAAATCTAATGCATATATACTTCCTCCTGTTTTGGCAAATGTCAACTGTTGCCCAAAAATCAGCATAGGCAGAGGAATTGGTGAAATCCTTGAAACCTCGATTGTGGTTACTGAGAGGTGCTGCGCAATGGCAGAGAGAGAGATCTAGGGACCACCATCATGAATATCCTGACCACAGGACACTCATCCTGAGAAGCATCATTGCTGCTCTACATCCAAATATACTGGGACCCAAATGGGGATCATGAGCCCCAAATCTCTCAGTGAGAGGAAGACCCTTCCAGAGGCTTTAAGCCAAGGACACCTCATCTTCTCACACTAATCCAAATGTAAGGGACAAGGAAGTTCTTATTTTCTTTGAAAAAGTGGGATGGTATTGGATTTTGAGATGAGTGAGCCCATCTGCAGCTATTCTGGCAGCCTGGATGCTCCTTAGAAACAAAGATGGTGAGACGAGACTCTGTCTCACATATTTCGGTTACGTTATGAGTGACCAGTCACTAAAGAAGGACATGATGCCTGGTAAAGTGGATAGTCAGTGAAGGAGAGGAAGATCTCAACAAGATGGATTAACACAGTGACTGCAACAATGGGCTCAAACATAGAAATGATTGTGAGGATGCCACAGGACTAGCCAGTGTTTCATTCTTTTGTACACAGGGTCACTATCAGTTGGAACTGACTTAACAGCTCCTAACAACAATAACTCAGTCCCAACTCTGCTTTACCCATGCTCACTCCCTTAGCTATCTCAAACTGTCTCATGATTCAAATAAAAAGTATATGCTAGCAACTCCCATATTACATTTATTTCTCCAACCCAGGCCTCTCTCCTGAACTCCAGACCCAAATATTCCATTATTTACTCAACATATGCTGCTTGTAAGTCTTAGACAATTTTGACCAAATGAACTACACTAAAACTTAACTTTGGAACACTCTTCCCATTCCAGGATAGCTTCCACAGTCTTCTCCATTTCAAGCAACAGCAAAGCCATCATCCCCTCTGTGACAAGCCATCCACATAATCCTTTTTCTCTCAGACTCCATTTTGGCTTGACCTTCCAAGTCTATCCATATCCAACCACTTCTCATTCCACTACTACCACCCAATCCTGAGCCATCATCATCTCTATCTGGGATGATTATAGAGTACCTTCCAGAAGTGACCCCACTCTGCATTTGAGTCTTCATGTCTTGCTGGAACTAGTAACCAAAGACCATTCTCACAAGGAAGTCAGATCACGGACTCCCTTCTACTAACCCTCCACAGGCGTCACTAAGGGGAAAGACAAACTCTTTCCAATGCCTAACCCAACCTGATTCCTGTGTCCTTCCTTCCCTCTCTCTCTCTAATTTCACTTTGCCCCCATCAACTCCCTGTTGTTCTTCCAACATGCCTGATCTACTATATAATTTATCTTCGGTGACTACAAAACGCATGATGAATGTGCTCAATATTTATGTGTTACATGGATAAATGGAAAGGGAAGACGTTTGATTGGCAGAGAACAGAGAATCAAGTAAATCCCCATGTTTCAAAACTGCACATACACAAAGAGCATGACCCAAAATTTTGATTAGGCTAATATAAGCTTTCTTGAAAGACACAGGAGAGAGGTTCTTACATTTATAACAAGCAGGGAGAATAATTACCTCCACATAATATATAGGAAAGAAGAGTAAATGAGCTGGTGAGGAAGAGAAACTTATCTGAAAGGATATCCTTTATTACCCTGTAGATTCTTAGCAATGTTTTTTGTGCTCTCCCCACACCTGGGAGTCCTTGTTACTGGGTTAAGTGGGTTTGCCCATCCCACAGTGCTCAGGCTTCAAAGGACTGATCTCCCTACAACTTTCCCTGGAGGATGATTAATTGCATGCTAAGCAGAGAACAACCAACCAGGAGAGAGGAGAAAGTCCAATACACAGGGTCAGAGAAATCCAAGATTGGGGGTTGCAGAGTGAACCTTGGAATGACAAAGCCTGGGGCACAAAGGGAAAGAAACATAAACATTTTGTGTCCTGAGAAACTTTCAGCCCCACAAAAGCCCTGCCCTGTAATTCAGACCCTGTACCTCAATATGTGAGTTTCTGTTAACTGTTATTTTCTGCTGTGACAGGCAGGCTCTTTGCAGGATCCCCAGGACCTTGTTTCCCAGCCTCTGAGACTGTATTCACTGCATGTGAGAGGAAAGAAATGGGATGAAATGTAGGAAATTCATATTGATAAAGGTTTAGATGTGTATGGGTACATCCATTTCTCATTTCACCCCCTTAACAGCCCTACAAAAAGATTTTAACTATTCACACCTCCAGATGATGGATCAAAAAAACCAAGAGCTTAAGAGACAATTCCAGGATGAGAGACATGCACCCACATGTCTTCCTTTCCTCCCAGGCACCATCAAGGACTCACTTACCCTTCAGTGGCTTCGCTGCCTTCCCCTCACCCCCTGAGACACCTGCAAAAGAGGGCCTGACCTGCTGGATGGAATCACAGCTCTCCACCAACTCTTACTGCCCTCAGCTCTCCAGGCACCAAAGCCAACATCCAGTCAGTATTTTCTCACTCACCAGCTCCAGGGAGAAAAAAGATTTCTGGTATCAAAGATATGCTCTGAATGTTCACGCTGAAATGGCAAAAAAAAAAAAATTCTGAGTCTTTTGAAGGGCGTCCTGCAGCAGACAGCTCAGGAACAGTCCTTTATTCACACGGGAAATGCAGGTCCTGAATGCTCGTGTGGTCACCACAGCGAGAAAGGGGCTGCAGAGCCTCTGGCCTATCTGGGTAATAAATGAAAATATTTGAAGCAGCAGAAAGGACTTCCAGCCTCTGCCAGTGCCCCACCCTTCAAGGGATCTGACCAATTGCTGTGCACTGCATTTACAATAAATGAAAATGAAACTAGGATAAGGTTGTTTACACTCCTTTCTGAAGCCCACAAGTACTTCCAGACTAGTTCCTCCTGCAGTCTTCTTCACTTAAGGCAAGAGCAATGCCATCCTCCCATCTGTGGAGTATGTCCTCTTTCTCTCACATTCTACATTGGCTTTACCCTCCAAGTCTATCCAAATGGAACCACTTTTCCTCATTCCCACCACTACTACCCAGGCCTGAGTCACCATTGTCTCTACCTGGATGAATTCAGAGAGACTCCCAGAGGTGGCCCTATTCCTTCTTAGATGTCTTGGGACAGTGAGTGCCTGCCTTTTCTCACTAGAAACTAGCAGTGACAGCCAGGTGACAAGGCAGGTCACAGGTGCTGATGGAGTAAAATAAGGCTAAACAAATGCCTGAGAGGTGACTAGTTGATGAAAAGAGATGCTGGCCTGGAAGATACCATGTGACCTTCACTTCTGTAACTCAAATATATGTCCATAGGGATGCATGCCTTACAAATAAAATATTGTTGTGGTTGTTGTTGTTATGTGCCCTCGAGTCAGGCCTGACTCATAGCAACCCCTCCTTGGGTTTCTGAGGCAGTATCATTACAGAAGTAGATTGCCCAACCTTCCTTCCGAGAAGTGGCTGGTGGGTTTGAACCACCAGCCTTCTGGTTAGCAGTCAAGTGCCTTAGGCACTACACTACCAGAGCTCCTCAAATTATATATATATGTATGTATACATATATATATATATATCAGATGCAAATTAGAAAATAACTTAATGGAATTCTAGAAAAGGAATCTAGCAGCTTGACCATAGCTGAGGATTTATTTGTGGAAAAATTGAAATAAACACTCTCAGAATGTGCCAGAGATGTCTGAAGAGAGAAGAAAAGAACCCACACCTAGAGGTATTATGGAGACAATTAAGATCATCAAATGCAAAGGAAAATTCTAAGTGCTTTAACAGAGAAGGGTCAGATCACTTAAAAGGAAGAGAATGGGACTTTCATCAGGCGTCTCCTCAGAAACACTGAATGCAAGAAGACAATGGAGCAATATTTTAAAACCACAGAAAGAACTGTATATTTAAACTTTTATATTCAGCTAAACTGTCATTTAAATGTGAGGGTATAGCAATAATGTATACAGATAGACAAAACCTCAGTAGTTTTTCTAAAGTGGTCTAAAATAATTTACTACTTTCTCCCAGGTGCTGCATGTTGACTGGGTTGTTACGTGATTTACACCTGAGGTATCCCATGCCTTTGCAATCAAATGGTAAATGGACTGAAGTCTCCTGAAATATCAGGGTAGCGGGGCTGAACCTCCAAGATGCCTTTTTAATTCAGTTGTTTTGGCCCAATGAAAACTCTTTTGGAAGAAGTCCTCAAGCAGAAATAGATATGTGTCTAAGAGATCCTGCAAGAGATAGGGGAACTAACAATAAAGTTAACAGTTACTAAAAACAAAAAGAAAACCTGGGACTTCACTTTCAGAAGCCAAGTGTTGGATAATAGGGTCCCTGTTCATTCTTGAACTGGGTGTCCAAGGGAATCAAATTACACAGCACACAGAAGAGACAACTACCAGATGCCCAATGGTGAAACACCCTATAGTGAGTACAGTGCAGTGAATTGCTTAATATGACCCTTTTAGCCATAGTCCTCCATTTTGTGATGGTATTGTAAATCCTAGTGCTTATTCCTGTTTAGGAGAGCTCTGGTAGCATAGTGCCTAAGGCACTTGACTGCTAACCAGAAGGCTGGCTGTTCAAACCTACCAGCCACTCCTCAGAAGGAAGATGGGGCAATCTACTTTCGTAGTGATACTGCTTCGGAAACCCAAGGAGGGATCGTTATGAGTCGCGTCTGACTCTGATGGCACATAACAACACAACAACAACATTCCTGTTTAGGGTGGGATGTATCTTGAGTCTCAATTTGCTGAAGGGTGTGACTCAAGTCACCACCCTTCATTTCCTTGAGGATATAAATGTGAATGTTCTGGGAAACTTCACTCTCTTGCTCTGGTCTTGGTTTTGGTTCATCATCTCACCCCCAGACATGAGACAGCAGCTGGTCATCTGGCCTGCCATTTGGATTCTCCAGCCCCTTCAGTCACACTAGTGAGGAGAATCCTCCAGATCTACCTATGACTTGGGACTTGCAAGGCTCCACCACCACATGAGCCATTTCCTTGGCAGTTTGTGAGTTCTGTGAGATGTTACAGCAAAATACAGAACCCTAAAACAGGAGTGAGAGTGCTGAGGAAAGGAGGAGGAGTTGACATTAGAGATAATGGAGCTGTACAGGAAGTTTGGAAAAGTTGGATATTTGGGACATCTTTAATCTCTGCCTCACAGGAACCAGCCCTGTGCTGATCCTTCTAAAAGAAATTATTCAAGTAGTGAGGGTCACCACTTTGAGGCAGCTTTCTATTTTCGTATAACTGCATGAGATCCTTGGGCATCAGGAGAAATACCCCCTCCACCCTAATTATATGCTTTGGACACAGAGGATGCTAATGAGTGAGTGCATGAGTTGTTATTGCTGCCTTAACAAATGACCACAAGCCTAGCCATTAAAGCAACACAATGCAGGGATGGATTCAACCCAAGTGCCATGACTCTCACTCATTCTTGTGAGAAAGACCAGTGCTGGAGTCTGTGGTCAGTTCTCCTTGAATGAGCCAAAATCTTGAACTTGAATGCTGTGGTCATTGAAAAACGAGTTTCCAGAACTCTCCTTCTAAAAATTCCTGTCCCTGACTTGTTACCAGTGTCCTCCTTGCCTGTGTAGTCACAACAGAGAAAACAGAACACAGAACCTGTACCTGGGTAAAATGCTATTGCTTATATTAATTGAAATGAAAATGTTACATGGTGTGATCCCTTTAACATTGAACCAGGTGCCTTTTCACCTATATCACCTATGCTATGACTGCTGCCCAGGAAATATTTGCCAGATGAGTGCAGCACATCGGGTTTTGTGCTTACCATTCACTATGCAAATGGTGCAATGTGCTGAACTCTAATTATGTTTTTTGGGAGCTTGGTATGGTGCATTTCATTATAGATTTTTAAGAAATGTACTTCAGAGAGCGGTGGCTAAAGATAAATGCTCTTCCTATGGTTACCTGGGGATATGCTGCTGAGCCCATGAGCTACTTTGCTATGTGTGGTGTGTTCTCACCCTGTGCCTGGATGCATAGCATGGTGTTCACCAGCTGCTGGGTGGGCCATGTATGACAGTTTTCAGCTGGTCTTCATGGGATCCTTCTGACAGGAACCAACAAACTTTGCTTGTTCAGCTAATACATCACAATCATAGAGAGCTGAGGAAATGTATGTTGATACAATCGGGAATCTAAAGAAATTTCTAGAACTGATCATGTTTAGGATGATGTTGGTCAATGAAGCTGATGAAGAGAAGGAAGAAGTTTGCAGAAACTTGAGGGAGAGTGGGGGGAATAGAAAGAGAACCCTCCCTCCCCAGAAGTCTTTCATAAATGAAACGTTATGGGCCCTGAGGTGAAGAGCAATCGTTTCCCCAGTGCAGATACAATTTGAGAAGACAGTCAAGAAAAGAGAAATTAGAGGCTTCTCATATCCTAAGGCATCTGACTGTTAACCAGAAGGCTAGCAGTTCAAACTCACCAGCCACTCCTCAGAAGGAAGGTTGGGCAATCTACTTCCGTAGAGATACCACCTTGGAAACCCAAGGAGGAGTTGCTATGAGTCAAGATCAACTCGACTGCAGTGAGTTTGGTTTTTGGTTTTTTAATGAAAAAGATACATTGGTGTTGTTTTCCTTTCCAGTTTCTGAAAGTGCCATGGATTCCTTGAGAGCAGTGCTGCATCCAAACCTGCAACCTCCTCCTATAACAGAGGAAGTCAGGGACTAGGTACATCCTCTCCCTGGGGGACAGCTTCAACTCAACAACAAGCTCAGGTGCTGAAAGAGCTGCTGCTGGGTATGCCTTCTATTATCGGTATAGATGCCAATGTAGAACTAATTTGTGGTTCTACCTGTTGGCCATATTTACCCTAGGGGTGGCTATTATTGACCTGGAATGTCAAGTAGAGGCCTTGGCAAAACATACTGCCACTACACTAAATGAGACTGCTCATGCAGTTTCCTTGTTATCCACAGAAACCACCCAGATGAGAAAGTTTTTCAGAACAAAATTGCTTTAGACATACTCATTGCCACCCATAGAGGAACTTGTGCTTTAATTCATATAGATTGTTGCATGTATATAACTGATTATAATCGAACTATTAATCAAGCCTTACAACGTATGCAAACTCATAGAACTGCTATCCAACAATCATCTGAAGACCCCATAAGTTCTTGGATAAATTATTTCCCCACTAGATGGTGTCATTTCTTATATGGAATTATAATTCCCCACCACCACCACCCCCCCAAAAAAAAAAACCTCACTGCTATTGAGTTGATTCTAACTCATAACCCCTTTTGGGTTTCCAAGGCAGTAAATCTTTATGAAAGTAGATTGCCTAGGCTTCCTTCCAGAGCTCCAGTGGCGTAGTGCCTAAGGCATTTGACTACTAACCAGAAGGTTGGCAGTTCAAACCCACCAGCCACTCCACGGAAGGAAGACTTGGCAATCTACTTCCATATTTACCACTACCTCAATGGGGGTTGTTATGAAATCCAAAGGGGGTTGTTATGAGTTGGAATCGACTCGATGGCAGTGAGTTTGGTTTGGTTAGGTATAATTAGTACATGTCTTCTCTTGTGTTGTGGAATATATTGTATTTGTGCAATTTGATTACAGTGCTCCAGCACCCAGGTCCAAAGAATTCACTGAAACAGGGGCACACAGATTGTGAGGACCATTTCAGGGTGCTGGGGGGTGTATGGAGCACAGCTCTAAAGCTCCCCAAAATGGCTCCTGGACTCCATATTGTTTGATCAAGAGAATTTACTAACTCACTCCCCTTCCCCTCCTCAAGGCCAGTGGAGCCCTTCTTTAGAATAGTTACAATTCATTAGACTGCTGACAGCAGCATCTTATCAGAGTGTAGCACAGGTGGTGGTCACAAAGCACTGTCCAGGGCCCCTACCAGCTTGAGCCTGGCACCATCCTATCTAAGAACAGATGCCCAGCCATCCACAGCTCCTCAAACCCAGGCATAAATATCCCTGGAAAGTGGGGAGGGGTCAGCGATTATTGAACTTGGACAAGCCTGACATCATTGCAGATGTTTGTAAGCACCCTTTCTGTTCTTACATTGTGAACTCTTTTCTTTTTACTTTACTCTTGCTTTCCTTATAATAAAATTCTCATCTCTGAGCGTGCCTTCGGGTAAGTTTTTTTTTTGTGTGTGTCTTCTCATACCTACTCAAGAGGAGGTCTTAGCGTCCCTTGGTAATTTCCAAATCACTCAACTCACAGTCACTGTAGTAGTTTTGTTCAGCTCACTTAGCTACATTCCTAGCAGCAGATTTCTGCCACCACCACTGACTCTGATGCACAGCCCCTTCCCAGCCTCTCCCTACCTTCAGTGTTTCAGACTTTGACTCACATTACAGCTCTTTCAGGAAGTTACTCACCTCTTCTTTCTCTGTTTCCTCTCCCTTTTTGCCTCTCTTGTCTTTTCTCCTTTCTGCTTCTTTCTCCCTTTTTTCTTTTAATCCAATTCATTCACTTCCAGAGATCCAGAGGCTGGTTATGGTCCCTGTGATATACAAACTAAAACAGCATTTGACCTTCAAGGTGTTCTTCTATCTCTGTTGACATTGTCTTTATCTCCCTGTAGGCTTTTTACACCTATGTCATAATTGCTTCGGTATTGTGTCAAAGAAAAAATTTCACTGGACAATGTTAAAATAGCAAGGATGACTTTTATTCAAAAGAAAGTTGCAACCTATAGGAAAGAAAGAAGGGACAAAAAGGCAGAAGCACTATAATGGGAGAGGAGGACCACTGCAGTAGAGAGAAAAAGACCTAGAACAGTCACTAAACTCCACTTGACTGAGGTACAAAACTGGAGCTTTTCAAAAGAAAGTTATGGGAGGGTTGGGTGATGGATGTACTGAGGTTGCAATGTACTGAGGGCCAGTCTACTCAGAATTGTTTTCTTATGATAAAGACACCTGGTTCGTGGAAAACACAAAACTAAAGAAAAGGTAGATAAGAAAGGGGAAATGAAAGTTATTCAGAGTAAATCATCAAACCTTGGTCATTTTTCTTTTGCAATAGGTCTATAATATCTTCCAGAGCATAAAAGGTTGGATTACTTTAGCAATGAGCTCAGGTAAAATTCAACTTTATCAGTAACCATGAACTATTGCTAACACTCATGAATTTAGGTATTCAAAGGCCTGGTAGCAGGTTCACTCTACCACTCCAACTCCCTACAGAGCCTGTTTCAAACCTTCACATGCACAACACACAGATAAGGCCATGATACCTAGAGGTCCTGTGGGGCCTTCCCTCTTCCTGGAGGAAAGATCTGGCTCCCTCTCACCCCATAGGCTGGATCCATACTCATGGCAACAGAGGCTGAAGGGAAAATCCAAGAAAACCAGAATGGTTCTGGGCCATTCCTCTGCCTGGTGCTAACTGTCCTTGCGTTTATCATTGAAACAAATCATTCCTTTTCGATTAGCTGTTAAATAATGCAGGATATTTGCTTTTACCAAACTCACAAAGGGTGAAACCCAACTTCACTGACCTGAAGAGAGTGATTAGGACTATGTGAAGACAACACACAAATTACTGAACAATTGGTAGCATTTGGTACTTCTGCATCAAGCTGGGTCTATGTTCCTGTGGTTCCTCTGGGATATGGGGCTGAGACCTTATCATTTTCCTAAGAGCTTTTCTAAGAATACATCTAACTGAAAGCTGCATCTGTAGACTGGCTGTCTATACAGCCTATACAGCCAGTACCGCCAGCCCATACAGCAATGGCTGCAGAGAGGAGTCTGGACTCCAGGCCTCTCCACCCCTCCCTCACTGTGTCCTCCTCCTCACTGTCCTGCCACAGTTCTCCATAGTCCCTCAGGCAGTTTGACTCACTCCTAATCTTGGACTCTCAGGGCTCTCAGATCCTATGATCTATAAGGGTCACTTAGGTCTAATGTGAGCAGTCAGGTACAGCACTCCTAATGGACAAAGAAACAGACAGAGAGAGAGAGAAAAGTTAAGAGTCCCACTCTTCTGATGGCAAAATGCTTTTCCCTTATTCACTGGAAGCTTTAGAAACTTTCTTCACAACCTCTCCGCCTACTATCCACATCCCTAATGTTCCCCTGGCCCTGGAAGAGCCACATCCACCAGGGATTCTTGAATAAGTAACCTCCCAATCATTATTGGCACCTGCCTCCTCAGGCCCCAAGTTAAGTCCCTGCCCACCCCTCACTCCATGAGCCACTTGAAGTTATAATACTTTCATTTTTCTTTTCCAGGAAATGCTTGTGCTTCTCAGAAAGGAGTAAATAACTTTAGCTGGTTTCATTTTCATTTCTTGTAAATGCAGCCCTCAACAATCTGTCAGCTCCCCTGAATACTGGGGTGCAGACTGTGAGTCCTTTGCTCACTTGCCCTTATTACCCAGACAGGGCGGGAGCTCTGCAGCCCCTTTCTCTCTGCGCTGAACACTAGCACACAGAACTTGGATTTCACATGCAAGTGCAGGCCTGGAGAATGTTCCTGGGCTGAGGGCTTCAGGACTCAGAATTTTCTGTTGTTTCAGCAAGAAATTTCTGAGCTTGCCTCTGACACCAGAACTCTCTTTTCTCCCTTGAACTGGGTAACTGAGAAAACACATTTGATCTGTAATGACCAGATGCTGACTTTGGTGTCTGGAGGGTTGAGGACAGGACAGGCAGATACAGAGCTAATTCCATCCGAGCACATCAGGTTTAGCTGTGAGGGCAGGGCAGAGAAGTCACAAGGGACAGGGGAGACGGATGCCAGATTGTGCCTGGGAGGAAAACAAGACACTCAGGTACATGTCTCTCAACCTGAAGTTGTCTCTCAACCTCTTAATTTCTTTGATCCTGAATTTGAAGGTTTGGCAGTTAAGATGATGAAATGAGAAACATATAGATGCACTTGTAAAGCTTTATCAATATGAATTTTCTCATAGTCTTTCCCATTCTCCTCTCTCTCATTCAGTGGACACAGTCTCACGGGATGGGAGACAAGGTCCTGGGGATCCTGCAAAGAGTCTGCTCAAGACCCCACCCTGCAGGTTGCAGCAATAATAACAATGAACAGAAACTCACAGACAACCTCTGAACAAGAGAGCAGGGCTTTTGTGTGGTTGAAACTTGCTCAGAACACAGAATTTTTATGTTAACCATCCCCATACCTTACAGGCTTTGTCATTCTGAGGTCATTCTCTGTGCCACCCATCCGTTTCTCTGCCCCTGTTTATTTGTCTCTCTCCTCTCTCTGTTGGTTGCTCACTGCTCAGAATATAGTTATCCTTCAAGGAAAGTTGTAGGGAGAACAGTCCCCTAAAGCCCCAAGCAGTGTGGATTCCATAAAAGGGATCCCAGACAATGGAGCGAGCACCAAAAATGGCTGCTATGAGTCTGTGTGCAACAGAGTAATGCCTCGGGATGAAGGTGAAGCTTGCCAGCTGCTCCTCATGCTTGTTTCACGTTCTTTCTTGTCTCTCCCTAGCAAACCTGCCCCATTTGCTGGGACGAGGACATTCCAGTTGAACTCTGGCCTCCTCATGGGGGGTTTTCTTTCTCAGACCTCACTGTTTCTCCACTGGGCATGAGGAGGATGTGGGCACCCCCTAATGGCTACAATCTACAGAGGCTGCAGCCCCCACAGAGACCCACTGTCTCTCCAGGGACACATCCCTAACAGGGTGCATTGCTCAGGCTGACCTCTCACCACGATCACTAAGCAGGCTGGAATCAGATCAAGGTGTACACTCAGATCACCTTTTCACACTCCCGGGTGGTATCTTGGCTGGATCATACATGTTTTTGGTTACTTTTGAGTAATAGGGCATAATCACTTAAATATTAAAAAAATATATCAAAGTAACCATCTTGCCTTCCCACCTAATCTCCTACCGTCCCTTATATACAGGCATGTGGTCAAGTGTAGCAGGGTGTTAGGACAGTTTGGCTCCATTTGGCATGGATGAGCCAAGCAAGTCCCTTAAATATGTCACCTGCACTTAGCTCCAGGAACACTAGAAGAGACCCACTGACCATCTTGTTACATGAGTCCACATAATTTGTAGACAGAAAGAACTTTGGGTAGCAGATCTGCAATCACACTATATTGCTACCATTTGACAGAAATATATAATGTGTCTTCTGGGAAAGACAGGACCCACATGAGAAGTGAGTCTGCCACACAAAGCTGTCACAGGTCATCAGGCCTTTGAAGGAATTTTTCTGAAGATTTCACACATGGTACAGAGGGAGTACTTCTTTTGTTATCATAAGCTAAACTATACCATTGAATTTACTGCCACATGAGTTTTCCCCCCCCCCATAAAGATGAACATATTAAAGATATTTTAAATGAGATAATAAATACCAGTGTGTAGGAAAGCTCTGGTGGAGTGATAGGGTCTTTAATCTGGTCTTGAAGAACTAAGTTTCTAAAAGAGGAGAACATTACAGGAAGTGGGTATATTCTGGGCAACACAAACTGTACATCCAGGCCTGAAGTTCAGGCAATACCTGAAAACAGAAAGGGAAGCTGCTCCAGGCCACAATGTGGGATGGAGACTGACATTCTGCGGGTTCTGCCAGAACAGGTTTCCCATAACAGCCAACCCCAAGGCCACCCTGAGTGTACTAACCTCTTTGACCTTCCCTCTTCTATCCTCCCTCAAGCACCCTCTATTGCTCACAGCCATGAGTCAATTATCCTCCAACCTCTCTCAAACAAAGGTTCATGATTTGGCCTCCAGCTTTGACAGGATTTGGTGTTTGTTTGTTTTTAACAAGTTCCAAAAAGAAAGCAAGCCCTCTCTTAGGAAACTATCACTTTGATTCAATCACACCTGGAGAGGGGAAACATTCAGAGGACAGTTTCTGCAAACTGACAAAATGAAAGACACTGAGAACACTCCATTGAGCATTGCTATGACAGGGGAGACTGGGAGAGGAAAATCCAGTTTCATCAATGACCTGTGGGGGGACTGGATAGGAAGGAAAAGATGCAACCCCCATCGGGATGGTGGAGAAGACTACGGAGAGAGCTCCATACAAACACACAAAGTTTCCCAATGGGGTAATATGGGACTTGTCTGGCATTTGGTCTGCTAACTTCCTGCCACATAATCTGAAGAAAATGAAATTTGGTGAGTATGACTTCATTATTATTTCGGCTACATGTTTCAAAGAAAATGATGCACAACTGGCCATAGCAATCAAAAAAAAAAAAAAAAAAAGAGATGAGAAAAAAATTCTACTTCATTCAAACCAAGGTAGATAGTGATTTACAAAATTAAGAAAAGTGTAAACCCAAGAACTTCACTGATAAGGAAAGAACCTGTAAGAGATTTGAAACCATAGGAAAAACTACAGAAGGTCAAAGTGATTAACCCTCAAACCTTCCTAGTCTCCAGCACTGATGTGTCTATGATTTCTCAAACCTGGACCATCTTTCTGAAGATGCTCCCAGCTCACAGCACCACACCTTCATGCTCTCCCTACCCGATGTCACTGAAGCCACCATTGATCCGAAGAAGGATTTCTGAAGCAGAAAATCCATCTAGATGGTCTGAAGTCTGGAACATCTGCCACCATCCCTCTCACGGGCTTCATCAGTGATAATTATGTGGAAAAAGACCATAACTCTCAACAGGTCTTACTCTGTCCCAGAATACATGGCCAAGAATTTGCACATGTTGGTGGAACAACTCAAGGCAATCATTAAGTCTCCACATTTGTCTCATTTGTTGTCATTTGAAAATGATGATGAGTCCTTAGGTTTAAAAAAAAAAAAAAAAAAAACCTGTTGAAATATATTGAAAAACTATTCTGTCACTGGGGAACCCATTGCCATTGGATTTTCTTTACAAAGACCTTCTATTTGCAAGATTACTTCCTTGATACTGTGGTAAGTGCTGCTAAAACTGTCCTTGGAAAATAAGAGCTTTTCATGGAAAAGGTGGGCTCCAGGCAGATCTAACACCACTAGATATTGGGAAGTGGGAAAAATGAGGCACCAGACTTCAATGCTGCTTCGGTTTTGGCATAGTGTTCAGTAGTGGATGGGTGGTGAAGAATTCCTCTAGCAGCCCTGGTTCTCCCATCCCTAGAGAGAACAACACTCCCACCTGTATCAACCCCCTTCAATAAGAACTATTGAAAATATGTGATGTGTTGTAATTACTCACTTAAACTAAATCTCCCTAGAGAAAATAAAGGAATATAATCAGAAATCCTATGCTGAGAAATGCGAACAGCTACTCTGTGTCCAGGACTGGTCTTATTGCAGTGGTAATAATGAAAAATTATTGGGATCAATGTCTGGCACCCAGTAGGTGCTCAACAAATGTTCAATGTATGCGTGTATCCACAGTCAGTGATAATCATCCTTAATGTTCCTATGATGTGCCCATTCTAATGGTTGCTCTGGTCTCCTTCTTGAGTTCATGTTAACTGACAAGCTTCTGCAACATAAAAGCCAGCAGAACATCAATCAGAGAAGGTGAAAGAGGAAACACAGAGGCAAGGGAAAGTTTTTAATTACAGTATTGTGAGAAAGGTGAGCGTCTTGCAAAAAAATGTAGTAAGGAGACTACCAAATTAGAACCTAGACACTATTCAGCTACCATCACCCACAGTTCCAGGAGGCAGAAGCATGAAAAGGGTTTGTGTTGGAAAGCCATTCACAGCATATCCTGAGGTAGGCTCTTTCTGGGACACAGTATGAAATTTGAAGTGCACAGTGCCACCTGCAGCCACATACTCAGCACTGCAAGAGGCTCTGTGCTCAGTCTCAGTAAATGTGTGACTGGAGGCCTCCCTCATTTATTTTCCAAGTACCCCTAAAAGTCTGGCCCCCAACCAGTGTCTGCGGCCTCCAGACCTAGCAGCTCCATCCTGGTATTCAGTGCAGGAAACCCTTGTATGGCCTCCTGCCCACAGACTAAGATCCTGACCAGTTAGAGCTCTACCTGTTAACAATGACGGCTGTACATTGATTGGCTAATTCCTCAAAAGTTCTCTCCTGCAGTTTTCCCTCAGGTAGATGTTCTCCACATCTTGTGTCTCATCACTGGAAACCTCCACCCTAAGCAACTCCAATGCACATAGGAATCTGTTGGGGCACTTGTCCAAACCTGGACTCCCATCACCTTGCTCCCCTTTACTCTGATTCTATTCTCCCTGCTCAGGGATCCTTAGTTTTCATAAGATGCCACTGGTTACAGGTGCAGATGGTCTAGGGCCCTCTCCTGAAGAAATAGGGCCCCCTAGGGTTACACCTGGGAAGAAATGAGCTTCCACCAGTTCAGTTTTGCTCCGTTGCCACCATGGTTTTAGTTTGCTTGTTTTTTCTATTTTTTTCCTGAAAAACGGGATGCAGACAGAGGAGGTACATATAAAGTGAGTCTCCATTTTCTGGGACTGACTAGTAGCTACAGGTGATATAAGGACTCTCCATTTCCTCTCTTATCTGTTTTAACCTCACTGAACCCTTGCTTTCTCCATCAAGGGCTTCTCTCTGTGGAAGCAGAGAATAAACTTCTGAGGTGGTAACAGGAGAACGAAATGCTCACAGGGGAGCCTGGAGGGAGGTTGCAGTTGTTGTTAATGACATAGTTAAAGCTTCACTTCCAGGAAGGCAGCCACCATTTGCATGTGGCTTTTGAGCATTTGAAATGTGGTTACTTCTGTATTGAGATGTGCTATTTGTGTAAAATTTTAAAGATACTGGGTTTGTAAGTCTTTGCATTAAAATAACATAAAATGTCTCATTAGTAATTTTTATATTGATTATACATTGAATTGATAGTATCTTGAATTTTAGGCCTTGGAAACTCTATAGGGCAGTTCCACTCTGTCCCATAAGGTTGCTATTAGATTCAACTTGACGGTAGTGGGTTTCTTTTTTTGGGGGGGGGGGGCAGGGGGAGTTGGTTCCTAAAAAAGTTTTATGTGGCTGCTAGAAAAGTTATAATTGCATATGTAGCTTACATTATTTGTCTATTGGACAGTGCTGATCTGAAATACGAGTGAAAAGAGGAAGATGACATGATTGTGGGCCGAGGAGAGGTCAAGGGACTCAGAGGCCAGAGTATAGAAGACTTATCAAGTGGACAGTAAAATAAACACACACTCTAGAAGGTGAGGTACTGGAAAGAGGCAGTGAACCAGTTTATAATATCTTCAAAGATTGAAGGGGTGTGACCTAGAGGTAGGGAAAGAGTAAGAGGAAGTAGATTGCTAACTCAAAATTAAAAGATGGAGAGTTTTATGGCAGAGGTAGACAGCATGGGCAGGAAGCGTCAATGGGAAGCAGAGATGACACCCATAACTGTTCTGCTCGAGGGAGAAAGGACCATGAGAGAAAGCAGCCACCATGTGAGTGGCAGCACAGACTGCAGCATCCTTGGGTGGGACGAGTTTCAGTTAGAGCAAGAAGGTGAAGGGCGTGTTCTGAGATGAGACTGACGATAACAGGAGAGAGGAGTGACAGTGGGTCTCAGAAGGCACACCAGAGCAAGTATTAGGAATCAGTAGGCATTGAGAGAGAGGTCAAAACTGGGGTTATAGAACTGACAATGATTAGAAATCAGAAGATGAAAGACCTAGGAGTGTGGGTATTCTTGGGATGACCGACAAGAACCAGGGATCAGGACAAAATGGCACAAATCTGGATACACTCAGGTAGAAAGTGGGGGCAAAGCTATGGGAAGTGGTGGGGTAGTAGAGAGAGAGGGAAGAAGTCTTTCTAGAATCACACAGGTAATATGACCTACACAGAAAATTTGACAACCCACAGATTCTGAGAACTAGCAAGAAAGTTCAGTCAGATGGCTTGATTCAATACCAACTTACAGAAATCAGTAGCACCCCTACACCATCAAAAACAAACAGGAAAACCCATTGAGAAAAAGGTAGTATTTTCAACAGCATCCAAAAGAGGCATAAAGTATCTAGAATTACATTAATAAAGAAGGAATCAAACCCTTAGGGAAAGAATATAAGCCTATTAAATGACTTGAAAGAATTAAAATAAATGGGACAATATTCTATAATTATGGATGGGATTAACTAACATGAAAATTACATAAATCCACCTGGATTTATCTATAACTTTGTGTAATCCCTACAAAAATTCTAGCTAGATTATTTTGAGAAATTCAATAAATTGTTCCACAATGTTTATTGAAAAATGAAAGTCCAAGACAGGTAAGGTAATTTTGAAGAAAATGATGAAACAGAAAGAGCATGCTCTATGCATTGTTAAGACATACATACTACCAAACCAAAATACTAAAAGACCTTTCACTACTGGAATAGACGCCAACAAACAGACTGATGGGATAGTCTGGAAAGCTCAAGAACAGGATTATGCACATGGAAACTTGATATAGGGGACCTCATAAGTGACAGGAAAAGGAGTCATTCTGCCCTTGTCACTTGCCCTCAGTGTCTGCTTATCCTACTTTATGTTCCTTGCAGTACTTTATCATGAATATGTACATTTACATGTGTGTTTACTGTCTGTATCATTCCTACGGGAATTAAGCTCCACAGGACTTTTATATTGTCTACTGCTGTATTCACAAGGCTTAAAATAATTTCCGGCACACAGTAAGCAGCTGGTAAACATTATTGAAATATTACTGATTAAATTTGAGGAAAATAGCTCGTAACAAGGAGAAAAATAAAACTGGATCTGCTATGACCAATGATGGACAAATAATGACCTCTGGTGGTGTAGTGAGTAAGGCATTTGACTGCTAACCAGAAGGCTGGCAGATCAAACCCATCAGCCAATCCTTGGAAGGAAGGTTGAGCAATCTACTTCCGCAGTGATATCACCTCAGAAACCCAAGGAAGGGTCACTATGAGTCAGATATGACTCTATGGCAAACACAACAACAGTGACCTAATGTGAGAAGTAAATGGTTTAGATACAAGAACAAAATGGGAAGTACATCTTTCTAACCTAGAAGTGGGATGAACTTTGAAAAAAAGATTCCTTAAGCAAAAACCATAAGAAATGTGTTGGTTTTGATGACATGAAGAATTTCTCTTCAATGAATGCCATCACAAAAACCCTATGTTCTGGTTACCTAGTGCCACTCTGACAGGAATATACCACAAACGGAATGCCCTTAACAAACAGGAGTTTATTCTTGTACAGTTTGGAGGCTTTAGGTCTCTCTGCTTCTGACAATTAATGTTGAAGGCAACCCACTCCACCAAAAATCTTCCTGCCCAAAAAGCACTCAGCTTTCTTGTTCCATGGGCCAGCCAACCTGCTACTCCATTTCATGCCAGTCTTGTCTACCAATTAATGCCTGAAGGCAACCCACTCCACCAGGAAGCCACCCAATGGCACCAATGGCACCCGGCTTTCTCCTACGTGGGCTGGTAAGCCTGTTGCTGTTTAATGCCGGTCTCTGGGCTCTGCTACTGCAGTCTCTCATGCTGGTCTCTCAGCTCTGCTCTTGCCATCTCTCAGGCTGGTCTCTTGGCTTTGCTCCTGCCATCTCTCATGCCATATGCCAGGGTCTCTCTACCAGGGTCTCAGGTCAAGGAACACACTCCACTCCTGTTTCTGCATTTTAGGTATCTGTCAGAGCAGCACCCCACTCTCTCGGTACCATATTCTTTTCTGGTTACCTAGTGCTGCTCTGACAGGAATATACCACAAACAGAATGCCCTTAACTAACAGGAGTTTATTCTCTTACAGTTCTGGAGGCTAGAAATCCAAGTTCAAAGTGCCAGGCTCTAGGGGCTGAGTGAAAGCCCCTCAACCTTTTGGCCTTTAGCTCTGCCTCTTGCTCCTGGCCCACTGAAGCTAAAGGCATCTCTTCACTCAGGCAGCTACTGGCTCCTAAGGCTAACAAGCCCAAAGTTGACAAATAAAATGGCACAGTCCCAATGTTACCAAACCACATGGCAGGCCATTCATTCAAGTCCATTGAAAGTCCAAAGATCAGCATAGCATGGCAGGCTGCTGAATAATGGCATGGCTACATGCAGGGTCCAAGCACGCCATAAGCTAGAGACCATTCCCAAAGCTGCTTCTTATATACAGGAAGCAGGCCACATACCCAAAGCAGCTACTCAGCTACTCCAATAGATTCCACCATGGAGTTAATTACCAATCTCACCATGAAGGATAACTATTTTCAGATGCCCAGCAACTCAGCCAGGCCCAGCCAAGTTGACACAAAAATGTAACCACCACACCACAGAAGATGAGAGAAGTGAAAAAATAGTTATAATTATCAATAGACAGAATATACAAAGCATTTCTACTGCCTAAGGAGAAATGAACAGGAAATTCAATGGGCACATAGTCAAAGACTCTGAGGAAGAAATTCAAAAGAGAAATCTGAATGGACAACAAATATATGAAACGTTGCTCAAAATAAAGTGTAAACAGAAAAAAATGAAAATTAAAGAAAAAGTGGGATGCCATACCTATCTCATTGGCAAAGATGAGAAAGCTGAGGAGGCACACATGTGGGAGGAGATGGGGAGAACCAGCAGCTGCTTTTCTGCTGACAATGGTACAGACATGCTGGAAAGCAATAGGGAAGAAAGAAGTCAGTGTCAGAAATTCTCACTCAGGAGCATGCAGGGACATGGCCCAAGACACCCATCCCAGCAGGAGTGATAGTGGGAATTAGAGGCAGCCTAGTATCCATCATGAGGCAGGTTGCAAGTCAAATGCAGTGACACAATGCAAAATTATGAAGTAATTATGAGTTCTTACACCAAAATGTCCATAGATTATGACGCTGCAATAAAAAGTCCAAAACTTCCAAGGAATAGTACTATTTATGTAAATTTAAAATAAAAACACAAAGCTTCACCATAGACATTTCAAGGATACAAATACAAATTCAAGAATAATGTCAAATATAACAAATGTCATATCATGTAGGAGAAGAAAAATGAAGGGGACAAGAATGGGACTCAATTAACTAATGAGCTAGTATTGAAAACAAGTGAACTGCACACAAGACTACATAGGGATGCTATGCAATGCTGTGCTATATGATCAGGACAGCAGGAACAATTCAGCCATCTGCATATGAGGACCCAAAAAGAAAATCTTTCTGTAAAAGGAAGAGAAAAAATAAGTTGTTTTCAAAATGGGAAGAAGATTCTAGACCCTCATCATTCTCTGTGAAGTTTAGTGATGGGTGCACCGTAAACTCCCACAAGGAGGTGGGGGTACTGTGTGGGAGGTGGCCAGTGTGACATCACTGCCATGCAGGGAAACTGGGGCATCTGGGAGTTTCCTTCTATTTTCTAAGAAGGGACATTCCCATGAATATGCCCTCAATTACACCAGTCCCATCAAGGGCAGAACCAATTGGGGCCATAAAAATCCCCTCCTGTAGCCTGTGTTTGATCTCTTATTACCAGCTCCTTCTAATTCCTCCCTTGTCTCTTTTCTATTCTAACTTAATTATGCTCATAAGGAATCTGTACATACACTAACAGGCAGTCCTAAGAACAGAACAAGGGAATACTGCATGGTTTAAAATCAAGAAAGGTGTGTGTCAGGGTTGTATCCTTTCACCATATTTATTCAATGTGTTTTCTGAGCAAATTACTGGGAACCTGGACTATATGAAGAAGAACAGAGCATCAGGATTGGAAGAAAACACATTAACAACCTGCAATACGCAGATGACACAACCTCACTTGCTGAAAGCGAAGAGGATTTAAAGCATTTACTGATGAGGGTTAAAGACTACAGCCTTCATTATGGATTACATACACCTCAACATAAAGAAAATAAAAATTTTCACAACTGAAACAATACATGGAGAAGAGGTTTAAATTGTCAAGAATTTTATTTTACTTGGGTCTACAATCAACACCCAGGGAAACAGCAGTCAAGAAATCAAGCAACAGATTGCATTGGGCAAATCTGCTACAAAACACTTCTTTAAAGTGTCAGTTTAAAGATGTCACTTTGAAAACTAAGGTGTGCCTGACCCAAGCCACGGTATTTTCAATCACTTGATATGTATATGAAAGCTGGACAATGAATAAGGAAGACCAAAGAATTGATGCTTTTGAATTACGGTGTTGGCAAAGAATACAGAATATACCATGGGCTGCCAGAAGAAAAAACAAATCTGCCTTGAATGAAGTACAGCCAGAATTCTCCTTAGAAGAGAGGATGGTAAGTTCCAGTAAGATGGAAGAACCTGAATGAAAACAATGAGTATGGAGATGGACAGAGCTATGGGCTGTCAGCTACTCTGATGGGACCAACAGCCTGAATATTTCCGACTGGTACTGGAACATGAGAATTGACCTAAAAATCAGCCCTGGTTGCCAAGGGCTACCGGGATGACTGTGCTGGTGGCCAATGACTAGGAAGAGAAATAGCAAAGAGGGAGACAACCTGAGCTGTGGACTTTGGTTATCTGAAGGGTACAGCCATTTTGATTGTTTACAAGCCATGGCCATTTTGGATATTTAAAGTGACAGCATTTTCATTCAGACTCCAGGGACCCAAGAATAGGCTCCACTTGCCAAAAAGTCACAGACATACAGGAGGCTTATGACTAGAAAGGAGACAGGTGGTGAGTGTATAAGTGCTGCCAAGTAGCGATTGTTGTTGTTGTTATTTGCCGTCAAGTCGGCCTCGACTCATAGCGACCCCTCCTTGGGTTTCCGAGGCAGTATCACTACGGAAGTTGTTGTTGTTGTTGTTATGTGCCGTCGAGTCGACCCCGACTCATAGCGACCCCGACTCATAGCGACCCCTCCTTGGGTTTCCGAGGCAGTATCACTACGGAAGTAGGATTGCCCAACCTTCCTTCCGAGGAGTGGCTGGTGGGTTTGA
>NW_006922042.1:1347523-1348360 GCF_000298275.1 Orycteropus afer afer
GGAATCCAAATATCTAGATGTGAATTTTTGTTATGCTGCTAACTCATTCACCAAATATTCATTGATATCTGGCTAGCCCTATGATAGATTTAATTTTTAACAATATCTTCACAACTCTGAATTGTTGATAAAATTAGTTTGTTTTTATTTTATTTTATATATACACAAGTTAGTTTCTTGGATGCTAGGCTATTTCCAATTATTTATTAATCCCTTTCCTTAATTAAATTTAATTGAATAAAACACTGACCATGATGAACTAGCATATGGTCTTTGTCAAATAACCATTGGGGGTTAGTCTGCCTGACTTAATGATAAGCACTGGTTTGCCCAATAAAGGCAATCACATGACATTTAGTTAAAAACACCCTCTTTATTAAAAAAAAAAAGAAGAAGAAGAAGAAAGAAAGCCTAAGGTTCATGTGGGATATCATCAAAAGGAATAACCTACCTGTAATCAGAATTCCAGAACAGGAAGAAACAAAGAAAACCACAGAGGAAATTGTCGAAGATTTGTTAGAAGAGAATGTCCTTGGTGTAATGAAAGATGAGAATATATCATTCAAAAAGTCCAATGAACCCCAAACAGGATAGACCCCAAAAGAAAATCACCAAGACATATCATTATCAAACTCATCAAAACCAAACACAAAGAAAGAATCCTGAAAGCAGTATGGGAAAAACGAAAAGTTACCTACCAGGGCAACCAAAAAAAAAAAAAAAAAAAACCACAGATTTCTTGGCAGAAACCACGCAGGTGAGAAGACAATGGAACAGTATATATACAACTCTGAAAGAGAAAAATATTCAACCAAGAATTATTTGTTGTTGTTATGT
>NW_006922042.1:1349809-1350940 GCF_000298275.1 Orycteropus afer afer
TAGCTTCAGTGGGCCAGGAGCAAGAGGCAGAGCTGAAGCCCAAGGTTGAGGGGCTTTCACACAGCCCCTAGAGCCTGGCACTTTGAACTTGGACTTAAAGCCTCCAAATTGTGAGAGTATAAACTACTGCTTGTTAAAGCCATCCTATTTGTGGTATATTCTTGTCAAAGCAGTACTAGGTAACCAGAACAGTTGGAAAAATCCAACACGAATTCCTGATTTTAAAAATAAAAAATAAAAAATAAATAGGATTAGAAGGGACATTCCTCAACATAATAAAGGGCATCTATGCAAAACCAACAGCCAACATTCTTCTCAAAGTAGAGAGACTGAAACCATTCCCCTTGCAAACAGGAACCAGACAAGAATGCCCTCTATCACCACTTCTACTCAACATTGTATTGGGAGTCCTCAGGACAATAAGGCAAGGAAGGGAAATCAAAGGCATCCAAATTGGTAAGGAAGAAGTCAAACTGTCCTTATTTGCTGATGATATCATCCTAAACATAGAAAACCCAAGAGACTCAACAAAAAAAAAACTACTGGAATTAATTGAGAGATTTAGCATAGTGGCAGGATACAAGATCAACATCCAAAAATCAGTTAGATTCCTCTACACCAGCAAAGAGAATGCTGAAAAGGAAATGAGGAAATCAATATCATTATAATAGTTACCAAAAAAATAAAATACGTGGGAATAAATATCCCTAGGAACATAAAAGACCGGTACAAAGATAACTACAAAAGACTACTTCAAAAAACCGTAAGATATCTACATAAATGGAAGAACATACCATGCTCATGAATAGCAAGATTGAACATTGTGAAAATCTCAATAGTACCCAAAGTACTCTATACATTCAATGCAATCCCAATCCAGATCCCAACAGCATTCTTTAGGGATATGGAAAAAACAATCACTAATTATATATGGAAAGGAAAGAGACCTCAGATAAGCAAAGTACTATTGAAGAAGAAGAATGAAATAGGAGGTCTCACACTCCCAGATCTCAATACCTACTATACAGCCACATGAGTAGCAACTGGGATCTTAAAAGCTTGCAAGCTGCCATCTAGATGCAACAATGGGTCTCTCCTCATCCAGAGCAAAGAAGAATGAAGAAAACCAAA
>NW_006922042.1:1351630-1372566 GCF_000298275.1 Orycteropus afer afer
AAAACTGGATATCCATTTGCAGAAAAATGAAACAAGATCTGTACCTCACACCATACACAAAAACTAACTCCAGATGGATCAAAGACTTAAACATGAAACCTAAAATTATAAAGTTCCTCAAGTTAAAAATATTGGCAAATTTAGGGGCTCTAATTTATGACACAAATAGACTGTCAAGCATAACCCAAAATGCACAAATAGCTGAAGATAAACTAGATGAATGGGACCTTCTAAAAATTAAATTTTTATGTACTTCATAAAACTTCTCCAAAAGAGTAAAGAGAGAACCTACGGATTGGGAAAAAATATTTGGCAATGACATATCTGATAAGATATAGCTATAAATTTCTAAAATTTATAGAAAACTCCAACACCTGAACAACAAAAAGATTAACAGTCCAATTAAAAAATGGGCAGAAGACATGATTAGACAGTTCACCAAAGAGGATATTCAAAGGGCCAACAAACACACAAAGAAATGTTCATGATCATTAGCCATCAGAGAGATGCAAACCAAAACAACAATGAGATACCATCTCATCCCAGCACTAATGTCAAAGTTCAATAAGAAATAACAACAACAAGAAAACAACAAATGCTGGCAAGTATGTGGAGAGATTGGGACTCTCACACACTGCTGGTGGGACTGTCAAATGATACAACCACTGTGGAAAGCAGAATGGCAAAGTCCTTAAAAAGCTGAAATTAGAAATACCATTTGACTCAACAATCCCATTACCAGGTATATATCCTAAAGAAATCAGAGCTGGGACAATAACAGAAAAATCAGTTCATTGCAAAATTATTTGCAATAGCAGAAAGATGGAAACAACCTAGGTGTCCACCAACAGAAGAACGGATAACCAAACTATTGTACATATACACAATGGACTAACACTAAAGAATACAACACTAAAGAATAATGTAAATTCTGCAAAACACCACATAACATGGATGAACTTGGAGGACATTATGCTGAGTGAAATAAGTCAATCACAAAAAGGCAAATATTGTATTAGTTCATTATTGTAAAAAGTCAAGGAAAGGTTTATATATGGAAGGCAACTTTCTTTGTTGGTTACCAGGGGTGGGAAGGCATAGGAGGAAACACTGCAAAAAAAAAAAAGCATTGACCCATGTCACTTTAGTTTTGTGTATTTCACTGTACATACATAATATTTCAATAAAATGCATTTTTAAAACATAAATTATTGTTAAAAAAAAAAAAAAAAGGAGGAGGAGGAGAGGACAGTGAGACTTCATCTCTCATACCTGGGTCATATTGTCAGGGAGCAGCAGTCCTAAGAAGGAAATCATGCTTGGTAAAGCACAGGGTCAGCAAATAACAGTGAGCCATGCATAGGATTATGAGGATGGCACAGCTCTGGGCTTTGTTTCATTCTGATCTACTTAAGGTGACTAAGAGTCGGAATTGACTCCACAACACCTGCCAACAACAACAACCCATAAGAAAAAGCACCCTTAAATTAAATTTGTGGGGGCGGGGGGCACTTGACTAAAAGAAGGCTATCTCTGGATCTGAAATTAAATCCCATTTTGAAAAAGCCTCTTTACTCTGAGAAGTTAAACTTTAAACAGACTTAATCTGGATCTAAGGAAAAGATTTCTTTGTAAGCAAGTCAGGAATGAAGTTGTCAGTTTGTTCCCAAGGAAGTTTTATGTAACCTCTACATTTCTAGAAGTGAATGTCTGGCAAAAGTCCTATAAAACCCCCTCCTGTAAACCCCCGGGAGCTCTGGTGGCATAGTGCCTAAGCACTTCACTGCTAACCAGAAGGCTGGGGGTTCGAACCCACCAGCCACTCCTCGGAAGGAAGACTGGAAAATCTGTTTCCATGGAGTTACTGCCTCAGAAACCCAAGGAGGGGTTGCTATGAGTCAGGATCTACTCGACAGCAGTAAGTTTGGTTTTTTTGGGTGGTTTTTTTTTTTTTTTTCAGTTTGGTAAACCCTCTATGGTCGCTAAGCAGAACTAAGCAAGCTTCTGAAAGAAATGAGGAACAAATGTCCATAAACATAACTGATGTTTCAAAAATTGTTACTGTTTTTATCCTGTATTTATGCTCCCATCTTGTATGAAAATTTATTTAAGGCAAAATATATGAAATAATGAATTAGAAGTATATGAGGAGCTCTTTTGACACAGTGGCTAAAGCATTCAGCTGCTAACCAAAAGGTCAATAGTTCGAATCGACCAGTTCCTTTGCCAGAGAAAGATGAGGCAGTCTGCTTCCATAAAGATTTACAGTCTTGGTAACTGTATGGGGCAGTTCTACTCCACTCTATAGGATTGCTATGAATCAGAATTGACTCAATGACCATGGGTTTTAGAAGTAATGTGAACAATAAAAAGGAAACATTCATTTGGATCTACCCAGCTATCTGGCCTGATGTGATGTAGGTACTTGAATCATAGGACTTTGGAAAGTCTCTCAGCTCTGCAGGAAACTAGATTGCAAGGAATAAGGCTCAGGCATCTTCCAAGCTGGACTCAGTAGTCCCTGTGCCTGGTGGACACCCACATACACTGTCGATCAGGTCCCCAGCCAGCCTCCCTAGGAATAAAGGCAGCATCACACTTGGAGAGGTTCCTGGAGCTGTGATTGCCTGTAATTCCCCCTCCTGGTCACCTTCTTTCTTATCAGGAAGCTGGCAGCAGGGGGAGGTCCTTGTCTTCCTGGTAAGTAGATGCCCAGATTTGGAAACCCAGGAGATGTCTTGGCTATTCAGGACCCTTTGTGTGTCCATATGAATTTAGAATCAGCATGGTAACTTCCACTAAAAAATGAAACCTGCCAGGATTTTGATTAAGATTACATTAAATCTGCAGAACAACTGAGAACTGGCATCTGTACAATATTGAAGCTTCTGACCCACGTGCATGGTATAATTTCTTCTTTATATGTCTTCTTTAATTTCTTACAATTATGTTTTTTGTAGTTTCACTATGCTTATATTTAAAATTAAAAAAAAAAAAAGAGGTCTGGTGGTATCGTAGAAGAACTGCAGTTTAAACCTATCAACTGCTCCATGAAAGGAAGAAGGGTGCAATCTACCTCCCTAAAAAACTACAGCCTCAGAAACCCAATGGGGGTTGCTATGAGTCAGAATCAACTTTGCGGCACTGAGTTTGGTTTTGTGAGTTATATATAGATATAGATATAGATATAGATATAGATATAGATATAGATATAGATATGTTGTTGTTGTTGTTGTTGTTATTTGCCGTCGAGTCGCCCCCGACTCATAGCGACCCCTCCTTGGGTTTCCGAGGCAGTATCACTACGGAAGTAGGATTGCCCAACCTTCCTTCCGAGGAGTGGCTGGTGGGTTTGAACCGCCAGCCTTCTGGTTAGCAGTCAAGTGCCTTAGGCACTATGCTACCAGAGCTCCTAGATATAGATATAGATATAGATATAGATATAGATATATAATGAATAAATATGGGTTTCTATTTCCCTCAAGGAAGAGGTAGCATAATAGACACCCACTTTCACTAAACAATATACTATGGAAACTCTTCCATGTCAATACAGAAAGAGCATTCTCATCCTTTTCATGCTGCACAATATTCCACTGGATGGATGTCACATAATACGTTTAACTAGTCCCCCACTGACTGGCTGTAGATTTCTTTCTAAACATTAAATGATGCTGTAATGAATACTGCTGAACATACACCATCTTGCAAATGCACAGCATATTTCAGCAGCACCAATTCTCCACTCCTCCTTCAACCTCAATTGTGAGCCACTGCATTCATAAGTGCCAGAGCCTCAGCAAACAGTCTAGATCTGGAAAAGTTTTTCCTAATCAAGTGCCCCATCTTCCAGCTCACAAGAATGAGTGGAGGGCTCCAGGGCCCAGCCCCTCCTGCCCCTCTCTCACCTCAAACCCATTTCCCGTTTCCCATCAGTACAGGTGAAATCTTTCCTCACCTACACACACAGACCCCCTAAGATGCAGAGAAACCATTTTCCAATGTACTCCTGGCTCCTGCCTTCAAGACAACATCTTTGATGGCTACTAGAAAGGGAAAACTGGACCAAGAAACAGATCACATGGGGATGTGGCCTGTGAGGGGGGATGGGACCTACTGAGATGAGCAGGATTGGAGGTCCTTCCTGGGGAGGAACTGAGATACACCTGCCTCATGACACACCCAGACATGCAGGACCCCTCTGTGGCCTGAGGGGAGGACTAGCACGGAGAAGGTAAAGTAGAAAGGAGAAGAGGAAGAGAACTGGGATTGTAGGACAGGATAGGTAAACACTGGGGAAAACCAGACTCACTCTCCCCTCTCCTGAGCTGCTACTGCGCCCTCTCATTGAGGCTGTGTCTGGTGCTGTCCTTTGGGAATTGGAAGTGATCATAGCTGTAAAGTAGAAGAAGAAACTACAGAAATGTTGAAGAGGTGTGGACAGATTGGAAAGAAGTGCCCAGGTTGCACCATACTTCCCTGCACCTCTGGACACCTGCCTTTCCTCTGATGCTGGGGTTGTTGTGACCCCATGTCAACTTTCAGATTAATATGGGAGCTACACAAATGTTGCAGGTTTGGGTGGTGGTAAAGTTTCCTCTGGTCTTCAGTCACCCTCTGAGCCAAATCAACTGTGTTGATCTGAGTCTGGTATTTCCAGTTGAAAAGAAAACCCACTGCCATGGAGTCTAATCTGATTCATAGTGACCCTTCCTTGGGTTTCTGAGGAGGTGTCACTATGGAAGTAGATTGTCCAACCTTCCTTCCAAGGAGTGGCTGGTGGGTCTGAACAGCAAGCCCTCTGGTTAGCAGTCACATGCCTTAGCCTTTTCACCATCAGAGTTCCAGGTATTTCCAATACTGAGGTCAAAATATTTTTATATGCCCAGAGTGAGACGATTCCTCCATCTCAAGGAAGTTGGTCTTCCAAGTGTCTACCTGTGCACACACACACACACACACACACACCTGCCAGTCTGTAAAACACCCCCTCTAGACATTCTGGTTCTTTCTTGGCTTCCTCCTAGAGACCACGAGAGGTTCCATCTCTGGAGAAAGGAGATGCAGTCTCCAGGTCCCCCCAAGGGCTCCATTTCAATGTTCTAATTGAGCTCTTAATTCTCCTACCTTCTTCGTTCCCTTTCCCTTTCCAACATCTATAGATATTTTTTTCACACAGAGGAGATAAAAATAAATACTTCAGAAACAAGTGACTGTGAGAGAGGAAGAGCTAAATTCTATCAGAGTTAGGGTAGTCAGGTTGCTGTAACAAACACAAAATGTGTAATAGCTCAAAGTAAACAGTAGTTCATCTCTTGCGCATTTACTGGAAGGCTAACTGTCATCTAGTCAAATGAGTGAATAAGTGAGAAAATATACAAACTTAAGTTACACTCTTTTTTTCCTAAACTATTAGATGTGTTTGTTCATTATCGCAATTCTGTAATGACTGGTATGTGCCTGGTAACCGATGATGCAAGAAAATCTTTGGCTTTCATTGGACAGTGTGTTTCCAACTGACCAATCCTGAAGTATCACACCCAGACCTTGGTTCCAGAGTTGATTTTTACCCAAGCTGTCTCTAGATTCACATTATACTTGACCTAAGACAGAGGCAGGGTCCACAGAGCTTGAGCGTAGTGGTCATTTTTTACCTTTGCCTGTTCTGAAGGGTGTTTGGTCCTGGTACCCCCTAACTTCTTCTCTTCTCTGAGTCTGTCTTTCTGTCCCTGCTGGCCTCCTTCTCCCACCTGTTTCCATCTTCCTTTTTATCAAGGGGATCCCAGAATTGTTCCACTTGGAAGGATTTGGGAGAGAGCTCTTCTAAGCTAGTTGTCACTTACCTTTTCTTAGTCAAAGACACTTTGAGAATTTTATTAAATCTTTTAGCAATATCCTCCACTGACCCCATACATAAAAGCATACATTCAATTCTTCTTAAAAAAAAAAAAATTCTACTATGATTTGAGTGAAAATTTACAGACCAAATTCATTTTTTATACAGCAGTTCATACATTTTGTTTCGTGACATTGACTACAATTCCCTACAACATATTAGCTCTCTTCCCACTTCCTCCCTGTAGTTATCTCTTCCCTATGTTCTTCCCTCCCATGAACTCTCACCCCCACCCCAGCTATCTCCCTGTGCAAACACTGCCCTTCTGTTCTCCCATGATTGATCTCTCCAAGAAGTATATCTACCTGATGTAAATGTTACCCCATATGCCTGTCTATTGTTTGGCTGGAAGCCACAGGAGTGAGTTCAATTCCAGACCTGAAGGGTAACTAGGGGCCATAGTCTCAGGGGTCTCACCAGGCTTTAACAGACCAGCAAATCTGGTCTGTTTTTATGATTTAGAGTTTTGTTCCACATTGTTCTCCCACTCTATCTAGGATCTCTTGCACCAATTCCCTTCCAAGTAGTTGACAGTGGTACCAAGCACCATCTAGTTCTTCTGGTCTCATGTTCATATGGGCTGAGGAACACATGGTCTACTAGTCTCTTGGACTGACTGTTTCCATGTGTCTTTGGTTTTCTTCATTCTTGTTTGCTATGAACAAAGAGAGACCCATCCTTGTGACTAGATGGCCACTTGCAAGCTTTTAAGACCCCAGTCACTACTCACCAAAGTAGGATGTAGAACAATGTTTTTTCAACTCTTGACAATTTCAAAGAATTCCTCAGTCCCCTAAATCCACAGAACCCAGGAGCTCTTCTCATCTGAATCTATTTCTCCTTTCTGCAGATGAATGAAACATTCCACATTCTAACCTCAGCTCTTCCAGGGACAAGAATGCTGCCCCTGGTGTTATATCAGTATCTGAGTAACAAGCAATTGCAGTCTCCTTCAGTTAAAACAATTATTAAAAAGCAAAGGTGCACCCTAGAGGTTATTTCCATGCGAAGGAAATACTGAAATGGAGAAGTGAAGTTAATGTCCCTCCAGGAAAGCAAACAGCTATACCTTGAGAGCATCACATTCCCAGGACTACTGAGCCATAATCCCCAGCAACAGGGAAAAGGACAGATGTGGAAATACGTGGGCCTTATTAGCATTCGATTCCAAAAACAAGCTCCTAAAGGTTGAGTCGATCATAGAAATTTAATTATGCACTGGCAGTTAAGCAATATCAAGGATTACTGTCAATTTTGTTAGTGTAACAGGGTTATTAAGTTCTATTTTTAAAAACATCCATGTATTCTAAAAACTGCTTCCTGAGATGTGTAGAAGTGAGGAAAAAAAAAAACATGTCTGAGATTTGCTTTGGGATTTCAGAAAGAAATGGGCAGATATAGATGACGCAAATGTGGTAATTATGTAATATGGATGGTAAGGGTAAGGGGGGGTCATTATATTATTCTTCCTACTTTAATATATGCTTGAAATGTTTCTAAATACAAAATGCTTTTAACAAACAAATGTGCTTTTTAAGAAGGCAAGCTTAGGGAAAATGCACAACTGACTTCAATTTCAAGTTGTAACAACTTAGTATCATTTTTCCTCCAAATCATTTTCCTGCTTCCTTAAGGATGCAGTTAACCCTCTCAAGGACCTGTCGTCTGTAAGGCCCCACCTAGGACTATCACCAACACCACTACCAGCAGCAGCCTTGAACTTGCCCCTCAGCCTCTCAGGTTCCTGCATACAGCTGGCTTCAACACAGGGCTGAGGAGGAGGGTGGCCGCTATTTGCACTGATGACCCAGTTTCTTGTCCATTAACACCACAGCAGGACTTGTGTGATGTTCCTAGAGAATAGGGTCTGCATGGGGTCTACCCAGCTCTCTGGGAAGAATCCTCAGTCTTATATCTTTCCATAGCATCTAAATTAATTTCTATAAATAATGTGGTAACATAGTCAAATAGTCACTGCAGTTACAACTGCCCTCTCAGGTCACCACTCTTTCAGTTACGATTACAATCATGGTACATTCCATGTCACCCACTCTATCTGTGAAGAACAACTTCTGAACTAGACAGTGGTTAAATACACCCTATATCTGTATATGTGAGGAGCTTTGGTGGCGTAGTGCCTAAGGCATTTGACTGCTAACCAGAAGGTTAGAGGTTCAATCCTACCAGTCACACACTGCAAAAAGAAGACTGGGCAATCTACTTCCACAAAGATTTACCATCTCAGAAACCCAAAGGGGGTCGCTATGAGTCAGAATCAACTCGATGGCAGTGAGTTTGGTTTTGGGTTTATCTGTATATGCAATACTTCACAATTCAGTAAGCACGTACCCATACATTTCCCATATTCCTTCCACCACTGTTTAGGGAGCACATGATGGGCCCAGCTGCTGTCTCCATGGTCCTTACAATCCAGAAGGAGAGAAAGGCAAGAAGCAGACTCTTACCGGGTACCAAGTAGGGTTCTGCTTTTCCTGCTTTTACCTCATTTAGGCAGTCCCTGTGAAGACACAATGGAGCTATTAGTTTAGAAGGAATCTCCTTAAAGTATAAAGGAAAGCCTAGCAGAAGGAGGGTGTAGCCTATTCTCACTCCATCCAGGACTTTCTTCAAATTCTCACTGCTCTCACCTTCACCTGTACCTAGGTCTCCAGGACATCTCTGTCTAGAAAAAGCTCTTTCCCAGTGATGATGGATCTGTCCCAAAAGTGCCACTCCCAGAGAAGCCTCACTTTTCTTTGAGGTTTCCTGACCCCCCTCCTCCTCCCAGGAATTGTGCTCACTTCAGGTAGGTTACAGGGACACCTCTATTCCCTCACACCCAGAGGGTCTATGGTACTGCCCATGTGTGTGTGTACAAAGCAAAGGGGGGAAGGGTGCAGGCAGAAATCAGGAAAAAAAAACAGAGAGGCGCTATCTCAAATCTGGGCAGGCCCCTGTCCTCTTCTTCCTTTCCCTCCTCCAAACCCTCCCTATGTGGTTTCTGTTCCCCTCCTGCCTCCTTCAGTTTTACCTGATGTTAGGTACAATAACGGAAGGAAGATGGGGCAATCTACTTCCGTAGTGATACTGCCTCAGAAACCCAAGGAGGGGTTGCTATGAGTCAGGTCCAACTTGATGGCACATAACAACAACAACAGGTACAATAAGATACAGAAAACATGGAGCCCAGTGTAACTGCTCTAGGACCCACAGTTCCTAGGAAACCCCAGAACCAGCTCTGCTGCCAGAACATATCTCCCTTTTCTAACCCTGGTCAGCCCTGCATCCACATCACTGGCTGTTCCCTCATGGTGGATGCCCACACACCTGCCCTGCAAAGCAAAGAGGGCTGTAGCACCCCATTTTAGAGATGAGCATCCATGTTACACAGTTTGCTTGGGCAGACCAGGGCTGGATCCCAAGTCTCTGAATCCTCTTAGGGCAGGGGTCTGATGGCCCTGTTCCTCAGGGGCCCTCTGTGTGCTCTACACATGCTCTGGGGTTAAATCTAGTCCCATCATTTACCAGTTCCGTTACATGGGCAGGGTTGTAACTTCTCTGAGCCTCTTTGTCCTCATCTCTAAACTGGGGATCATACAAAGGTCCTAAGACTAGTGAGGTCAGAACAACTCAGGCCACTCATGACTTTGACTCTGCCCTTCCCAGAGTCCCATGCTCTGCTGTTTTTGCACACTTGGATGTCAGAAGCTTGGTCCAGCCTGCCAGAGTACATAGTCTTCATGCACCGGGATGACCAAGTCACTGCCCAATGTAACAGTGAAGAGCAGAGAGTGGAGCCCCTGATGCAGTGAGTCCCAGCCGGGGAAGGAGAGGCCTTCTGGGAGCAGAAGTGGACCTGCGTGTGGGGTAGCAGCACTGGCTCCAAGGCTGCCTGCACATTGTGAGGGGCTACCTTAATGAGAGCCAGGGTGAGTAACTGAGGAAGTGGCCTCAGGCCTGAACCCTCAGAGCCTCTCGCCTCACCCTCCATCCCAACACTGTCCATCAGCTCAGGGAAAGTGAGTCAGCTACTGCTTGGGTGGCCAATCGCAGTACCCTGGGTAGGGATGGGCTGGGGGATCAGCCCTGAAAGGGGGCATTTTGTCTACAGGTGCCCCTGGAATCTACCTGAGGTATGGCAGGGGAACTATAAGACAGACAAACTCAGAGACCTCCCAACATTGAGGTGGAAAAAGGTAACTATGTTCAGTGTTATTGAAATGCATAGACATAAACTGCATGTTTTTAAAAGGACCTCAGATCTGAGCAGAAAACCAACTGTGAGATGAGGCCTATGTGGCACCCACACAAGTCACCCTGCCCTACCTCCCTGCCCTCAAGGTCCCTGATGAGGCTGGGGCCTTCCAGGGGTCCACATTCTACAGCTCACTGCTGGGTGTGAGATCCATGCAGATGGCAGCATCAGAGGGCTTCGCCAGTGTGCCTATGACAGAGTCAACTACATCACCTATGCCTTAGAGACCAACACCTGGACGGCCGCACATCACATTGCCATCATCACTAAGCACTCCTGGGAGGCAGAGGTGGTCATTGAAAAGCAAAGGACGTTTGAGCTGGAGCATGAGTGCACTTACTTCCTGAAGAGGTTCATGGAGTATGGAAGCAAGCACATTGGTCAGACAGGCACCTGCCAGCAGCTCAGACACATCCTCAGGTTGCACCAGGCAGCACCATGGAGTTTGGGACTATCAGGGATTAAGCAGTGCCCTGCAGAGCTGCTCTCATCACTGAATTAGAGACTATGTGTCCGTGATATTAACACTCCATTCACCAAATATCTGAGCATCTCTCTACCTGATTCTGGAGACACAAGGCTGAGAATGTCCCATTGCTCACTTGGAGGGCTCACTCTTTCATGGGTGGAGTCATTAGAGTGCACACTCCACCTGTAGGAAGGGCTGAAAGTATGGAAGAACTAGGTTCATTAGATGGGAAATTATGGGGTATCCATAGCGTCAGCTACAGAACAGAGGGGGTGGGTTCTGAGCACTTAAGTCTTCATTCTAGATCTAGTGACCCCTGTCTGCACCTCCATCTTTTCATGTGGAAAACAGACATAAATCCTGGGCACCTCCATAATGTTATAAAAACTAACTGAAATAGGGAAAGTGTTCAGTCAGCTGTGGACCACGGCTCACAGGTAAAGTAATACCCTTAGTATTGTGCGTGGGTGTACAAAGACACAGGGGATCTCTCAGGTGCTCTGGAGGAGGACTGGCTGGGAACTGGCACAGGTATCTCCCTCTCAATTGTGTATGCTTGTGAGGGTGTGTGTATGCGTGTGCATGTTGCGGTGGGGGTGGGGGTCTTTTTTGCGTGTCATTCTAAGTTAGGAACTAAGTTAGGACTTGGTGAGCACAGGGCTCTGGGTGATCAGACCCGTAGACTGCGGAGCTGGCTGAGAGGATCACCCAAGCCTCGCCTGAGATGCAGATGCACCCCTTCCCACTATGGACTAGATGTTTCTGAATACAAAGCACCTCCTCCACTTGCCTCTTTGAACTGACAGCAATGTTGGGCATTTTGCCAATCTCCCCGAGCTTCCAGAAGCTGCCTTCTTCAAGCTGTCTCCTCTGTGAGTCTCAGGGTCTCTCCTCCTATTGCTGGAGGCAGGTGGTGGAGGACAACTTTAACTTGGGTGTTGTTCTCAGGCTTCTAAACATTATTGGGCACCTGCTGTGTGCCCTGCACTGTGCCTGACTCTCTCATATGTCACCTCAACACATCAGTCTTCCCTTCCTTTTCTTTTCTTTTTCCCCAAAAACATTTTCTAAACATTTGCTAAACATTCAGTGGATTACAGTTTACAGCTGAAGTCAGTGAGTTTCTAAGACTTCAAAAATCAAATATGTAGACAAGTCGTTTAGCCAGCAGTGGAGACCTCACAGCTGTAAAGGTTTGTAAATATGACAAAATGTCCTCACCCATCTCTCAGAGCATGCACTGAGTCTATCCAGGTGAGGAGACCTGAAAGTGGAGGGCTCCCACCTCACAGAGAGGAGGCTGAGCCTCCTCAGAGGGCTAGTGACAGAGCCAGTGAGGGTGAGAGCCCAGGTGTTTTGGTTTCACATCCCACAGGGTAAAGAAGCAGGAACTGCGAGAGGGCAGGGATCTGTTTCCACAGCAGAAAGCCCAGGGTATAATTATTCCCGGCTTGCTGGGAGTTTACCCTAGAACCAGAAGGAAGACAGAGACTGCCTCCTCAAAGAGAATCCTCAAAGGGAATCGAAAGCCTAGTCAGGGCTGGGAACACAGTAGGTGAATGGCCATACTCACCAACCCATGTTCTCCCTGGTCCACAGCGTAGGGTGGGAAGACTCTCTGGCAGAAAGTCACAGCACCTCTTGCTCCACCTGTAACCCATCTCTATCCCACTGCAGCAGCTCCCTCTGCATGGGTGACCCACCATGAGAATGCCACAAGAGACACAATACTAAAGTACTGGGCCCATGGCTCCAACCCCATGAATATCTCAATGACCTGGCTTTTTGACAGGGAGTCCCTGGTCACAGAATTGGAGTCTCTGGAAGCTTGGCCTCTGGGAGATGGCACCTTCCAGAAGCGGGTGGCTGTGGAAGTGCCCCCTGGACAAGAGTCAAGATACACCTGCCGTGTGGAACACCAGGGGCTGAACCAAATACTCACCTGTATTTGGCATGGAGTAAGAAGCTGATGGGGGCAGAGGGTGGACCCTCAGCTTTGTCACATAAGGGTGTTCCCTGGAGGGCCCAGGGTGTGATCAGAAGGGACACTTTCCTGGTCTGGTTGGACAAGTCTCCACAAGGTTAGCTGTGACAGGTCTCCCTTTCTCTAGGACTCCAGGGTGTTCCACAAGCCTGGTCCCATGTATAGATCCTACCCAAGAGAGGCCTCAAAGGGTTTCTGGGGATTGGGACTTAGTTCTAAGGATGTAATCACTAGCCTGTTCCTTCTGCCCTGCAGAAGAGCCTCCTCAGGATGACTTTATTGTTCAGAGGCTGGATGGCTTTGCAACACTCATCCTCCTCATCATACTCACCTTGCTCCTGCACTGGGGAGTTTTGAGAAGATAGACTTATTTAAGGAGGGAAGTGAAGGGCTCTGCTGTAAAGGGAATGACCTCCTACCTCAGATGGTCCATACCATAGTCAGGACGTCCTGACTATGTGCATGCCCTGTGTCACCCCAGTAGGAGCCTGCCAAAGGGGCAAGAAGACTGCATATTCTGACCTCCTCTAACCCCACAAGAGGAAGACAGAATCACCATCAGCAGCCCAATGCCTATTCCTGCAAGTGCCTCTCTCTCTACCCCTTTCACCAACCTTGGCCCCAACCGTTCCTCCCACAGTACCTACCACCTCTCTGCTGGGTTCGATAATTCACTGCAGTGGCCACACAGAACTCACAGATTATGGTGTTTATTAGGGAAGCAACAGGTCACAATTCAAGTTCAGAAAGGCATCAGTCTCTCACAGCTGGCCATCTCACTTAGCAGCTGGCATATTCTTTCTCAGCAGCATGTCTCTCTCTCTCTCTCTCTCTCTCTCTCTCTCGGCAAGTGCATGCTTCTCATATCTTTCTCAGCAAAAACATGTCTCTCTCTCAGCAACTGCATGTCTCTCAGGAGAATATGTCTCTCAGCAGCACGTCTTTCTCAGCCAGCAGTCAAAGAGACTCCTTCTGCCACTAGGAGGGTCCCTTTTGAGCCTGGCAGAGTGGCCCAAACCAACAAATCCCAACATCAGAGTTCTACACACCTGAGAGAGTGAACTGCCCAGAAAATTACTTCATGCTGCTCCCAATAGAAATACCCCAGGTGGAAAACTTTAACAATCAAGAGCTACTCAGTTGCTCACAGCAAATTCTACCATGGAGTTTATAAAGACTTATAGCTAGAAAAGCCACACTATGTAATTTACACTGCAGAGCCAGAAACAGCTCCTCCACCTTCCTTCCTCTCATCTCACCTCTGGTCCCCCACATCCTTTCCCCATCATTGTGAGGGACAGGTGTGGTGCATCATGGGAGCAGCCAGGAGAAGTCATGGTTTGGAGTCACAGGATGACCATTCTGCACTGGGGATACTCAGGTTGGGTGGCCCACAGGTTCTGAGTCCTCCTATCCTCATGCCCCCCCCCACCCATGTTCTCTTTGCTCCAGATACAGGTGTGGAGAGATTGAACTATGGGCAGTGGTGGGAAGAGAGGATGTCCTCTCTCCAGCCAGGCCAGGCCAGCGAACTTGCACACTGACTACACATTTGTTCTTCCACATGGAAATGGCTATTCTGAGAGGTCTGCAAGCTGTAAAACTGTTTCACAGAGGGGTTGATGTGTGAGCTTCCTCCCAACCACATCACTTAGCATCCAGGGCATGGGTTTACTGCCATAAAGTAGGTTTCTTGGCATGAAATTGCCAGGAGTGTGGTCACTGGCCTGGAGCCTGCATCCACTTCCATTCCTCTCTCTTCTTCCACCCCCAGTCACCCCCAGCATCCCTCCCATCTGTGGACCCAGACAATCCTTCATATTCTCCTCTCACTTCATCCCCACCTAGACCATGCCCAGGCCTCATCCTTTTCTGAAGCTGACAATGGGAGGTAAGAGAATTATGGTAGGTTAGGACTCTAGCCCAGAGCACAAGTCCAGGGTGAGGAAAAAAATTTTCTTTGTGGTTCCATCCTCCTCTTAGGCATCAGTGGACAGTGCTCCTCCCAGGAGGACCTAGTGACCCCTGGAGCCAGCTGGCACTACTTAGGAGAAACACATCCTATTTGGGAGTCTTCTCTCCTCCTCCTCCTCCTCCCCTCGAAGGCCACATGGCCTGAGCAGAGAAGACCTTCACCAAGAAACCTATGATTGGCAGGTGACACTTTAGCCAAAGGTTGTGAAGGGTGAGAATTAAAAAGTTCCCACGCTCCTTAGAAAAGACTGATTGTTCTATAGCCACAGGAACAAGTAACTACCAGAACCTGTTTTCAAACTGTATACTCTGACAGTGACACTTCCCTTCAGTGACCACACTTCAGAAAATCAGATAATCAGCAACATACATTCATCAGCAACTATTTTCACAATGAAAAGTAATGCCATCCCTAAACATCCCCCACTCTAGAAGTCCTCCAATTCCTGCACGCAGTGCTTCCCACAAACCTACATGAGATCACCTCGAGCTTTCCTCAGAGATTATATCTTACATGCAATTGCTCTCCAGTGCTCAGGCTAGTAATAAAATCAGCTTTTTGTCTCAGCTTTTGAATGCTGCATTCTTCCTTCAACAAGGAGTTTTTGCTTTTTGGCTTTTGGGGTTTTTGTTTTGTTTTGTTTTGTTTTGCTTTAGTTTTTATTGTGATTTGGGTGAAAGTTTACAGAGCAAATTCGTTTTTCATACAGCAGTTCATACACATTTTGCCTAAGGACATTGACTGCAATTCCCCAGAAGGTAACAGCTTTCTTCCCACTTCCTCCCCATAGTTACCTCTTCCCTGTGTCCTTCTCTTCCATGCTCTCCTGCACCCCAAGTTGTCTTCCCAGGCAAACACTGCCTTTTTGTTCTCCCATGATTAATCACTCTAAGGAGTGTGTCTACCTGATGTAAATGTTCACCCCATATGCCTTTCTATTTTTGGCTGGAAGCCACAGGAGTGAGTTTAATTCTAGACCTGAAGAGTAACTAGTAACTAAGGTCCATAGTCTCAGGGATCTTACCAGACTCTATCAGACCAGCAAACCTTGTCTCTTTTTTTATGATCTTGAGTTTTATTCCACATTGTTCTCCCACTCTATCCAGAATCTCCCGCACAGATCCCCCTCAGAGTGGCTGACAGTGGTAGCCAGGCACCATCTAGTTCTTCTGGTCTCATGGGCATATAGGCTGAGGCTTACATGGTCTACCAGTCCCTTGGTCTAACTGTTTCCATGCATCTTTGGTTTTCTTCATTATTCTTTGCTCTGGATGAAGAGAGACCCATCATTGCATCTAGATGGCCACTTGCAAGCTTTTAAGATCCCAGTCGCTACTCACCAAAGTAGGATGTAAAACAATGTTTTTGTGTAGCATATTATGCCAGTTGAGCTTGATGACCCCTGTTACCATGGTCCTTAGCCCACAAGTCCAACTACTTGCTCTCTCCGGGTAGCTGGCTATGGCTAAGAAGCCACCACAACCTTTCCCCTTGTCAGCTCTGCTATACACCTGGACATTCTTACAGCACATGCAAATATACATGTAGAAACATTGTCTGCTAACCCTATACTACCCCCTGCCTAGACATACCTGATCATTCAGCCTGCCCACCTATCTATCCACCCGTAGATCAGTGCTTGCCATCTCAACAAGGAATTCTGACAATCAAAGGAAATTCCTTCACTCCTTATAATCTGCAGAAGCAGTATAAATTGTGGAAGCGTCTGGAAGTTCCATCTAGATAGAATGCTGGCCTAATGTACTATGTGGAAGTATTTAATGTTATCCAAGTAATACTGGTAACTTTAGAATTATTGATTGTCTTATTAATTGTTTTGCCTTTATCCTAGTAGTTTAGCTATAAGGTAACTGATTTCAGTGACTTGATTTTTTATTATAAGCCTCCCTAACCTGCTTATAGAAAGACCCAGGATTCAGTTCAGGTTCCTACATCCTGAATCCTGATTACTAGGTTGTCCAATAGGGAGGGATCTGGGAGCCTTAGAATACACCTACTGAAGAACCTAAGTCCTCCGCTCCCCATGGTAGACACTTGAATCACCCTGGGCATCTGGGCAAGGGCCCAGTAGAGAGAGCAGACCCAGAGATGGGAAAAAGTTTGGCCTATGTCCCTGGAGCAGAGACCCTAGGGGGTGGATCACCACATCTCTGGGCCAAGATCGTGTAACCAGCAAGCAAGAGACTCGAGGGCAGCTCCAGAGATACTACCTCCCCATGGGGAAGAAGCAAGTGCAAAGAAAGATGCCTGGGTAGGAGCTCAAATCTCTCACAAAACCCACCCCATAGAGGTGCTGGTCAAGATAGACCTCACAAAGTCTTTCTCTTTCTCTTTCTCTCTCACAAATCCTTCTGTGGTTAGACCTTGACAACCTGTCCAACTATGTGGCCTTACCTTCCCCCACCAGCTACCTCTGCTCCCCACACACTTCTCTGCCTGTCCTGTGGTATAACTGCTGTTTCACTGCCCAGAACTGCTTCTCTTCCCATACATTCGTGTTCCTCTCTGTCAAGACCCAGTTCAATTGTCACCATCTCTAGGTGACTCACCATGACTGACCACATTTCCTGCTCAGCTTCCTGGTTTCACTCGTGTGTTAGTGTGTGTGTGTGTATCTGCCAAAGGCAAGAGGGCAGAGCCCCATAAGAACAGCTCCCTTTTCATATTATGAAAGCTTTGTAACATCTTTTCCTGTTCTGAAGGGACATCCAATGATAATTTACTGAACACACCCATAGAATTAGAAAATAAAATCAATATAATGCCCTAATTATAAGAAAACAATTAAAATTAAATTATAATAAAATAACATTTAAATATGTAAATGTTCAGTACAACTGTATGAAAAAAACTAATGGTTAAATAGGTGCTTACACATATATGCCAAATTTCTATAAATAAGGTAGTTAGCAGTGCAGACTAATAGAGTGTGCTATGTGGGCAATAGGAACAACTATGCAGGAGGGGTGACTTCTGTGAAATGGTGAGCCATTCTTAGTAGAGTACCCCACTAGGCAAAGTGCAACCTCCTTTCCCTCTGCAGTATAGTTGCATTCCTCACTCAGTGTATACTGTGAAAGCAAAACCGGCATTTCCTTACTTCCATTATGAACTTTACACACCATTATTTTATGAACCAATCACTAAAGCCAAGGATGAAGAAACAGAAGATTTTTACCAACTTCTCTAGTCTGAAATTGCCCAAACATGCAATCAAGATGTATTGATTATTACTGGTGATTGGAATGTGAAAGTTGGAAACAAAGAAGAATCATCAGTAGCTGGAAAATATGGTTGTGGTGATAGAAATGATGTCAGAGACCACATGACAGAATTTTGCAAGACCAACGACTTGTCCATTATAAACACCTTTTTTCCACAACATAAACAGCAGCTATACACATGGGCCTCACCAGGTGGAATACACAGGAATTAGATAGACAATGTCTGTGGAAAGAAGCAATGGAAAAGCTTGATATCATCGATCAAAACAAGGCCAGGAGCTGACTATGGAACAGACCATCAACTGCTCACATGCAAGTTCAAATTTGCAAAAAGGGCAAGAAGGCCACATCTCCTGACCTCCTCTAACCCCACAAGAGGAAGACAGAATCACTATCAGTAGCCCAAGGCCCATTACTGTGAGGCCAGACATGTGCCTGCCTCCAGCCCTTTCACCAACTGTTCCTCCCAAAGCACCCACCCCCCTCTCTCCTGGGTTCAATAATTCACTGCAGTGGCCACATAGAACTCACAGATTATAAGGTTTATTAGGGACGCACCAGGCTACAATTCAAGTTCAGGAAAAAAGCTCAGTCTCTCTCCCAGCCCACCATCTCTCAGCCAAGTCTGTCACAGTCTCTCTCCCAGCAGTGCATGTCCCTCAGTGTATCACTCAGCAATGTGTGTCTCTTGCATCTCTTTCCCAGCAGCACATGCCTCTCAGGAGTGCCTGTCTCTTTTACCAGCACGTCTTCCTCAACCAGCAGTCAGAGAGAGACTTCTGCCTCTTGGAGGCCTCATTTTGAGCCCGGCAGTGTGGCCAAACCAACCAATCATAACATCAGAATTCTAACCACCTGAGAGAGAGTGGGAACCTCCCAGAACATTGCTTTGTGTTGCACACAACAGAAATACCCCACGTGGACAACTTTAGCAATCAGGAGCTCCTCAGTTGCTCATGGCAAATTCCACCTCGGAGTTTACAAAGACTTATGGGTAGAAAAGTCACACCAAGTAATTTACTACACCGCAAAATTAAAGCTAAAGAAAATTAAAACCAGTTCACCTGAGCCAAAATACAACCATGATTATATCCCACCTGAATTTAGAGACCATTTGAAAAATAGATTTGACACACTGAACACTAGTGAACAAATACCAGATAAGTTGTGGGATGACATAAAGATCATCACACATGAAGAAAGCAAATGGTCATTAAAAAGACAGGAAAGGAAGAAAGGACCAAAATGGATATCAGAAGAGACTGTGAAACTTGCTCTTGAGTGGAGAGTATCAAAAGTGAAGGGAAGAAATGAAATAAAAGAGCTGAACAGAATTCAAAGGGCCATTCAAAGACAAAGTAAAGTATTATTATGAAATGTGCAAAGACCTGGAGTTATAAAATTAAAATGAAAGAACACTCTTGACATTTCTCAAGCTGAAAAACTGAAGAAAAAAATCAAGCCTCAAGTTGTAGTATTCAAGGAGTCTATGGGCAAAATATTGAATGATGCAGGAAGCGTCAAAAGAAGATGTGGATACACAGAGTCACTGTACCAACAAGAATTGGTCATTGTTCAACTATTTCAGGAGGTAGCATAGAACCAATGGTACTAAAGGAAGAAGCCTAAGCTGCAGAAAGAATTGACAAATATACTCATTGAGATGTTGCAACAAATGGATGCAGCTCTGGGGGCACTTACTCTTTTATGGCAAAAAATCTGGAAGACAACTACCTGGCTGTCTTAGGCTGGGTTCTCTAGAGAAGCAAACTCATAGTCTAGCCATGCTCACATACAACCTTAACTATGGCATTGGTGCAGTGTAGTAAACTACCTGGTATAGCTCTTCTAGCCATAAATCTTTGTAAACTCTGTGGTGGAATTTGCCATGAACAACAGAGTAGCTCTTGATTGTTAAAGTTATCCACCTGGGGTATTTCTGTTGGGAGCAGCACAAAGTAATTTTCTGGGAAGTTCACTTTCTCTCAGGTGTATAGAATTCTGATGTTGGGGTTCGTTAGTTTGCCACTCTGCCAGGCTCAAAAAGAGGACTCCTAGAGGCAGAAGGGGTATCTCTGACTGCTGGCTGAGAAAGACGTGCTGCTGAGAAAAACGTGCTCCTGAGAGACACATGCTGCTGAGAAAGAGACACCGAGAGACACGCACTGCTGGGAGACAGATGTGCACTGCTGAGAAAATGACTGAGAGAAACCATTGGCTGAGAGACGGTGGGCTGAGAGAGATTGAATGTTTTTCCTGAACTTGAATTGTAGCCTGGTGCTTCCCTAATAAACCCCAACATCTGTGAGTTCTGTGTGGTCACTGCAGCAAATTATTGAACCCAGCAGAGAGGTGGTGGGTTGGTGTCAGGGCTGGAGGGAGGTGGCACGTCTGGCCTGGCAAGGATAGGCCTTGGGCTACTGATGGTGATTCTGTCTTCCTCTTGTGGGGTTAGAGGAAGTCAGAAGATGTGGCCTTCCTTTCCTTTTGGCAACTGGCCATAATGGAAGAGATTGATATTTGTGTCCATTCCAAAGAAACATAATCCAAACAAAATGTGGAAATTATCAAACATTATATCATTACTATGCCTAAGGGATTTGACTGCTAACCAGAAGGTTGGCAGTTCAAACCCACCAGCCACTCCATGAAAGGAAGACTGGGCAATCTACTTCTGTAAAGATTTACTGCCTCAGAAACCCAAAGAGGGTCACTATGAGTTGGAATCAACGTGATCGCAGTGAGTTTAGTTTGTGTGTGTGTGCATCACATGCAAGTAAAATTTTGCTGAAAGTAATTCAAAAATGGTAGCAGCAGTATATTGACAAGGAACTTCCATAAATTCAAGCCAGATTCAGAGGATGATATGGAACAGGGGATATCATTGCTGATGTCATATGTATACTAGCTGAAAGCTGGGAATACCAGAAAGATGTTTATCTGTGTTTTATTGACTTTGCAAAGGCATTCAACTCTGTGGATCATACAAATTATGGATAACATTGAGAAGAATGGGAATTCCAGAATACTTAATTGCGCTCATGAGGAACCTGTACATGGACCAAGAGGCTGTCATTCAAACAGAACAAGAGGATACGCATGATTTAAAATA
>NW_006922042.1:1373526-1375007 GCF_000298275.1 Orycteropus afer afer
ACCTTCCTTCCGAGGAGTGGCTGGCAGGTTTGAACTGCCAGCCTTCTGGTTAGCAGTCAAGTGCCTTAGGCACTATGCTACCAGAGCTCCTATATTTCGCAATTTTCAACACAATTGGTTTCCTTTTATATTTTTTCTCGGTTTTCTACTTCCAAGGCCCAACGGAGGGGCCACAAGAAGAGGGCTAGGGGTTGTAGGTCTACTTCAGGAGCTGTGGGACAGTCCACGGGGCATCCCCTGGGCGAGGGTAGAGGGGTACTGTCTCACACCTCCCACCGCTCCCTTGCCCCGGGGCTGGGGCAGAGGCTCACGAGGGCACCAGGGGCGCTGCGGAGCAAGAGGTGGGCGGGCTCGGCCACAGGAGGAGCAGCTCCGCCTTTGGGTAACCTCTCGCCCTCCACTCGCCCTGCAGAGGACGCTTCCTATGGTCGGATGGCTGGCGTTAGTCCGCTAAGCCACGGGCCTCACAGCTAGGACAGGTTCTGAAAGGATTGACACCATGGAGCAGCGCACGAGGCTGGCGGCCGGGCTCCCAGGGAGCCCTGGGTGCGCGTGCGTCCCGGCATCGCTGGCACTGCTATTACTGTTGACGCTGGTGCGGGAGCGCGCCGCAGGTGAGGGGTCTGGGCGGCAGCTGGTGGGGGAAGTGGGGAATCTTTTCCTACCGGACCGTAGGCGATGTTGGGGAAGATGAGGGAGAGAATTACTGAGATGGGAAGGCCACTTCCGTGATTTGGAGGGAATAGTGAGGTGGAGGGCTGACCAAGGTGTGTGGGGCGGTGAGTCTCGAGCAAAGGCAGGGTCCAGGAGAGGATATGCAGGTGGAGACTCACACAAACCAGCGGGAGGCGAGAGATTGGTGATTCCCTTCTTAAGACCCGGCCGACGCCACAGGGTCCGGCGGGGGGGGGGGGGGGGGCGCTGTGACGGCTTCCTGCCCAATGGCGAGTCTTCCTGGAGTTGCCCGGGAAGTCTGGAAAACAGATCCTTCCTTCTGCGGCCCCTGCGGGTGGTGGAGGGTGGGTAGGAGCGAATAAGGATTTCTCTGACCTGACTCAGAATTTCCATTCTTAACCACTGTTTGTTCTGCCTGGAGAATTGGCATCAAGGGAACTTGACCCCATCCTAGATTTGCTTTGGCACCCACAGGACACACCCACCGCAGCCGCATAGATGTTTACCATCATTATGGTAACTTTTGGTGTGCTTCATGCCAAGCACTATGATAAGTGCCTTACATCCATGAGGCCATTTCGACTCACAGGACATCCTCGGTTTAAACCAAACCCACTGCCAAACCAAACCCACTGCCCTGGAGTCAGTTTCGGCTCATAGCAACCGCCATTGGGTTTCCACGGCAGTGTATCTTTATGGAAGTAGAAGCCACGTCTTCTTTCCGCAGAGTGGCTGGTGGGCTCCTTCTGGTTAGTAGTCAAATACCTTAGGCGCTGCACCACCAGCTCTCCTTATCCTGGGTTTAT
>NW_006922042.1:1376207-1379607 GCF_000298275.1 Orycteropus afer afer
CATGGCCTAAAGGTAAGACCCCACCATCCTGCCTGCTGAGGAAGAAGCAGGAATGGCGGGGGCCCAGAGCCTCCAGTGTGCAACAGGAGGGAGGCATGAACAGTCTGGAAGTCTGGGCAGACCAGGGGTGAGAGGTAGGGAACACAATGGCCAGAGCCTCCAGAGGGTGTCTGGGGCTGGGGCCCTACAGCCCTCTCACTCAGGCAGCTTGCCAAACCCACACCCATAACTTCCCCACCAGCTCTCTCCATCCCTTGCCTATCTCCCCCTTCAGAATAGGAAAGGGGAGACTAATAAGAATAGTGATATCTGTAGAGTCCTTCCTCCATGTCCATGTTTCTTCCTTATACATGATCTCATTTAATACAGCATTATAGGATTAATTGCTCTCATTTTACCAATGTGGAAACCAAGGGCTGGAACTATGAAACAGCTTCCTCAGTGCCATGGAGCTAGAAAGTGGCCTTGTCAAGAGTATTGTGGAGAGGAGGGCAGATGCAAAATAGTCTCCTGAGGAAGTTCTGGTGGCGTAGTGCCTAAGGCATTTGACTGCTAACCAGAAGGCTGGCAGTTCAAACCCACCAGCCACTCCTTGGGAGGAAGATTGGGCAATCTACTTCTGTAGAGATACCACCTCAGAAACCCAAGGAGGGGTCGCTATGAGTCCAAATCAACTCAACAGGCAGTTGAGTTTGGTTTGGTTTCTTGAGGAAGTGGTGGGGGGAGGGGCCAAGCATTTCCGGCCCACTCCCACAGTCAAAGAAAGAAAGAAACTATGTTTAATGGTGGGAGCTCTGGTAACATAGTACCTAAGGCATTTGACTGCAAACCAGAGGGCTGGCAGTTCAAACCCACCAGTCACTCCTCGGAAGGAAGATGAGGCAATCTACTTTCTCGGAAACCCAAGGAGGGGTCACTATGAGTTGGGTCCGACTTGATGGCATATAACAACAACATGTTTAGGTAGGAGTTCCGATAGCGTAGTGCCTAAGGCACTTGACTGCTAACCAGAAGGCTGGCAGTTCAAACCCACCAGCCTCAGAGGAAGGTTGGGCAGTCTACTATCCATAGTGATACCGCCTTGGAAACCCACTTGATGGCACATCGAGACAATATGTTTAAGGGTAGTAGCCCATTGACCACAAAGGGCCAGTGGATGGCTGATGACACAGATCTTGAGATGGCAATGGTCACATGACCAATTGTTGTAGTTGGGGGGCGGGGTCTCAGGAAAGTCCCCACCCACCAAAGGAAGTTCCTTGCCTTCCACTGACCAAGCATGACCAGGTGAGACAAAGAATTTCATGCAAACAAAAATTTATTATGAGAAAAGAATCTGGGCAGAGGAGACCGAAAGCACAGTGAGGGGTGAGGTGTAAGGGTTTTTGGCTAATGTTTTATTCATTAAGTTTCTGGGGAAAAGCAGGTGTTTCACAGAAATGGAAAGTTCCGGGTTGAGTTGTGGTAATTAGATACGTGTGTAGTCTTAGGGATGTTGGAATACTTGACACGATTTGCAAGGGCCTCTGCAATGCTTGGCACATCTCATTACAGGATGTAATGCGTGCTGTTCTTTGGAGTGTTGGTTTGGTTCCTGATCAGGGCCATTATCATCTCACAAAGGTTATGCACAGACAGTCAGTATCAAGCTGTGCATGTCTGGAGAGCTGGAAATGAGGTTGCCTGCAAACACTTGCAAAAACGTTGAAGCACAGAGCTAGCGGAAGTTGCTAGTTATTTCTGCACCCAGTGTCTCAGGATGTGGTTTGGCTTTTAGCTACAGCTGTTGTTGTTTTGTTGTTATGTGCTGTCAAGTTGGACTCTACTCATAGTTACCCCTCCTTGGGTTTCTGAGGCGTTATCACTATGGAAGTAGATTGCCCAACCTTCCTTCTGAGGAGTGGCTGATAGATTTGAACCGCCAGCCTTCTGGTTAGCAGTCAAGTGCCTTCAGGCACTAAGCTACCAGAGCTCTGAGAAAGAGATGGCCAGGGCTACCTGGCACCCTGGCAGGAGCCGTTGGTGGATTTGAACCGCCAGACTTGGGTGTGGCAGGTGACTGCCCTAGGCCTGAGGCCATCCCCTTAGGGCCTTAGCTACAGCAGTTAGGCTTTAAGCTTACAGCTTGTGTTTTTAGTTAACCCTTCAGGTCCTACCATCTTCTGCCAGTCTCACAATTCCTTAGGCAATATCATCACCTGTACCAGTTGCAATGGTGTAGATTCTAGCTAATGGCAACTTCATGGTTGCAGAATAGAACTGCTCCACAGGTTTTTCAAGGCTATGACCTTTCAGAAGCAGATGATAGGCTATTCTTTTGAGGAGCCTCTGGGTGGGTTCCATTAGTAATCAAGCACTTAACAATTTGTGCCACCCAGGGACTCCTGGCAATATCGCAACAGGAGCAAATTTCCCAGGATGTTTCAGGCAGCCTCTTTCTCCTGCCTTAGTCCCACGGTGCCTGACACTGACCCATTTTGTCACCTCCATCAGCCTGGCAGGGAGCATGCACCTCCAAAAGCAGGGAGGTGATCTGATGATTGCTTCCTTGGTTTCTTTTATCCCTCTCTGGGCTGAAGCCTGAGGTATAATGATCTTTCTTGGGTTGGTTAGTGAGAAGTGGAAATCTAGGCCTAGCTGAAACCTCTTCCTGGAGCAAAAGAAAGATGTAGGCAATGTCTGAGCCTCCATAGAGAGCAGGCTGGGAACGTGGAGCAGACAACATCTCCACACAATCTATTTATCTGATAGGTGGAGTAGTGGGGTTTTCACAGAAAGAGAGATGGCAGGCCCCTAGCTACGTATGTGGAAAACAATAACTGGAAGTCAACTGTGTGAGGAGGCCACAATCATGAATTTGTACTCAAAACAAGTTCTTGACACCCAGTATGAGCACCAGCTGCCAGAACTTAGGCTATGAGTAGAAGCAGTCCAGGGCAAAGCAGAAGTCAAAGCCAGAAACCAGAGTTCTCACAGCAGGGAGGGCTAGGTCAGAGACTGTATCCAGGCCACTTTGAATACCATCTGGATAACCCTGGACAGGATCCAGAATTTGACCCCTTCTTATACCTCCACTGCTACTACATGCATTCATATCATCCTTTTTACTTTTTCTTCCTACATTATTGCAGTATCCTGCAAACACCCCAAGCACATTTCTGCCTCAGCACCTTCACACTTGCGGTTCCCTACAGACCTATAATGCTCTCTCCCACATCCTTGCATGCCTCACTCCTTCAGATCTTTAATCGTAAGTCTCCTTTTAGGGGAGACCTTCGGCATCCACTCTACCTGTGAATGTAAAACCCCTCCCCTAACATTTCACATTCCCCTGCTTTATTTTTTTCTTGTCAACCCTTATTACCATCCAGCCTGTCATCCATTTTGATTGTTTATTTTG
>NW_006922042.1:1380618-1383468 GCF_000298275.1 Orycteropus afer afer
TTCATTGTCCAGCTCTCACATGCATACGAGGTAATTGGAAATATCATGGCTTGTGTCATTAAAGCATCTAAAATGAAATATTAAATAGTAAGTAGATCACACATATGCCTTAAGAGAATAACCCAGAGGTTCCTGTTGCTACCTTTCTCACCAGTCCTGACCTGGAATCAGGAGAGCTTTCTGGAGGAAGGGATACCTGAGCTACAACCTGAAGCATGAGGAAAAATTGGCCCAGAGAAGAAAGGAAGGAGAGTGCTTGGGGCAGAAGAATCCACAGTAAAGGCCTAGAGGTCTGGGTCTGAGAGAGGGCTTGAGCAGACTTTAGTGTGACCGGAAAGTAACAAGGAAGTGATGAACAGAGTTGTGAGTGTGGAGAAGTGTCTGACTTGCTTATTTCACATTTGGATATTCAACTTTTGGGCACATGACTGTACTCTGGACACTGTTCTGAGTGCTGGGGAAACATCAGAGAACAAACTGTATGGAAATTTATGTCGTGGGGGATCTGATATTTGAGAGAGAGAAATAGATTATTAACAAGTTAAAACAAACACCCATGGGAGCAACAGTCAAGAAATCAAACCATGTATTGCATTGGATAGATTAGCTGCAAAAGACCTCTTGAAAGTGTTAAAGAGCACAGATGTCACTTTGAAAGCTAAGATGCACCTGACCCAAGCCATGGTATTTTCAATCACCTCATATGCTGCAAAATATGGACAGTGAATAAGGAAGACCAAAGAAGAATTGGTACATTTGAGTTGTGGTATTGGTAAAGAACATTGAATGTACCATGGGCTGCCAGAAGAACAAACAAATCTGTCTTGGAAAAAGTATGCTCCTTAGAAACAAGGATGGTGAGACTTCATCCTACGTACTTTGGACACATTTTATCAGGAGGGACCAGTCCCTGAAGAAGCACATCATGCAAAAAAGGGGAAGACCTTCAGCAAGATGGATTGATACAGTGGCCGCAGCAACAGGCTCAAACGTAACAACGATTGTAAGGATGGTGCAGGGATGGGCAGTACTTCATTCTGTAGTACATAGGGTCCCTATGAGCTGTAACAACTTGACAGCATCTAACAATATAACAACATTGAGTGGGAATTTCACTCGATGGCAATAGGTTTGGTTTGCTGTTTATAGAAGGTGGCAGGTGCTCTGAAGAAAAAGATTGCAGGGACAGGAATTAGGGGGTGCTGGGGGTAAATATTTAATACAGTGAACAAAACTGTGAAGGTCTCACTGAGAAAGTAACATTTGTGCAAAATCTTTTTGTAAAATGAGGTAAGGGTAGCAAGCCATTGATATCTCTGGGAAAGGTGTGTTCATTATTTTTTTTAATGGAAGGACAATTTAATTAGATCAGAAGGACTTAATGTACATTTTACATTCTAAATAAAATTGAAGCAAAATGCATATATACTCAGTGGGTTAAATGTGAATCCTCCACACTCAAACTTAGTCTGATTCTTTTCATTGAAATCTCTCAGATCCTTGCCCTTTCTGCAGTTTCCAAGACTGAGACTAATTATTAATCTTAGATTTACAGCATGGCTTTTCCTTTCCAAGAAGAGGATGACATCATCATTCCCCTCCATTATTTCTATCACATCAATTGTCACTCTTAACTTATCACTTCACTGCCATGGCAACCTCAGCCTTACACTGTTCTGGCCTCTTCCTTCTGTTTCATCGTCAGCAGGCCATTCAATTCATTTCTATAATCGAGAGTGTCTCTCAGTCTCATCATCATAAGTCTGCACAAGTAGGCCTAAAAACACTCTCTGCATGATGATTCGAGTCATAGTTTTACATCTATACCCTCCTCAAATTCTCTCATTAATAATTAAGTACACCATACTGTAGGTGTGCTGAATTTTTCAAGATACAGCATTTATTCTTATAGCTTGAAACAGGATTTAGTCTCTGGGACCAAACAAATTGATGAGTGTGGACTTCTGAAGACATAGTACAGAACCTTGAGACAGCATTTGCACTTACAGAGAAAAGAGATGAACTAGCAATGTCAGTTTAGGAACAGTAATAGAAATCAAAGCCAACTTGTCAACAAAGATTTAAGATCAGAATGATGGCAGCTGGCCTTTATGAGGCATCTTTGGGCAATGAATAATTTCACATAAATTATACTTCCAAATAACTAGGTTATTTCTTTGTCACACCCTTTTTAATTATGAGGTGGTAAACAAGATAATCACACTTTTTAGAGAAGAATGTAAAGTCTAGGTAAATGGGTCTAACAAACTTTTAGGCACAAGTTCACAACCCTTAGTGCATGAACTTTGGCCCCAAAATTTTATTGATTGGCTGATTATTTATTTAGACTATTTGGATATTTTTTGTTTGTTTGTTTTCATTTTAAACCGAAATACCCAGTTCTTGATCCTTCTAATAAGGAATACTATCTGGGTAGGTTTCCACTCCCTCCACCTCCCACCCACCCCCAGCCTGTCTACCCATTCCCAGTGCAGATCCTGGTGGTGGTACAAGTTAGCCTGAGAAGACATCCATGTTTCTTCCATAGGGACCCACTCTCTCCACTACCACTACCTGACCCTGTCAGAGCCAGGGCCAAGCCTCCCCCAGTTTCTGGCAGTGGGCTATGTGGATGATCAGCCCTTCATCCGGTATGACAGTCGCTTGAGCAGGGCCAAGTCCCAGGCCCCATGGATGACACCCATGGATGCCCAGTACTGGGAGAAAGAGACCCAGAAGCATAGGACCTGGGAGAAGGTACAACACGTGGAGATGTGGACCTTGATGGGCTACCACAACCAGAGTAGTGGTGAGTCTGGGCCGCAGTCCTGGAGGGTGGACTGGTGAGGG
>NW_006922042.1:1384123-1389473 GCF_000298275.1 Orycteropus afer afer
CCCCTGCTCTCCCGAATCCAGTGCCAGTGAGAGAGAAGGCATTTCTCTCAGTTTCTGCCTCATCACTGAAGTGAGTGGGTTCATGCCCATTGCCAGGGATGTTTTAAGAATTAAATGAAGTTGTGTGTGGAACACAGCCTGTTCACACTGCACACTTTCTGAGTGTTAGTTTACCCTCTCATTCTGTGCCAAGACACCAAAATGACCAAACTAAAGGCCACAGGTCCCCAGAGGCCTCAAAGAAATAAGCTTAAAGGAGTGAGGTGTTTCTGCCCTGACATAGGTCACAGAGCATCCTGTGGCTGGAGCCCAGGGCCTCCAGGATAATCATGAACAGCCAGCCTCCCTGTGTGACAGTGGTAACAGCCATGCTCACCAGTTTTCACATTTTAAAATCTGGGTGCATTAGTCTTAGCACTGAGAGCAACTCATTCAGGGGAAAAAAAAACAAAAAAACATTGCCCTCTAGTCAGTTCCAACTCATGGCAGCCCCATCTCTTAACAGAGTAAAACTGAGTTCCCTAGAGGGAGGGGTTTTCTTAGCTGTATTCTTTACAGAAGCAGATCACCAGGTGATCTTCTGTGGTGCCTCTGGGTGAGTTCAAACCACCAACCTTTGAGCACCATTTTTGCCACCCAGGGACCTATCGTACACTCATAAATGGCAGATTTTTTTCTACCTTAGTGGCATATGAAATCACAGTGTGACTTAAAGTTGTGAAACTGGGTGTTCTTCCCAGATGAAGAAACGGAAGTCTAGAATGGCTAACAGGTTGCTTATCCCTGGTTGTTCATGAGAATTCCATGGGAAGCATTTAAAAACATAGTGATCCCCTTCCCCTCCCACCCCTTCAGAGGCCCCATGGTAGTGGGCTTCTCCCCAGTGGCCCTAGCTGACCACTGTCTTCTTGCTTGGTGTACTCAGGCATGCACACTGCTCAGCGCATGTTCGGCTGTAAGATCCAGGAGGATGGCCACTCTAGCAGTTTCTGGCAATTTGGCTTCAATGGGCAGGACCACCTGTCACTGGACCTGGAAACACTGAGCTGGGTGTCAGCCCAGCCTGTGACATTACAGTCAGACCGATGTTATGCCGAGTATGATAAGGCCTACCTGCAAGGCCTCTGCCTCAACTCATTGCGCAGGTACCTGGACCTGGGAAACCAGAGTCTGACCCGAACAGGTAAGGGCCCAGCCCAGGCAATTGAAAGAGTGTTCCCTGTGCCTCACATGAGCCAGCAGCATCCACTTTACAGATAGGCCTGTGAAGGTAGAAAGGACAGGCTGCTGTCCCCCTCTCACATAAGCCTCCAGAAGCCCAGAAAGATCGCTGACTGGCAGCATAGCAGGATGAAAGCCCCAACCTTTGACCCTTGCTCCCATGCTTGTGGCCTGGAATAAGGAGTTCTGAGCTCTTCCCTGCCCACGGTGTGGTCTTGGGTAGTTAACTCCCTGACTCTAGGCCTTAGTTTCATCTATAGAGTGAATGGTTAAACCAGGTGGCTCATGAAGTTTGAAATCTAATGTCCTGTGGTTCTACTCCTCGGGAAATGGCCCCAGCAGATGGCACTCCTCCACAGGCCTATCCCCAGACCAGAAAAGCTGAGACTCTTCATCCCCTCTCTCCTTCCCCCACCCCTTCTTGTGATAAACTTGCTGCTCTGGCCCCAGGCCCCTTCAGCTCATGTGTCCTAAACTTCTCCTAACCCTGAAAAGCAGGGCTAGAGATACAGAAGTTATGGATCTCCAAGATACAGAACATGGGATGGACAGTTAAGAACTGGGTGCTTGGGGTGTGGAGGAAGCCTTGCTGTGGTAGTCAGGAAGGCTTCCTGGGGAGGTGAAGCTGGGTCAGAGCACCTAGTACACCATTCATGGTTTTTGACTGAGTTGGAGATGTGAATCTGCTGACAAAATAGGGAAGACATTCCTAGAAGGAAAGACAGGACAAATAAAGTCAGGAGTAGAGGACATGAGTATGAGAGCAGAGGGTGGTGGGTGGTTCCAAGCTCAGGTACTAGAGCCCAGCCTCCTCATCCAGATCCCAGTTCCATGACATGCTGGCTGTGTGACCTTAGGCAAGTAACTTGCCCTTTTTGCTCATCAGTAAAACAGGGATGGTAATAACACCTGCCTCCTGGAAGTACCATATCTGTATGTGTTAAATAAGTGAGTGTTGAACTCTCACTCAACCCCAGCCCTTTTCCTAGATTATCTCATTGAATCCTCAGAACAACCCTGAGAAGAAGGAATGATTAATCCCGCATTAAACCCTGAGAGACATGGTTAAGGAGTCTCCCTGAGGTCACACAACTAGAAAGGTGTCGAGCTCGCCCTCAACCCTAGGCTGTCCAACTCTAGAACCCACACTTGCAACCAACCTACTTCTGAGGTCAGGGAAGAGTCATAATCTTACCTTCATTTAACACACTTATTATGTACCTACTGTGTGCAGAAAGTCACAGGGGTATATGCAAAGCCTCTGAGAAAACTCAAGGGTCACTGTGGGAAGAAAGGGGCAGGTATGTCATATAAGACCCAACAGCCCCAGCCAGGACCCTCTTTGGTCGGGGATGGGAAGTCACGTCTCCCACATGGGAGAATGCCTCATTGGGTCAGTTGCTGATGGGTCCCCCATAGCTCCCCTGGAGAGACCTTGTTCCCCACCTCTTACTGTCTTCCACCCCTGGAAGATGGCAGAGGTACCCAAGATAAAGACATGGGGGGTAGTATGGGTAGAAAGCAGCTTCTCACCAGCTTTCTTTCCCTCTTCCTCTCCTCACAGAGCCGCCCAAGGTGCATGTGACACGGCACATAGCCCAGAATGGTGGGGTCACACTGAGGTGCTGGGCCCTGGGCTTCTACCCACAGAACATCGTCCTGAGCTGGTGGCTGGGTAGGGAAGAGCTAGCCCTCGAGAATGAGCAAGTGGAGACACGCCCCAGCGGGGACGGTACCTACCAGAAGTGGGCAGCTGTGCAGGTGCCCGCCGGGAAGGAGGCCTTATACACCTGCCATGTTCAGCACCCGGGCCTGAACCATACACTCACTGTGACCTGGGGTGAGGAGCCAGGGCTAGCTGAGCAGGGGAAGAGAAGGGGGAGGGATGAATCCCAGGACACCTGGAGACAGCTCCATGGCTGGGGGGGATGCCCCCTCTTCTTTGCCTTCCTTAGAATCCCCCAGTCAAGGATGTATTGTAATTGTAATTGTAATTGTGGTTATCATCATGGCGTTCCCCATCTCCATAGAGACTGGATTTAAAATGTGCAAGTGCCGTCCTCCAGGTATGTGGGAAATAAAAAAAAAGGGGGGGGTGGGAGGCCCCACTGACTGGTCCAGCCCTTTAAAGAGGAATGTTCTGTTCCCTATCCCTTCACCAAGAACTGTTCCCACCTGGGGAGCAGCAGCTACTGCTGAGGTACCTCTGCCTCCCACCTTCAAAGAAGTCCTCATCCCCAAGATCCCCACCCCACAGCCACACACCTCTCTGTGGACCCTTGTGGATCCCACAGTCTCAGAGAGACCTCTAGGCCTGACCTTAGAAAGGGTCTAGAAGGAGAGGGGAGTAGGAAGGTGGAGGCCCAGGAGCTACTTCACCTTCTTTCTCCCCTCCTCTGCCCACCACTAAACTAGTCTCTTGTTTTGTGTTCTTTTTTCCATAGTCAAGGATAAGCAACCTTACCGGCAAGCTCCAAGTCATGTGTGTCTTGAGGCAGCCTTGGAAAGAGGAACCCCCAATGACGGGAGATGCTCCCAAGCTATGACTGAGATGCCTTAGAACCAGAGATGATGGATGAGAGGAGGCGATGGACTACCTTCCCTGTCTGTAACCTTAGTCTCAGCCCTCTGCCCCCTCCCACTGCCCAGACCATCCCCAGCAGGAAAGGGAGAGAGGAGCCACCACCTGAATTTAGGGCAGGATCTGGAAGAGGGCCAGTGTCACCTCCCTCCTTTCTCCTTGCAGGTGAAGAGGACCTTCATCAATCTCAAAACACCATTAGAGCAGGGGCTACTCAGTCTGAAGACCAACATTCACTGTTATAAGACCAAGGAGGTATTTGGGGGTATGTTTGGAGGGGCCTGGAGGCCACCAAGCTCTCCTCACTCCACCAGCCTCATTACAAGTAGTCTAGGCCACTGAGTTAAGCACTGTCATCTTCCTGAAGCACTTTAAAAATCTAGTTGTTTCCTGTTTGGAGAGTGAGGAGGAGGGCAATAGTAATCATTCCTCAGATGCATTTGGCCCTTGACAATTTATAAAATGATTTCATGTAAGTTCAAATTGCACTGAGCCTAGCAGACACCCTGTGAGTCTGGCAATGTTAGTCTTATGTTCAGTTCCCCAATATACAAACTAAGGCTCAGAGCAGTTAAGAAAGAATCCAAACCAGTCAGGAGTTGTGGACCCATGCTACATCCATATTCTAACATCTGGAAGAATAACCTCTTTTTGTAAATAAGTTCTTAAATGTATGTGTGATCCCTTTTTGTAAAGAAAAATAAGAGTGGGGGGGTGCGGGGGTGGATGAGTCTGAGTATAAGATATGTGCTGGGGTGGGGAGGTGGAGTGTGGATGTTCTTGCTTATGTGAAAAGAAATTCGTTCCAATTTCTTCAGCTACCCATGGGTTACTGGAGGATGAGAAACAACACAGTACGTATTGTGTACAGGTTTAAATTTTGAATGGTTTGAATTTTTGCAAGCACATGTTACTTTTACAATGAACAGAGCTTTTACAATGAACTATTTTTACAATAAAGAAAATACTTGTATTTGCTGTGTGCAGCTCTGCTTTGTGAATAAGAATCTCTGGGGGGGTACTTGTCTTTGTTTAATTAGCAACAGTTACAGCCTCAGTCACAGGCCACATGATGCACAAAAAGCTGGGATTTGAACACAGGAGGTAAGAGCCCTGGCAAGGGAGACCTCCATTGTCATGGGACTGTTGCCTTTCAGAGTGGCCAGAGGACCTTGGGGACAGCTCCTACCCTCTCATCCTCCCAGGAGGAAGCTTGAGGCTGACCCTTCCCAGACACCCTCTGCCTCTCCTATCTGACTCATTCCTGCCCAAGAGATCCTGTCTGAACCCCAAGGCATGAGGGAACCTCCCTGTAGGAACTTCTGGAACCTCCATGTCCTAAAGCCCTGGCGGAACACAGCCCAAGCATGTGAGAGACTTTTGACTCTAGAAAAAGTTTCAGCCACTGGCGAACTGCACAACCTCAGCAGTCAGCTGTTAGCTGTCATATTTTTGAAGGATGTGTCTTAAATGTCTCTCTCAGGGACACTGTCATGAGCTATATATACTGTATTGACTGTGTACCAAACGTGGTTCGAAGCACTGTAC
>NW_006922042.1:1391288-1392047 GCF_000298275.1 Orycteropus afer afer
ACTTGTGGGCTCTAGGCCTTTTTTGCTGAACAGATTTTGTAGAACTGCAGGGAGCCTGAGACAGAGGCACTCATTCCACGGAGGCTCAAAATGAGAGTCTTGGTCTGGATGAGCTGTTGAAGTTCCCTTCCAGCTCTGAATTTCTCTAGGTCCAGGGCCTTGAATACCTCTGGGGCTGCAAGATGGTAGGACCATTTCTCCCAGATGAAGAGAAAAGGCAGACAGAGGGCTTAGGCTTGTACCATATTCACATGATAGACAGCAGTAGAGCCCAGGCCACCTACTACCCAAAGAGTATGGTCACTTTACCTTTTCCAAGTGACCTCATTGGTTAGTTGGTTTAGAAACTGCTTAAGGGCAAAGACTGTGCCCTTTACATCTGCTGTAGAAGTGCATCAGCAAACCCTTGTTTTTGGATTTCCTGGCCCTTTCCTGCTGGCTTTCCCAACCTATGGTCAGTGAAGGCCCCTCTAACCACATGGCCTCCTGCCTTCTCCCTAAGGTATGGCATTCCTAAGAAGGGAGCTCCAAGGATAGGGCTAGTGGACAGAGGGAGGAGAAGGAATTTGAGCACTGCACTTGTGCCCTTTCCTGGGGAGCCTTCTTCTGCTTTCCTGAGCCCTACTCAGCCTTTCCTCTACCAGAGCAGTCCATACCCTGACTCTTGTCCCCAGTGGTCGTCAGATACCTCAGGCAGAATCAGCCACCTTCTCCCTCCTGCTACCATCTGACCTTTGGAGAGTGTCTTGTATTTCATAA
>NW_006922042.1:1392712-1394258 GCF_000298275.1 Orycteropus afer afer
ACTAACTTTTACAATCAAGGCTGCTTCTCTCTTAGTTACTGAGAGCCAGCCTTTATGCTTCTATGATTTTACTCTTTAAATAAACTTTTCTTTCCTTTTCCTCTGGCCTGGTTCCTCCCTACATCAGTCACCTAACCTGACACTCCTCACCCCCATCCCATTATAATGCTGCCTCCCTCTGTTGAAGTTGTACAACCTCTCTCTTATAGAACTTACCATTTCCTATGTTAGAGTCATCTCGGCCCAGGCTGGGAGCTCTCTAGAGTGTACATCTTTCACTCATGTAACACCCACCCTACCTGGCACATATTAGTCTAAGTCTTATGCACCTGAAAAAATGGAGGACAGAAGGATCTGACCACAACCACATACTAGTTAAGACATGAACTCAGGGTCTGGAGTCTAATTCCATGGAGGCATTAACAGGCCTAGAAAGCATATAAGTCCCCTCTGACCCATTTCTGTTCATCCATTTTACGGTACCGTGGAAGAAGGCACTTGTTGTTAGGTGTTGCTGAGTTGATTTTTGACTCATAGTGATGCCATGTGACAGAGCAGAACTGCCCTGTAGTGTTTTTTAGGCAGTTATATTTCTCCCATGGAACCTCTGAGTGAGTTAGAACCTCCACCCTTTCTATTAGCAGCCGAGTGCTTAAACATTGTGCCACCAGGGCTCCTTTCTGGCCCATTTCTGTTTCCCTGCATGGCCATGGCTGGTTAGTGTTGTTGTTGTTGTTGTTGTAGTTTGCCGTCGAGTCGGCCCCGACTCATAGCGACCCCTCCCTGGGTTTCCGAGGCAGTATCACTACGGAAGTAGGATTAGAGCTTAAATTCTAATGCACTTGGGTTTGTGGAAGGTTATGGTCTATAATGGGAGCCCTAACTCCATTTTGAATCTTGACATAAGTTCAGATACCAGGTGAGTTCTTTCTGACCTTCAGACCAACATTGTGGCTAAGCATAGACAAGCTCTAGGACAAAGCTAGGAAGGGGTAGTTTGCTCTCAGGAAGAGTGTGGTTGAAAGCAGATTATGCTCACACAAAGAACTAGGGAACTTGCCTGGGTGTGTCCTATTCTAATTTAAATTAAGGTTGGGGTCTTGGTATTGTTTGGTAGCCACCTTGTGGCTAAGACTCAGGCTGCATGGTCATGAATCATATCTGGACTACCACCTAGCCAGGTAGCCAAGGCCCAGAAGCAATCATGGTCCTCTCCCCACTTCTGTAGTCTGGCCTGCAACAGTGATCTGTCACCAATCATGATTTTTATAATGAATCTTTTGTTTCCAATCATATATAATTAGCCCCATGGCTGTGACTCAGGATGTGAAGAGAAACTCTGAAACTTGCCCTTGAACAGAGAATAGCTAAAGTAAATGGAAGAAATGACAAGATAAAAGAGCTGAAAAGTTGATTTCAAAGAGCAACTCAAGAAGACAAAGTCAGTTATTATAATGAAATATGCAAAGACCTGGAGTTAGAAAACCAAAAAGAACATGCTCAGCTTTTTTCAAGCTGAAAGAACTGAAGAAAAAATTCAAGCCTC
>NW_006922042.1:1395118-1397330 GCF_000298275.1 Orycteropus afer afer
ACCATCTCTCAGCCAAGTCTCTCAAAGTCTCTCCCCCAGCAGTGCATGTCCCTCAGTGTCTTACTCAGCAATGAGTGTCTCTTGCATCTCTTTTCCAGCAGCATGTGTCTCTTTCAGCAGCATGTCTTCCTCAACCAGCAGTCAGAGAGCATTCTGACTCTAGGAGGCCTCCTTTTGAGCCTGGCAGAGGGGCCAAACTAGCCAATCATAGCATCAGAACTCTAAGCACCTGAGAGAGAGTGGGAACCTCCCAGAACATTGTTTTGTGCCATTCCAAACAGAAATACTCCAGGTGGAAAATTTTAGCAATCAGGAGCTCCTCAGTTGCTCATAGCAAATCCCACCTTGGAGTTTACAAAGACTTATGGGTAGAAAAGCCACACTAAGTAATTTACCACACCACAGATGTTTACGTGTGTTTTATTGACTATGCAAAAGTATTCGATAGTGTAAATCATAACAAATTATGAATAACATTGAGAAGAATGGGAATTCCAGAACCCTTAATTGTGCTCATGAGGAACCTCATGAGGACCAGGAGGCTTCATCGAACATAGCAGTTTAAAATCAGAAAGGGAGTGTGTCAGGGTTGTATCTTTTCACCATACTTCTTCAATCTGTATACTGAGCAAATAATCTGAGAACCTGGACTATATGAAGAAGAATGTGGCATCAAGATTAGAGAAAGGGTCATTAACAACCTGTGATACGCAGATGACACAACTTTGCTTGCTGAAAGTGAGGATGACTGGAAGCAATTACTGATGTCTGTCTATTGTTTGGCTGGAAACCACAGGAGTGAGTTCAGTTCCAGACCCAAAGGGTAACTAGGGTCCATAGTCTCAGGGGTCTCACCAGGCTCTATCAGACCAGCAAACCTGGTCCTTTTTTTTTTTTTTTTAATTATTTTGAGTTTTGTTCTACATTGTTCTCCCATTCTATCCAGGATTGGTTGACAGTGGTACCCAGGCACCATACAGTTCTTCTGGTTTCATGGTCATATAGACTAAAGATCTCCTGGTCTACCAGTCCCATGGACTAATTGTTTTCATTTGTCTTTGGTTTTCTTTATTTTTCTTTGCTCTGGATGAAGAGAGGTCCATCATTGCATCTAGATGGCCGCTTGCATGCTTTTAAGACCCCAGTTGCTACTCACCAAATAGGATATAAAACAATGGTTTTGTGTAGTATGTTATGCCACTTGAGCTTGATGTCTCCTGTGACCATGATCCTGAGGCCACAGGTCCAACTGCTCACTCCCTCCTGGTAGCTGGCTGTGGCTAAGAAGCCACCACAACCTTGCCCCTTTCCAGCTCTACTATACACCTCGACATTCTTACAACACATACAAATATGCCTGTAGAAACATTTCTGCTAACCCTATACGTGGTCATGGGTACTCTTTTTCTTTAAGAGTGAACTTTCACTTTAATAAAGCTTGTATGTGGTTGAGAATGATTCTCTTAAGCAAAAGCTGCTGCTGTGACCTGACTTTGATCTTTCAAAGCAGTGTACAGCTTAACCAGAAGTATCTCCCAGATAACACCTTACAAGCACAAGCTTGTTTCTCGTAAGGCTCACCTACTACACAAAAGGAATATAGTGTTAGATGATGAGGATACAAAGATAATCCAAATTTACAGATCACTTCACAGATGTTCCCATCACTTTACAGATGTCAATGAATCCAACTTCACAACCACCCATAAAGTGTGTGCTGTCAAAGATGGCTATGGCTGTCTTTGATTCTTCAAGGCAGTACGCAGCCGAACCAGAGCTCTCCCCACCTAACAGACCCATGAGTCACACTCTCTGTGCCCACCCAGGGCTTCTGGAAACTGACTGAGAAATGCCACCGAACAGACTAGAACAGGCGTCCTACCAACAGTCCTGATTTGGGTCTCAGTTATCTCTCTCCTTTAGAGCAGGAATACAGGCAACAGCCAACATTCTTACAAAGCTTTGCAACAAAAAAAGACAGAGAGGGAGGAAGGGGAGGAAGAGGAGGAACAGGAGGAGAGGTTAGAGAAGGAGAGGGAGGAGACTGGAGAGGGGGAAGGAGAAGGAAAAGGAAATTTAAAAAAAAAAAAAAACTCTGGCTCAGCCTGCTCTTTCATCTCCCATCTTTCTCTCCAGTCCCCCAAATATTTCTTTGCACGTGATCCTGATGGGTGTCCCACCTTAGGCAGATCAAGTCTAGGTTTTGTAATGC
>NW_006922042.1:1397760-1398955 GCF_000298275.1 Orycteropus afer afer
TGTCAGTTGGTAACCTGGTGTAGGGGTGCAAGAGCAGCTGGTTCACTGTGACTTGGGATAATTCTTCGAGTCAGTTGTGGAGAAATTTGAGGAGGCAAGGGGCAAAGAGGAAGAGAATGGAAATCAGTACTAATGGGCCTACGAGGGGAAGTAGCCATGCAGTTAAAGGGGATTGGAACCACACAAGTGGGGAGTTGTTGATCTGGTTTTTTCTACATAGATCTTCACTCAGGCGGTTCAAGGTGTTAACATTTTCTTCTATGAGGCCAGATTGGTTGATATAGTAGCAAAACTCTTCTCCGAGAAAAAGGCATGTTCCTCCTTTTTCGGCTGTCAGCAGGTCAAGAGCTCATCGGTTCTGTAAAGTAACTTGAGCTAGAGAGGTTAGTTGGCATTGTAAGGTGGTTAAAGAGTCTGCTGTGGTTTCTATTAGGAGCTGTAACTGATTTTCTAGTTCTCACATTGATGTGATACTGTGCCCCAAAGCCCCCACTCCCAGTCCGACAGCTAAGGTGGTGGAGGCTAGAGAAAGACCAATGATGATAGGAAGGAAGGCTGCTCCCTTTTCCCGGGTTGGAGGGGTAGAAAGGATAGAGAACTCAGCTTCTATGTAGAGGATAAGTTGGGAATGATAGTTATTGGGAGGCAAGGACCTTCTGTGGAGGAATTGATGCAGGAAGTTATTGTGCCATTACACCAAAAGAAGGTATGGTTATTGTTGGGGTGCATGGTACCTTTTATAGGTAGATAGTGTGTACAGTTAAGAGCAGAATAGGGGAGGAAACATACAGGAGGTAGGGTGGCATTAATGAAAGTAATAGGGAGGTGTAGGCTGTGTGTCCTGGCAGGTGGCAGAGGAGGAGAAGGATGGAAAGTCAGTGTTGTGTACGGAAATAGCAGTTAATAGGGGTCGAGTTAGTAAGGCACATAAGAAGCAATGAGAAGTATTGGTGATGCCGGTAGCATTGAGGATGTTGGCCCCTTCCTGTATAAAATGGAGCCAAGAAAAGGAAGGTGTAGGTATGCGCTTTCAGGGGTTTGTGGACAGAGCTTGTTGTAATGTCTGTTCTGCTTGCGCTATGTGTAGTTTTGTGTTGAGAAGTTGGGAAACAGAGGCGGACTGTGTTAGGCACTATTGTTTCTTAATTAGTATGGTTTCTATTGGAGCACTGCTGGTGGCCCAGGGGTACAGTTT
>NW_006922042.1:1400365-1405470 GCF_000298275.1 Orycteropus afer afer
TTTCAGGGCTTTGGTTCCTATAGGGAGGGAATTATGAATCATACGAAAAAGGGACTCCACTTGGGCATCAGGAAGAATGAGTCTGTTATGAAAGAAGAGCCATCCTTTGGGGGAGTGAGTCCCTCCCTTCCTCATCCAGTGTGTTAATTCCTCAGGAGTGTACTGTGGATGGATGGAAGGGAGTGAGAGGAACAGGATGGGGGTTGGTGGGTTTGGAGAGTCTTTGGTAAGGTTTCGGGCTGTTGAATCTGCGTTGTTGTTGCCTTGGGTAACTAAGGAATTGTCTGTTTGATGTCCTTTACAATGTATGATAGCTACTTTGGAAGGTAATTGGAGGGCATTTAGGAGTTGGAGAATGAGTTTGGCGTTAATTATGGGGGAAACTTTGGCTGTTAAAAACCATCGTTGTCCCCAGATAGGGCCATGACAGTGTGTTATAAGGAATGTGTATTTGGAATCCATGTAAATGTTAGCTGCCCATCCCTTTGCTAAGCGCAAGGCCCTGGTGAGGGTGACTAGTTCAGCCTTCTGAGATGAGGTGCTTTCAGAGAGCAGTGTGGGCTTCTACAATATCAGTTAGGGTGACAATGACATATGCTGCCCGATGTCACCCATGGGAGTCTATAGCTGAGCTGCCATCAACAAAGAGGGTGATATCTGGGTGTGTCAAGGGCTGGTCAGATAAGGAGTTAGGAGAAGTAAACAAGGTGCCTAGAATTTCTGTGCAAGGGTGGGAGTGTTGTGGGTCATGGGTTGGTAGCAGTGTAGCTGGGTTAAGAGGTGGGGACTGCACCAAATGAACATCAGGATTCTTGATAAAGGTAAGGTGGAAGAGTTGGAGGTGAGATGGGGACAGGAGGGAAAGGGAACGGTGGGATAAAAGGTCTTTTATTCTGTGTGAGGAAAATACATGAAAAGGGCAGTGTAGGGTTAATTTGAATGCTTCCTGTGTAAGAACTGCTGCTGCTGCTAGTGCTCTTAAGCAGGGTTGCCATCCTCATGCTATGGGATCCAGACGTTTGGATAGGTAGGCTACCAGGAAGGAAAAGTGACCATGAGGTTGGTAAGGACTCCCAGAGCTGTTCCTTGGTGTTCGTCAGTGAATAAAGAAAAAGGTTTGGTAGGATTTGGGAGATGAAGAGGTGGAGATTGTAAAAGGTGATTTTTTAGGGTGGTGAAGGCAGTCTTGATGAGTTGGGGTGACTGAAGGGGACCAATGGGTGTGTCCTTGGCTGCATCATAGAGGGGTTTGGCCAGAAGGGAAAAGTTAGGGATCCAATGTCTAAAGGACCCAAATAGTCCAAGGAATGATAGGATTTGGTCGGCAGAGGTAGGGGGCAGTAGGTCTTGTATTATCTGCTTCCTATCCAGGGTGAGTTCTCAGGTGGTGGGTGTGTTAGCCTGAGGCCAAGGTAAATAACAGAGGGAGTAGATAACTGGAGTTTGGAGGGTGAGACTCAGTACCCCTTTGTTGCTAGGAAGTTTAAAAGAGTGGCAGTGTGTGTAGTTGAATGTTTTAAGGAGGGGCTACAGAGGAGAAGGTCATCAACGTATTGTAAGAGGACGGACGGGGAGAGTTGCAGTCTAGTAGGTCTCTAGCCAGTGCCTGTCCGAAGTGAGTTGGACTATCCCTAAATACTTGTGGGAGGACTGTCCGTGTGAGCTGGGAGGAGGTGTGTGTGTCAGGATCTTCCCAAGTGAAGGGAAAAAGGTTGTAACACTTGGGGTCTAGGAGATTGTGAAAAAGGCATCTTTGAGATCTAAAACTGAAAAGTGAGTGGTAGTAGGGGGAATATTGGAGAGTAAGGTATAAGGGTTAGGGACTACGGGATGCAAGGGAACTATGGCATTGTTAATAAGACAAAGGTCTTGGACTAACCGGTGGGACCCATCAGGTTTCTTTACTGATAAAATAGGGGTATTGCATGGGGATTAAGAGTCCTTTGGATAAGAAGCGCTGTGTAAGAGGTTCCAGGCCATGTTGGTATGTGCGGGAGATAAGAAATTGGGTTTTGGATGGAAACTGTGTGGGATCCTTTAAATGTACCATAACAGGGGGGTGATGAGAGGTGATGGATGGGGAAAAGGTATCTCATACGCATGGATTAACAAGGTCAGGGGACATGGGGAAAGCTGGTGCCTGTGAGGAGGTAGTAATCAGTGATAGTAGAAGAGAGACAGAGTGATCCTGAGTCCAAGTTAAAGTGGTCTTAATTTTTATGAGGAAATCTCATCCCAAAAGGAGGGTAGGGCAAGTTGGTATAACGAGAAATGAATGTGAGAGAATCCTGTTGTCTATTAAGCAGGTGATCCCCCCTGATGTGGGGGGATTTGAGGGTTGCCCGTTAATTTCCATAACAGAGACTGAGGAAGGGAAACATGGTCCTGAGAAGGAGGGGAGTACAGAATAGGTAGCCCCCATATCAATCAAAAGGAGATTGACTTACCTGCTACCTTAATAGTGACCCTGGGCTCAGCGAGAGTGATTAGGGTTGTTGAGTCCGGGCTCCTTCAGTTGTCAGTGGCCAGGCCCAAGATTGTCAACAGTGGGTTAGTGGATGGGGAGGATGGCCCTCCGTGCTTTGACACAGAGGGACAGTCACTCTTCCAACGTCCTTTCAAACCACATGCTGGACATGGGCCGGGGGGCAATCGGGGCTAAGGGCAGGATCTGTCCCATTGCCCTTCCTTCCCACACTTGAAGCAGGGTCAGGGAGCCACCGCGGAAGGAGGTCTTCTGTCACTATGTGCTGGCCTCAGGGCCACTAACAAGGCATTGGCCTTAAGGTGGCCTTCTGGCGGGTCCTAGCTTTCCTATCTGCCTCCGCTTTCTTCTCTTGGGTGTTAAAGACTTTAAAGGCCATATTTACTAAGTCTCCGATGGGAGTTTGGGGTCCCTCTTCAGCTTTTTTTAGTTTCTTCCTAATGTCAGGACCTGATTGGGTTATAAAATGAGTGGCTAGGACCATGGCTCCAGCTGGAGAGGAAGGGTCTAGACGGGTAAATTTGGTTAATTGGTTCAGGAAGGTGGCTGGGTTTACATTAGGAAGTTGGATAATCTCTCGGAACTTGTCAAAATTAACTGCTTTATGAGAGACAGCTTGTAGACCTGCCAGGCGCATTGGACATTTTATTCTGTGGGATCTTCCGGTCCATCCGGACTGGGTGTCAGGCTGGCACTCCCAGCCTGGGTTTTGTGCCAGAACAGCGTCTGCTCCAACAGGCATGGTGTTATCTGTTAGGTGGGTTTGGTCAGCATGTTCCCTGGCGGCACTAAGGACTCTATCTTTTTCGTCTGGGAGGAGGGTAGAGGAAAGGATGAAATATATGTCATGCCAAGTTAAATCATAGGCCTGAGAAAGGTATTGGAACTCTTTGATGTAAGTGGTAGGGTCATTTGAAAAAGAACCTAAGCGTTTTTCAATTTGGGATAAATCAGCCAGGGAGAAGGGAGCATGGAGGTGTACAATTCCCTTGGACCCAGCAACTTTGTGCAAGGGGCAAAGAAGGGGTTTCTGAGAACGAGTGTGGTGGCTCATGGGAGAGGAAAGGGTGAGAGAGGTAGAAGAGGAGGTGGTGTCTGGGGAGGTAGGTGAGATGGGAGGATAAGCAGCTGTAGGGGTAAGGGGAAGAGAGGACAGCACCACCTGAGGGAGAGGGGGTTGTGCTGCAGAGTAAGGAAGGGGTCTGGGAGGCAGGGAAAGGTTTTCAGGTGGGTCAGAGAAGGAGGAAGAGGAAATTGTCAGAGTCGTTTCAGAGGGGGAGAGAGGCTTGGGTTTGTGAGGTTTGGGGTTTTCACGAGCAAGAAGGATTTGGGTGGTATTATATTTCGAGCACATTGAGGGCCGGGAGCTCAAATAAAAGAAGGCTTGGACGTAGGGGACTTCCAGCCATTTGCCTGTGCATTGGCAAAAATTGTCTAAGTCTGTAAGGATATTAAAGTCAAAAGTCCTGTGCTCTGGCCAGCGAGAGCCATTGTCTAGTGGGTACTGGGGCCATGCCATGGTGGAGTAAAAGATGAGGCATTTGGGGTGGATGTCCTGGTCTAGTAGTAAGGTTTGAAGGTTCATTAATAAACACCCCAGAGGAGTTTTTGGATCGATTTTGGAGTTTTGATTACCCATTGGTTCTGAGTTTTTCAGATAGGGTCACCAGAACCCTATGGCAGCAGGATAGGGCCACCAGAACCCTATGCCAGCAGGACTGTTTTGCATAGGAGGACATCTCTGCCTAACGTTAGACAGTCAGACGAGGGGTAAACCCCCAGGGGAGATAGGATGTCAGGCGTCCCTGAGCGACCTATCTCCTGGACAGAGGAGTTTCTGATGTGGTACCATGATTTTTCCAGAACCAGTGCAAGCAGAAAACTCTGGGAGAAAACTCAGACCTTTGGGCAAGTCAACCCTCCAAGAGTAGTCACACTAGAGACATGTCCAGAGGACCAGTCAGATGCCTGGTTATCCGCTCCCCTCTTGGGGATTTAAGTGAGTCTTTGGCTAAGGTGTCTCATTATAAACCCTGGAGTGGAGGGCAGAGCCACACCATTATGCCGATCCGACTTCACACAGAAATCAACTTAAGGCCCACTCCGACTCCGTGACCTAGATCTTGGAGCATCACAGAAACATTCACACAACCTCTCAGTCAGATGCAGACAGATTACAACAGAACCAATTCAGACCGCTTGGTAGTAGACACTGGTTCATCACCCAGAGCCAAAGAATTAAAATGGCCCAAAGTTTGGAGGACAACAAAATACAAAATGTATGTCCTCCGGTGGGCATTGAGTGAAGGGTAAGATGTGACTTACCAGTAGTGGATGCAGGGGTCTGGAATTCCCTGGTCCGGAAGGAAGAGGAAGAAGGGGAATAAGAATTCCCTCAAGTTCTACTCCTCTTCCCAGGTTTCAGCACCAAATGTAATGTTGACCTGCCGAGACACCAGGACATGGAGTTGTTTCAGAGAAGAAGGGCGAGGTTCTTGTGCCCTTGCATCAGGGCCAGAGAAGTCGCACCCCCAGGCAGGAAGGACAGATTATTATAGACACAGAGAGGACTTAATTGGGGACACTAAGGAAATGGTGGGGTCCAATTAGCTATCGGCAC
>NW_006922042.1:1405570-1407846 GCF_000298275.1 Orycteropus afer afer
GGCGGGTTATGCCACCTCAGCTGTCTTATCAGGGCCTGACACCTGGAGGTACTAAAATTAGCATGCCCGTTGCTAACTGAAATGTTGGTGGTTTGAGTTTACTCCGGCCTAACAGGTTTCAGCTCTCTTCCTCTTCAAACACCAAAAAACCAAGCCCACTGCCATCCAGTCAGATCCAACTCATAGTGGCCCTAGAGGCAGAGTGGAAGTGTTCCCATAGGGTTTCCATGGCTGTAAATCTTTATGGAAGCAGACTGCCCCATCTTTCTCTGCAGAGTAGCTGGTAGGTTTAAACCACCAACCTTTTGATTAGCAGCCCAATGCTTTAACCACAGCACCACCAGAGTTCCTTTCTGGACACAAGGCCCTCAAGACCACAAAAATTACACATGGTGGGTTATTTTTCTCTACAGGTTACCAGTCAATGACCCTATTGTGAGTAGTATAGTCTAGGAGATAGGGGAGAATTTCTTCTAAGGCTCACCTACTACATGAAAGGAATATAGTGCTAGGTGATGAGGATACAAAGATAATCCAAGTTTACAGATCACTTTACAGATGTTCCTATCACTTTACGGATGTCAATGAATCCAACTTCACAACCACCCATGAAGTATGTGCTACTATAATCTGTTTCACAGATCAGGAAGCTATGAAACAGAGCTATTAAGAAACTAATCCCAAGTCACACAGAGAGTAAGTGACAGAGTTGGATCCCAACGCAGTCTGTCTCTAGCCTTGGAAACATTCTCCTTCAGGAGATTATGTCCAGGCAGAGACTTGAAGAATAATTAGGAATTATTAGGCAGGCAAAGCAGCAGGATGAAAACCTTCTAGGCAGGAGAACAACATGCTCAAAACATAGAGGAATCAGGCTGGTATGAGTGTATGTGATCTGCAGAGTAGTGTTCCCAAGTGGTCATTCCGAGTGGTAAAGTAAGGCTGAAGAGAGAAACCAGGACCAGGTCATGGCTGAGGTGGTGGCCATGGAGGTGCACTGCTATAATCTCCATTCAGGTCAGAGGACTACAGTGAACCCCTCCAGTTGCAGGGCCTTTAGGATTTGCCACAGTGTTTGAGCTGAGGCCATGTCTTCCCAGGCAGCCCCTAGCCAAAGAGTGAGCATAATGGAGGTGTTAAGGCTTAGCCATTTCTGCCCAAGAGGGGATTCCTCTAATGGGTAATCTGCTACAGAGTTCTGCATTAGGTTGGTTGAGAGAGATCTGCATCATGGTTTGAGGCCTCTCTGCCCAATCCTGCTTCCTTCCCACTTTGCTTTCACATACATAAACCCCCCAATATAGCTTTTATGCTCCTAATTCATCTCAGTATCCCAAAGAATTTAAAAGACAGAGATGGCAAGGTTTATCACAAGAAAGAGACAAGATTTAGACGATGGGCTTATGGTTTTGAAATGTTTTGTTTAAAACTTACAAAAAAAATTTGAATGTCTTTGTTCTAAGAAATCTAAACAGAAGCCTATTTTACAACCCAAATGAGGACAGGACTGCCCTGAATGAAGTGGGAGTCCAGAACCCAGGACTCAACTCCTTATGCTCCACAGCACACTAGGACTCTTCCAGGAAAAGGTGGAAAAACAGAGCCACAGAAGGAACTTTTAAAGGGCTATGAAGTGGTCAGATTTTCATTTCACATGGAAAATTCTCATAGCTGTAGGATGACCTGAAAGGAGAGGGCAAGTTACCCGTTAGGAAACTTTTTGTCCAATCTGAAGCTGATGAGCTTTTTTTCTTTTTCTGTGCATGTATTCATTGGAAGACTACCCAGCAAATTAGGTTCCCATTTGACAATTTCTACACAAGTTGTTCAGTGACTTCAGTTTCATTTTTCACAATGTGTCAATATTCCGATTAACTAAATTTAGTCTGTTCCATTTATAGTTTCCCTGCCCCTCTTGCCTTTCCATCTTTTCTTTAGAGTAATTTTTTACTTTTTGGTCTTGTATAGATGGTTTTTTAATGGAGCCTCATATTCACAGGTAACAAATAGCCTTTATTTTGTTGCCAATCTGTTACTCCACTAAACCGTGATCTCAGGGGATAGTTTCAGTTCAAGGTTTAAAGAGTATCTCAGGGTGGTGTTTAAAACTCAGCGAGATGCACCTGGTGCACAGGTAACAGCCCAGCTTGTAGACTGAGACAGACTAGGAAGAAGGAAGAGGCTGTCCACTTCTCAAAGAATTGGCCAGGGACTTATGAATAGCAAAGAAACACTGTTTGGTACATTACCGCGCACCTTTAGGAATAGTCTGTTTA
>NW_006922042.1:1427769-1440374 GCF_000298275.1 Orycteropus afer afer
GCGACCCCACCTTGGGTTTCTGAAGGGGTATCTCTACGGAAGTAGATTGCCCAGTCTTCCTTCCGAGGAGTGGTTGGTGGATTTGAACCACCAGCATTCTGGTTAGCAGTCAAATGCCTTAGGCACTACGCCACAAGAGCTCCCAGGGGCAAACTTAGGAGCCTAATTTATGGCATAAATAGACTATGAAGCATAACCTAAAATGCACAAACAACAGAAGATAAACTAGATGGTTGGGACCTTCTAAAAATTAAATTCTTATGTGCATCAAAAGATTTCTCCAAGAGTAAAACGAGAACCTAGAGATTGGGAAAAAAAATATTTGGCAACTACATACCTGACAAGGGACTTATCTCTAAAATTTACAGTAAATTCCAACACCTCAACAACAAAAAGATTAACAGTCCAACTAAAAAATGGGCAGAAGACATGAATAGTACTTCACCAAAGAGGATATTCAGGCAGCCAACAAACACATGAAGAAATGCTCACGATCTTTAGGCATCAGAGAGGTGCAAATCAAAACAGTGAGATACCATCTCACCCTAGCACTGAGGGGAAAGTTCAACAAGCCAGAAAATAACAAATTCTGGCAAGGATGTGGAGAGATTGGGACTGTCATACACTGCTGGTGGGACTGTAAAATGATACAACCACTGTGGAAATTGGTATGGCAATTCCTTAAAACCTTGCAAATAGAAATACCATTTGATCCAGCAACCCCATTACTAGGTATATATCCCAAATAAGTGAAAGCCAGGACACAAATAGATATATATGCACATCCAAGTTCATCGCAGCACTATTCACAATAGCAGAGATGGAAACAACCTAAGCGCCCGTCAACAGAAGAATGGATAACCATATTATGGTACAAACACAATGGGATACTATGCAACACTAAAGAATAACGTAGAATCTGTGAAACACTGCACAATGTGGATGAACTTGGTGGAAATTACGCTGAGTGAAATAAGTTGATCACAGAAGGGTGAATATTGTATGTGTCCACTATTGCAAAAAAGTCAAGGAAAGATTTACATACGGAAGGAAGCTTTCTTTTTTGGTTACCAGGAATATATATAAAAAACCAAACCAAACTCACTGCCTTCCAGTCCATTCCGACTCATAGCGACCCCCATTGGGTTTCCGAGGTGGTAACTCTTTATGGAAGTAGATTGCCCTATCTTCCTTCCACAGAGCAGCTGGTGGATTTGAATTGTCAACTTTCGGGTTAGCAGTCAAATTCCTAAGGCATTTGACTGCTAACCAGACGGCTGGAGGTTCAAACCCACCAGCCACTCCTCGGAAGGAAAGTTTGGCAATCTCCTTCCGTAGATACCGCCCGGGAAACACAAGGAGGGGTAGCTATGAGTCGGATCCGACTGCACGGCGGTGAGTCGGTTTTTTTTTTTTTTTTTTTAGTCAAATAGGCCAGGCACTGCGCCACCAGAGCTCTCTATATTTGAAAGGGTGGGTAAGTGATTGATGCAAGGAGTGGTGTATTAAGGTGAACAAATCTACAGAAGTCCCTGTAGGGCAGACTGAGTTTGAGGGGTTTGAAGGGTTGCCTCATTGTGGAGATGAATATAGCAAATTAAAGTCGAGGGACTGAGGCTCTGCAGATGGCAAGAGAGGGATGAATTGGTTTTGGAAGTTGAAAGCACGCGAGATCTTTTCACATTTCCGCGCCACACCCCCAGCCCCACCTCTCCCCAATTCTGCAGGTCCAGCCCCTTTACTGCAGACCACGCCCCCAAGTGAACAAATCTGTCCAAGAAGTGCAGCTTCCTTAGAAGCGAGAATGTCAGATTCTTCTCACCTACCTTGGTCATGCTGTCAAAAGGGACCAGTACCTGGCGAAAGATACCGTGCTTGGTAAATACAGGGTCAATGAAAAAGGGGAAGACTCTCAACTAGATGGATTGACTGGCTGCAACCATGGATGGGCTCAAGCATAGCAAGGACTGTGAGAATGGCGCAGGGCTGGGCAGTGTTTCCTTCTGTTGTACGTAGGGTCGCTACGAGTCGGAGTCAACTGGACTTCACCTAACAACAACAACTACACCCCCACGACCTCGGCTGTAAGAGTCCTCCGTCCCCAAACCCTCAGTTTAGAAGAGCCATAAATGCGCAAAAGCGCCTGATCTCCACGGTATTCCTCACTGTTGCCCGCCACCGTCTCGGCTGAGCAGCCGCCGGGCCTTTTGTGGCTGGATACAGAACGTAAGAATGGTTTAAACTGATTCCTTTTCGCCTGCGCCCCTTCCCACTAATCCTTCCTACTTAGGGAGGCTGGGTTGGCAGCCAGCGCTCCCGGCCGCCGAATATCCTCAGGATGCATAGAGATGTGGTCCTCCGCCTACCCAGTCGCCCCCTCCCTGGTATGTGCTGGAACACCTTTTGTAACTTCCCGTTGCCTCCCAAGCAGCTGACTTCAGAGGAGGACGCGCAGTATCCGGCAAACCCCGAGACAGGAGAGAAATGCTGCGGGGTCTGCATTTGCGTGCTGAATGTCAAAGGCGAGTGGGGCTGCCGCCTGGTTCCGCCCCCTCCGACCTTACAGGGTTCCGGACCTAGCGCCTTTGCCTGAGAGAGGCCTGAGGTCATAGGGCAGGGTCGAGGACAGTCTTGGGTCGTCAACGAGACCAGGAGGCTGGTCTGCAGACGCGTCCCCTCTTCTCAGCTCTGAGCTTACGCAGTTACGCCCGCAATGCATTAAAATGGCTGGCTGTGCCACTACCAACTCCATGGAGACCCTTCAGGAAGCAGCAGGGTGCGCTATCTGCCTGGATTATTTCAAGGATCGTTTGTCTATGGGCTGTGGGCACAATTTCTGCCAAGGGTTTGTGATCCAGCTGTGGGAAGGGAAGGATGAGGACAGAGACGAGGAAGAAGATGGAAGGGAAGAAGAGGAGGACGACGCAGTGGGGGCCATTGTGGATGGGACAACTTCACTCGAGAGGTTTTTTTGTTTTGTTTTGTTTTGTTTTGATCAGAGGAATGCCGACGAGGACTTCGAGGGCCAGGAAGATGAACCCTGGGTTGGTGATGGTGGCATAAGGAATTGGGACCATATGGATTATGTGTGGGACCGGGAGGAAGATGAAGATTGCGACTGTTACCCAGGTGGCTTGAGACGTGACCTGAGAGTTGATGTCTACCCAGGAGAACAAAAGATACTGGAAGAATACTATGAGGAGGAAGAGCTGTATCCTGACGCCTGTCTGCCTCCTCCCCCAACCTCTCGGTGGCAGTTCACCTGCCTCCAGTGTGTGAGGAACTTTAGATAATTCCCAGATGTGTCCCACTCCTTACTGGAGGAGCGGGGAAAATGATCAGGGTATCTGTTACAAACATCAGGAAGCCCTGAAACTCTTCTGTGAGGTGGACAGAGAGGCCATCTGTGTAGTGTGCTGAGTATCCAGGAGCCACAAACACCATAGCATGGTGCCATTGGAGGAGGTGGTGCAGAAGTACAAGGTGAGATAAATGTGAAGGGAATATGGGGGAGGGGCAGGAGGGGTGGGAGGAAGTCTAGAGTAAACTAGGGGAGCTGGGAAGTGTACCCTCTTCTTCCTACCAACTCAAGTGAATACCTCAGGTACTTGCTAGTTGAACCTCATTTTCTGAGAAGGGGAGGAAGATGGGGCATTTGTGGACAAAGGATACACAAAGCCATGAATGCTGGTGCACTTGGCTCCCCTAGATGGAGCTGAGCAAAGACATCATGATACCAGGTCACAGGAAGCAGAACACTGTTGTTTTTCTCCTTCAGTCTACCTAGGTATAAGAGGTAACAGTCCTAGTATTTAATTTCTCCCTGGTATGAGTTCTGAAAGGTCCCCCGTGACACAGTTAAAGGGCTGGGCTGCTAGCAAAAAGTGAGTAATTCAAACCTACCAGCCACTCCACGATAGAAAGATGAGGCTTCCATAAAGATTTACAGCCTTGGAAACCCTATGAAGCAATTCTGCTTTGTCCTGTAGGGTTGCTATGAGTCAGAATCAATGCAATGGCAGTGGGTTTGGTTTTGGTATGAGTCCTGAATCTGTAGTTGACTAAGACTCTGAGACCCTTACAATTAGGAATGGAAAAGCCATGGGCGTTATAGCTTATAGACATTTGGGACCTCACAGCACAAGCAGTGTCAAAATAGATGACTGGTATTTGTAGACCCAAATGCCAGGTGTGGGTCCTGGACTAGTCAGAGCTACTGGTTACACCCCCGCCCCCCCAAACCCCAAAGTCCAAGATTGGTTCTCCACCTTCAGTAAGATCTATTTTCCCTCTAGAGAAAGGCAGAGAACATAAGCATCTCTGATGAATTAGTTTAAGCCTAACGTCCTAATTACTTTCGTGATATTTTGTCATGGAAGGAGGGATTTGGAATCAGATGACCTGGCTGTGCCACTTACTATCTAATCTTGGGCAGGTCTCACCTCTTAGAGCTTCACTTTTTCTCTAGGATTATAATTTAAAGAGATCATGTATGTGAAATAATGTATAGACTATAAAGCATTAAATTGATGCTTGCTTTTTTACTTGACTTTCTACTAACATGTCTTCCCTCCTTTGGATTCTGATATGACTACCTCATCTTCTAGCCTTTGGGAATTGTCTCAGTGATAATCAGCATGAATACTGTCTTCCTTATCAAAAACCTGGGCAGATTTTACCCCTAACAATACAAAAGGAAGTTCCTCCTCAGGCCTACAAAAGTCTTAACTTGGATATTCAGTAGCAGCTGTCACATCTCTTAGTGTTTCACAGTTTATAAAATGTATTTCCTTGTGTTCTCTTACAGCAGTGGTTCTGAAACTGAGTTTTGACCAATTAGTGGAAATTGGTGGTCATGCCCAGAAGAGATAGACCATAGTAAGGGTAAATACTGTTCTGTGAAAGTTTTAAGTTACATACAAACTCAAAAACGAATTCACTGCCATCAAGTTGATTCTGACTCATAGCGACCCCCCCCCCATTGGGTTTTCGAAGTGATAAATCTTTATGGAAATAGACTGCCTGATCTTCCTTCTAAGGAGCGGCTGGTGGGTTTGAACCACCAACCATCTGCTTAGCAGTCAAATGCCTTAGGCACTGCACCACTAGAGCTCCTAAGTTACATAAACGTATGTGTATTAAAGTATGGTATTTATTATTCTGGATTGCAGTCAAAACACAAACACAGACCACCCTCCCACAGATATCTATGTTAGATATTATAACCCCTCATTTTACAGTAACTATTACTAAGTGCCACATTTAAGACACAACTCTAACTACAAATCACTGCTACCTCCATCAAACTAATCTGACATTTACAAAGGCTAGCACCACACTTTTCTTCAATTAATAAGCAAATTTGCCCAGGAAAGAAATTATGTCTTATGCTTCTGGTTTTTAGTAGACCAAGCTAAGGAAGAGAACTTTCTATTCTTCTGATAGAATTTTCTGGAAGCATTTCTAAAATTGAAAATATAATTGAAAAGCAATGTAGATAAAAGAGATGTCTCTTCAGCTGGGGAAGCCAAAAAACACTCATTTGAAATTTGAGAGGTTAGTTACAGAGCACATCAAAAACCAAAAACCAAACCCACTCACTGCCATCAACCTGATTCTGACTCATGTTGTTATTGTTGTTAGGTGCTGTCCAGTTGTCTCTGACTCACAGCGACCCTATGCACAACAGAACAAAACACTCCCCAGTCCTGTGCCAGGCTCATGATCCTTGCTATACCTGAGCCCATCATCACAGCCACTGTGTCAATCCATCTTGTTGAAGGTCTTCCCCTTTTTCGTTGACCATCTGCTTTACCAAACATGATATCCTTCTCCAGGGAATGGTCCCTTCTGACAACATGACCAAAGTAGGTGAGATGAAGTCTGCCCATTCTCGCTTCCAAGGAGTATTCTGGCTGCACTTCTTCCAGGACAGATTTATTCTTTTAGCAGTCCGTGGTACTTTCAGCATTCTTCACAACACCACAATTCAAAAGCATCAACTCTTCTTCAGTCTTCCTTATTCATTGTCCAGCTCTCACATGCATATGAGGTGACTGAAAATATCATGGCTTGGGTTAGGTGCACCTTAGTCTTCAAGGAGACATCTTTGCTCTTCATCACTTGAAAGAGGTTTTTTGCAGCATATTTGTCCAATGCAATACATTATCTGATGTCTTGACTGCTCCTTCCATTGGTGTTCATTGTAGAACCAAGTAATTTGAAGTCTTTGACAATTTCAGTCTTTTCTCCATTTATCATGATGCTGCTTGTTGGTCCAGTTGTGAGGATTTTTGTTTTCTTTATGTTGAGGTGTAATCCATACTGTAGACTATAGCCTTCAATCTTCATCAGTAAGTGCTTCAAGTCATCCTCATTTTCAGCAAGCAAAGTTGTGTCATCTGCATATCACAGGTTGTTAATGAGCTTTCCACCAATCCTGATGCCATGTTCTTCTTCATATATTCCGGCCTCTCAGATTATTTGCTCAGCATACAGTATGCTGAATAAGTATGGTGAAAGGATACAACCCTGGCAGACTTCCTTCCTGATTTTAAAGCATGCAGTATCCCCTTGTTCTGTTCAAATGGCAGCCTCCTGGTCTATGTACAGGTTCCTCATGAGCACAATTAAATATTCTGGAATTCCCATTTTTCTCAATGTTATTCCTAGTTCATTATGATTCACACAATCAAATGCTTTTGCATAGTCAATAAAACACAAGTAAACATCTTTCAGGTATTCTTTTCTTTGAGCCAAGATCCATCTGACATCAGCAATGATATCCCTTGTTCCATGTCCTCTTCTGAATCCAGCTTACATTTCTTGAAGTTCTCTGTCAATATACTGCTGCTGCAACCATTTTAAATTATCTTCAGTAATATTTTACTTGCATGTGATATAAAAGATTATTCGATACTTTCTATATTCTGTGGGATCACCTTGCTTTGGAGGGATACAAATATGGATCTCTTCCAGTCAGTTGGCCAGGTAGCTGTCTTCCAAATCTCTTGGCATAACTGAGTGAGTGCCTCTAATGGGGCATCTGTTTGTTGAAATATCTCAATCGGTATGCCATCAATTCCCGGAGCCTTGTTCTTCACCAATTCTTTCATTGCAGCTTTGACTTCTTCCTTCATTACCATTGGTTCTAGATCATATGCCACTTCCTGATGGATGAACATTGACCAATTCTTTTTGGTACAGTGACTCTGTATATTCCATCCATTTTCTTTTGATGTTTTCTGCATCATTCAATATATCGCACATAGAATCTTTCAATATTGCAACTCGAGGCTTAATTTTTTTCTTCAGTTCTTTCAGCTTGAGAAATGCTGAGTGTGTTCTTCCCATTTCGTTTTCTAACTCCAGGTCTTTGCACATTTCATTATAATAACTGACTCTGTCTTCTCGAACTGCTCTTTGAAATCTTCTGTTCAGTTCTTTTATCTTGTCATTTCTTCCATTTGCTTTAGCTACTCTCCGCTCAAGGACAAGTTTCAGAGCCTCTTCTGACATCTATTTTGGTCTTTTCTTCCTTTCTTGTCTTTTTAATGACCTTTTGCTTTCTTCATGGATAATGTTCTTGTTGTCATCTCACAATTCCTCTGGTTTTCGGTCATTGATATTCAATGCATCAAAGCTATTCTTTAGATGGTCTCTAAATTCAGGAGGGATATAATCAAGGTCATATTTTGGCTTTCATGGATTTGTTTTAATTGTCTTCAACTTCAAATTGACATTGCATATGAGCAGTTGATAGCTGTTCCACAATCAGCTTCTGGCCTTGTTTTGGCTGAAGATACTGAGCTTTTCCATTGCCTCTTGCCACAGATATAGTCAGTCTGATTCCTGTGTACTCCATCTGGTGAAGTCCGTGTGTATTGCCGCTGTTTGTGTTGTTGAAAAATGATATTTGCAATGAATTAGTTGTTGGTCTTGCAAAATTCTATCATTCTAGTTCCAGCTTTATTTATACCAAAGCCATATTTTCCAACTAACCGGTGATTCTTGTTTCCAACTTTTGCATTCTAATCACCAGTAATAATGAACAAATCTTGATTGCACATTTGGTCAATTTTAGACTGCAGAAGTTGGTAAAAACCTTCAACTTCCTCATCTTTGGCTTTGGTGGTTGGTGCGTACATTTGAATCACAGAAGTATTAACTGGTCTTCCTTGTAGGCATATGAATATTATCCTATCACTGACGGCATTGTACTTCAGGATAGATCTTGAAACATTCTTTGTGATGATGAATGCCACACCATTTCTCTTCAATTTGTCATTTCCAGCATAGTAGATCATATGGTTGTCTGATTCAAAATTACCAAAACCAGTCCATTTCAGCTCACTAATGCCTAAGATATCAATCTTTATGCATTCCATTTCATTTTTGACAACTTCTAATCTTCCTAGATTCACACTTCATACATTCCGTGTTCTGATTATTAATGGATGTTTGCAGCTGTTTATTCTCATATAGAGTCATGCCACATCAGCAAATGGAGGTCCCAAAAGCTTTACTCTATCCACATCATTAAGTTCGGCTCTACTCTGAGGAGGCAGCTCTTCCCCAGTCATATATTGAGTGTCATCCAACCTGAGGGGCTCATCTTCCAGCACTATATTGGACAATGTTTCAGGGCTATTTGTAAAGTTTTCCAGTAATAGACAGTGTTCCACAGCTATTCATAAGGTTTTCAATTCTTTGAGAAGTGGATGGCTTCCTCCTTCTTCTGAGTCTGTCCTAGTCTGGAAGCTCTGCTGAAACGTGTCCACCATGGGTAACCCTGCTGGCATTTGAAACACTGGTGGCATAGCCTCCAGCCTCACAGTAACACGCAAGCCACCTCAGTACAAAAACCTGACAGATAAGTTTATCTCCCTTAGCTGTTCCAAACCACTCCACTCACTTCCTGGTCTCCCTTAGCTGTTCCAAACCCTGCCAACTTGCTTCCTGGTCTCTTTTAGCTGTTCCGAACCACTGCCAGCTTGCCTCCTGGTCTCCAACTCATAGCAACTTATAGCGACCCCCATTGGGTTTGCAAGGTGGTAAATCTTTACAGAAATAAATTGCTCTGTCTTGCTTGTGCTGAGTGGCTGGTGGGTTTGACCCATCAACTTTCCGGTTAGCAGTCAGATACCTTAAGTACTGTGCTACCAGAGCTCCTTACAGAACACATCAGTAAATGTAAATAAACTAAAACCAAGAAATATAGAATATTTAATAAAAGTGCATTCTTATTTTCAAGCATATGCCTAAGGCATTTGACTGCTAACTAGAAGGCTGGCAATTCAAACCCAGTAGCCACTCCTCAGAAGGAAGACTGGGCAATCTACTTCTGTAGTGATACTGCTTCAGAAACCCAAGGAGAAGTCGCTGTGAGTCGGGATCGACTTGATGGCAGTGAGTTTGTCTGTCTGTGACTAGAACTAGGTAGATGGTGTGGCCAAATAATAGGAATTGAAGAAGTGAAAATATGTATTTTGTGTTAAAAAAAAAAAAAAACCCTCACTGCCATTGACTCATTTCCAACTCACAGTGACCCCCACTGAGTTTCTGAGGCTGTAGATCTTTACAGAAGTAGATTGCTCCATCCTCCTTCCATGGAGCAGCTGGTGGGATTGAACTACTGATCTTCCGGTTAGCCATCAAATATCTTATCCACTATGCCACCTCTCTTTCAGTCTTTTTATGGTCTATATTTTCTCACTTCCTTTCACTGGTAAACATACACATTATAGAAGCATAATGTAGAATTTCACTGAACAAAATACTCATAATAACAGTTAACGTTACGTGGAACAATTTTTATATAATGGGTTACTTAATGTGTTATAGTAGCCATTATGGGAGCTCTGGTGGTGTACTGCCTAACACATTTGATTGCTAACCAGAAGACTGTCAGTTCAAACCCACCAGCCACTCCTCGGAAGGAAGACTGAGCAATCTACGTCTGTAGAGATACTGTCTCAGAAACGCAAGAAGGGGTTGCTATGAGTCAGAATCAACTCGATGGCAGTGAGTGAGTGTGTAGCCATTATCTCACCACGCAGTTCTGTTTGCAGAAAATTCTCTCCAATTCAACACAGTTTGTCTACTTTGGAGGTGATTAAGCTTTTGAGTTTTAGGGAGCATGACTATTGAGGTTGTTATAGACTTAAGAACTAGGTCCTGATTTTTAGGAATTGAATAGGAGAGAAAAGTATTCTTTTCCCTCCCACCACAAATTATGTCAGCTTTGCAGGGTGTGGGGAGGGTTATAGTTTATAAAGTAATATTCAGTGTTGTGATTTTTTAAGATAAAAAAAAATGCTTAATTTTTCATAATATAGGAAGTAAAGTGGAAAGCACTCCTTGGCTGGTGGGAATACAAAGACGATAGAGCAAGAAAAGTCAGATCCGACTCCACAGCAGTGGTTGCATTTGGGTTTGGTTGTGTGAAAGGTTGGATTGCCACAAGAGATGTTAATTGTGAATATGGTGCCATTTACACTGCTGTTTCTTTCATTATTCAGTACAGTTACATTGTTTAGAGTTTTTGTTGTTGTTGTTTGTTTTGTTTTTTAATATTTGTTCAGTAGGAGGTTTTGGGCCCTGAAAAGCTTGCTTATATACATTTTTCATTTTGTACATCCCATGAGTTAGAGTTCATCTTGACTCTGCAAGCTAGAATCATAGGACTATGCAAGTAAGATCATTTTGATTTGACTGCTGTTGTTATGTGCTGTCGAGTTGGCCCTGACTCATAGCGACCCCTCCTTGGGTTTCCGATCACTACAGAAGTAGGATTGCCCAACCTTCCTTCTGAGGAGTAGCTGGCGGGTTTGAACCACCAGCCTTCTGGTTAGCAGTCAAGTGCCTTAGGCACTATGTAACACCATTAAATGGTTTGGGGCAACAAGAAGGTATATAAAAAGAAAATTTAAAAAGATTTCATTTGCTGGGGCTTAAGCATAACTGAATGCCTGCCACCCAACTGTTGCCAATGAAATCATTCATCACGTGGCAAGAGGGACCAGATGCTTCCATCATCTATCTGTACTCCTTGTTTTTCAGTTTTCTCCATTGAGGTAGCTAACAATGGCAGACAAAATTTTTTAGGTATTTATCAAGTATATATTCACATTATGGTACAGAAAATAGGGTCAACTTCTTCACATGAGTTATCTGAAAATGTTGATCAGGGACACAATGCCAAATATTGTTAAATTCATGCCATTAAAAAAAAGTACAGTGTTCTGTCAATGGTCCTATAAGTTTATGTGAATGATCAGAATTCCCAGGTGTATAGTAGAGCTGACAAGGGGCAAGGTTGTAGTCACTGCTTGGTCACAGTCAGCTACCCAGAGGAACCGAGTAGTTGAACCTGTGGGCTTGGGAACATAGTCGCAGGGGACATCAAGCTCAATTGGCATAACATACTATACAAAACATTGTTCCACCCTCTACTTTGGTGAGTAGCGACTGGGATCTTAAAAGCTAGCAAGCTGCCATCTAGATGCAACGATGGGTCTCTCCTCATCCAGAGCAAAGAAGAATGAAGAAAACCAAAATTCATGGAAACAATTAGTCCTAGTGACTGGTACACCATCCAATCTGCAACCTATACAACTATGAGACCAGAAGAACTAGATGGTGCCCAGCTACCACTGTCATCCACTTGGAAGGGGATCTATGTAGGAGATCCTTGATGGAGAGGGAGAACAATGTGGAACAAAACTCAAAATCATTTGGAGGAATAAAAAGGGGGGGAGCAGGTTTGCTGGTCTGATAGAGCCTGGTGGAACCACTGAGACTATGGCCCCTAACTGCCCTTCAGGTCTGGAATTAAACCCACACCTGTGGCTTCCAGACAAACAAAAGACAGGTATATGAGTTGAACATTTACCTCAAGTAGATACTCTCCTTGGAGAGAACAATCATGGGAGAAAGAAGGGCTTCTTATGCACAGGGAGACAGCTCAGGGGGCAGGAGTTCATGGAGGATGGACACAGGGAAGAGGTAACTATGGGGAGGAAGTGGGAGGGGAGTTGTTGCATTGTGGTAAACTGTGGTCAATGTCATGAGACAAAGTATATGTAAACTGCTGTGTGGAAAGTGAATTTGCTCTGTAAATCTTCACCCAAATCACAATTAATAATAATAATAATAAAGTACAGTGTTCTGCAAAGCACAATTCTCTGCAGTTTAAGACTGGACAGTACTGGATTAACAGGAATCTTCAAAGGCCATGAAAGCTGAATATTAAGTAGCACTTTTAATCAGAAAGGAGAAAATAATTAAGAAATTTGTGAAACATTGTATTCTAAGTGTTGCCACAACTTTGAGAGGAAACTCAGGAATCCCATATTTTTTTCATCTACTTCTAAAACATCAGTTCATCCTTCTTTGCTATTAACTAAAATGAATCCACTGATAAAGAAAACTATGCTTTGCTTATGTTCAAAATAAGCCTTTAAAAACCATAGGTGTGTTAAAGGATCAATTGAACAAGAGAACATAGTAATAAATATCCATGTACCCAATGAAAGAGCCCTAAATTACATAAACCAGACTCTAACAAAACTGAAAAGACAGATGACTCTACAGTCACAGTAGGA
>NW_006922042.1:1441569-1443383 GCF_000298275.1 Orycteropus afer afer
CAAACTATTCCAGAACATAGAAAAGGATGGAATCCTCCCTAACTCATTTTATGAAGCAAGCATAAGCTTGATACCAAAATCAGGTAAAGACATCACTAAAGAGGAAAACTCCAGACCAATATCCCTAATGAATATAGATGCAAAGATCTTCAACAAAATACTAGTCAATAGATTCCAACAACATATCAAAAATATAATACACTATGACCAAGTACAGTTCATACCATGTATGCAAGGATGGCTCAACATTAGAAAAACAATCAATGTCATCCGTAACATAAATAAAACAAAGGAAAATAACCACATGATCATATTGATCAATGCGAAAAGGCATTTGATAAAATCCAACACCCATTCCTGATCAAAACTCTCAGAAAAATAGGAATAGAAGGGACATTCCTCAACATAATAAAGGTCATATGTGCAAAACCAACAGCCAGCATTATTCTCAGTGGAGAGAGACTGAAACCACTCCCCTTGCAAACAGGAACCAGACAAGGATGACCTCTATCACCACTTCTATTCAACATTGTATTGGAAGTCATAACCAGCGCAATAAGGCAAGAAAGGGAAATCAAAGGCATCCAAATTGGTAAGGAAGAAGTCAAACTATCCTTATTTGCTGATGATATGATCCTATACATAGAAAACCCAAAAGACTCACCAAAAAAACTACTGGAACTAATTGAGAGATTTAGCATAGTGGTAAGGTCAATATACAAAAATCAGTTGGATTCCTCTACACCAGTAAAAAGATTGCTGAAAACCTGCACAAAGAAAGCTACAAATCACTACTCCAAGAAACCATAAGACATCTACATAAATGCAAGAACATACCATACTCATGTATAGGAAGACTGAACATTGTGAAAATGTCAACACTATCCAAAGCAATCTATACATTCAATGCAATCCCAGTCCAGATCCCATCAGCATTCTTTAAGGACATGGAAAAACCAATCACTAATTTTATATGGAAAGGAAAGAGACCTCGAATAAGCAAAGCACTATTAAAGAAGAACAAAGTAGGAGGTCTCACACTCCTGGATCTCAAAACCTGCTATACAGCCACAGTAGTGAAAACTGCCTTGTACAACAGCAGACATGTAGACCAGTGGAACAGAATGGAGAACCCAGAAATAGATCCATCGATCTATGGTCAGCTGATTTGTGACAAAGGGCTGAAATCCATTAAATGGGGAAGAGATGGTCTCTTTAACAAATGGTGCTGACAAAACTGGGTAAACATTGGCAGAAAAATGAAAAAAGATCTGTGCCTCACATCATATGCAAAAACTAACTCCAGGTGAATCAAAGACTTAAATATGAAACCTAAAACTATAAAGTTCCTCAAGGAAAAAACAGGAACAAATTTAGGGGCCCTAATTTATGGCAAGGTAGCATAGTGCCTAAGGTACTTGACTGCTAAACAGAGGCTGGCGGTTCAAACCCATCAGCCACTCATCGGAAGGAAGGTTGTACAATCTACTTCCATAGTGATGCTGCCTTGGAAACCCAAGGAGGGGACACTATGAGTCAGGTCTGACTTGAAAGCACATAACAACAACACAACAAATTTATGGCATAAACAGATTGTCAAACATAACCCAAAATGCACAAACAGCTGGAGATAAACTAGATGAATGGGACCTTCTAAGAATTAAATTTTTATGTGCTTCCAAAGACTTCTCCAAAAGAGTAAAAAGAGAACCTACAGATTGGGAAAAAATATTTGGCAACAATGTATCTGATAAGGGACTTATCTCTAAAATTTATAGAAAACTCCAACAACTCAACAACAAAAAGATTTTTTT
>NW_006922042.1:1444378-1445429 GCF_000298275.1 Orycteropus afer afer
ACCATCCCATTGCCTTCTTGCTTGCATGGTTTCTGCTGAGAAATCAGAGCTTATTCTTACTGGCTGTCCTTTGTAGGTAACTTTTTGTTTTCCTGTGTACAACAAAAAGATTAACAATCCAATTAGAAAGTGGGCAGAAGACGTGAATAGACACTTCACCAAAGAGGATATTCAGGCAGCCAACAAACATATGAAGAAATGCTCACGATCATTAGCCATCAGAGATGCAAATCAAAACAATGAGATACTGTCTTACCCAGCACTAATGGCAAAGTTCAACAAGACAGAAAATAACAAATGCTGGTGAGATGTGGGGAGATTGGGACTCTCATACACTGCTGCTGGGACTGTCAAATGATACAACCACTGTGGAAAGCAGTATGGTGATTCCTCAAAAAGCTGAAATTAGAAATACCATTTGAACCAGCAATCCCATTACTAGAAGTGAGAGCCAGGACAAGAACAGACATATGCATACCCATGTTCATCTCAGCACTATTTACAATAGCAAAAAGATGAAAATGACCTAAGTGCGTGCAGTGTAGTAAATTACATAGTGTGGCTTTTCTAGCCGTCAGTCTTTGTAAACTCCATGGTGCAATTTGCCATGAGCAACTGAGTAGCTCCTGATTGTTAAAGCTATCCACCTGATGTATTTCTATTGTGAGCATCATGAAGTAACTTTCTGGGAAGTTCACTCTCTCTCGAGTGTATAGAATTCTTATGTTGGGACTGGTTAGTTTGGCCACTCTGCCAGAGGCACAAGGAATCTCTCACTGCTGGCTGAGAGACACAAGAGACACGCTTTGCTGAGAGAGAGAGAGAGAGATGCAAGAGACATGCATTATTGAAAGAGAAATGTGAAAGACACACACTGCTGAGAGAGATCCCAAGAGACCCCAAGAGACAAGCACTGCTGAGAGAGACTGAGAGAGACTGTTGGCTGAGAGATGGCGGGCTGAGAGAGACTGAGCGTGTTCCTGAACTTGAATTGTAGCCTGTTCCTTCCCTAATAAATCCCATATTCTGTGAGTTCTTGTGGCCACTGCAG
>NW_006922042.1:1446754-1448122 GCF_000298275.1 Orycteropus afer afer
GTGAAGGGAAGAGTGTGACTCCCAAACTTGGCAGCTGGTATCCATGACCTAGCTGGGATGGCCAGGGCTGAGCTGACCAGAACCCAACCAAATGAAGAGGAAGATGTTTGACACTGAGCTGGTGTTAAGTTGCTGCAATTTGATGGCTTGTGCTGGGCTGGACTTTGCTTGTTGATGGATGCAGATGCCCAAAGTTTCCAAGCAGAACAGAAAATTCTCCAGAGAAAGGACCATGCTTTTCTCCTCAGAGTACTTCTTTGATAGGGATGGGCAAATTAGATATTGGCTATCTAAAATGGGGGAAGATAAAGGCATGAAGTGGCTGGCTTACACGATTTCATGGGTTATTCTTAAACTGATGGTGAGGGGGTTGTTAATTTTTGAAGAATAAAAGAGATAATGGCTAGAAAAGCAAGGGGGTGACCTGTGGTGTAGTAAATTACATAGTGTGGCTTTTTTAACCATAGGCCTTTGAAACACCTTGGTGGAATTTGCCATGAGCAACTGAGTAGCTCCAGATTGTGAAAGTTATCCACTTGGGATATTTCTGTTGGAAACAGCATGAAGTAATTTTCTGGGAAGTTCTCTCTCTCTCAAGTATATAGAATTCTGATGTTAGGACTGGTTAGTTTGGCCACTTTGCTAGGTTCAAAAGGAGCCTTCCTGGAGGCAGAAGGAATCTCTCACTCTTGGCTGAGAGATGAGAGACATGCATTGCTGAGAGAGATGCAAGAGACATGTGTTGCTGAGAGAGAAACGTGAGAGACATGCGCTGCTGAAAGAGACTGTCGACTGAGAGACGGCGGGCTGAGAGAGACTAAGCATGTTCCTGAACTTGAATTGTAGCCTGTTCCTTCCCTAATAAACCTCATAATCTGTGAGTTCTGTGTGGCAACTGCAGCAAATTATCAAACCCAGAAGAGAGATGATGGGTACTATGGGAAGAACAGTCAGTGTCAGGGTTGGTAAAAGAGCTAGAGGGAGACAGCATGTCTGGCCTCACAGGAATACTGGGCTACTGATGGTGAGTCTGTCTTTTTCTTGTGGTGTTAGAGGCGGTCAAAAAATACAGCCTCCTTGCCCCTTTGGCATTGCCCATCAACAGAAGAATGGATAACCAAACTATGGTACATACACACAATGGAATACTATGCAACACCACAGAATAATGTAGAATCTGCAAAACACTGCATAACATGGATGAACTTGGGGACATTATGCTGAGTGAAATAAGTCAATCACAGAAGGACAAATATAGTATTAGTTCATTATTGTGAAAAGTGAAGGAAAGGTTTATACATGGAAGGAAACTTTCTTAACTGGTTACCAGGAGTGGAAGGGGAGGGGAGAGAACACTGCAAAAAAAAA
>NW_006922042.1:1448222-1451112 GCF_000298275.1 Orycteropus afer afer
AAAAAAAAAAAAACTGTGGGTGTGATATTTTCACAAGCCTAGTACTGGACCAGGAACTCTGGTGGTGTAGTGCCTAAAGCACTTGAATGCTAACCAGAAGGCTGGCAGTTCAAAGCCACCAGCCACTCCCCAGAAGGAAGGTTGGGAAATCTACTTCTGTAGAGATGCCCCCTCAAAAATCCAGGGAGACGTTGCTGTGAGTCACAACTGACCCGATGGGAGTGAGTTTGGTTTTGGGGAGTATTGAATGAACTGAGTTAGATGAAAAAATACAGGAATATACATTGATGGCACTGCAGCAATATGTTTTTTTAGATCTTGGGATTTTTGGCAAAAATTAAAGAAAACTGATATTCAGGATATACTTCAGGAATCACCATTGTGTACCAACTTCCAAAACTCTCCCCATAAATCAAACCAAACCCACTGCTGTAGAGTCAGATCCCACTCATAGTGACCCCTCCTTGGGTTTCCAAGGTGATATCACTACTGAAGTGGATTGCCCAGTCTTTCTTCCGAGGAGTGGCTGGTGGCTTTGAACCGCCAGCCTTCTGGTTAGCAGTCAAATGCCTTAGGCACTACAGCACCAGAGCTCCTAAACTCTCCCTATAGTCTATTGGAAATCTTCAGCCTTGCTGTCCACACACACTATTCTGAAAAACAGTGCATTTGACCTCAGTTTGTTTGCCTCACCTTTTGAAGTGTTTTATGTTACACCGAGATTCCTTGGTTGTCAAAGAGAACTGTATTCAACTGAATTTACAAACAGAGCAACCCTGATTTTGTAACACTAGTGAAAAATAATCTATTCTTTAAACTGTAAAAAATTAAGATTTTTCAGCAGAGTTTAACATTGAAGCGTAAACTAAATTGACCCTGAAATGTCAGGGAGCAAACACCAACATCACTGCTCATTATGAAATACTTCAAACAAAACTTGCCAAAAATCCAGCTATTGGTATAGCAAGCATAAACCAAACAAACCAAACTCACTGCCGTGTAATCATATCTGACTCACAGTGACCCCCTTCCTTGGGTTTCCAAGGCAGTATCACTACAGAAGTAGATTGCCCAACTTTCCTTCCGAGGAGTGGCTGGTGGGTTTGAACCGCCAGCCTCTTGGTTAGCAGTCAAGTGCCTTAGGCACTACACCACCAGCGCTCCTATAGCAAGCATACTGGTGCTAAAAATATCTCATTTTCTTAAATTGGCCAGTTTTTCAAGGCCTAGATTAATGAATATTATGTCAAGAAAAAAAAATGAAATATTCAGAATTATTTTCGATTATGTTTTCCTGACCTTGTTCTTAAAACTGACCTGCGATAGCTTTTGGGAAGAATATATTTCACACATTAGTCCTCATAGAAAGAACTTCAAGAGGAGTTTATGGCACTTAAGTTTGATTGTCTTGACAAGAAATGTGCAGATAAATATTCTAGAGAAATTTGGTGTAAAATGTCTAAACAAATGAGAAGGCTTCATTCTGCTTGTTACTCATTTTCTGCGCACATTTTAAAAGCTTATTTATATATCTATCCATGGGGAGAAAACAGTGCAAGAATGTTGAAAGCAGCTTGCATTTTGTTGCATTTCTACACCACCAGGGAAAGAAAATTTCTGGTAGAAAACAGGCTTAATAGTGACATAGTTATCACATAGTCTGAATAAATTTTATTCTTCTAAAATTACCATTGCTTTGATTGAATTTTACTCATGATACTTCATTTTGAAACTTTAAGCAATATTTAGGTATATGAAAAGTAGGGGTGTGGGTTACAAAATCATTGAGAAAACTGGTATGTTTATATCCACTGGATGCTCACCTATTTATTGAATGTCTTCCCTACTAGGTTCAGCTGTTGGCTGCTGTATTAAATAGTTTGAAGAGACTGTTTAAACTTTCTTCTTTCTACACCTGTGGCTGTACCCTGGACCTCATCTTCACGCAGACTCTAAATACATCTGAAATCCTCAACTCCTGTTGCATTATTAGCTTAGCTCTTAGCCTTCCAGGACATTCAAACACATTCCAGTTATAATTGCTCTTCAGCTTTATACAGACCATTGTTTCACTGACTCCTAATTTTGCTCCTTCCCAGTTTATCAGACATTTGCTACCCTTAGTTCCTATTGTATGCAGATGACACAACTTCGCTTGCTGAAAGTGAGGAAGACTTGAAGCACTTACTGATGAAGAACAAAGACTACAGTCTGCAGTATGGATTACACCTCAACATAAAGAAAACAAAAATCCTCACAACTGGACTAATAAGCAGCATCATGATAAATGGAGAAAAGACTGAAGTTGTCAAAGACTTCATATTACTTGGTTCTACAATTAACACCAATGGTAGCAGTCAAGACATCAGATGACATATTGCATTGGGAAAATCTGCAAAAGACCTCTTTCAAGTTCTGAAGAGCAAAGATGTCTCCTTGAAGACTAAGGTATGCCTATCCAAGCCATGGTATTTTCAATCGCCTCATATCCATGTGAAAGCTGGACAATGAATAAGGAAAACTGAAGAAGAGTTGATGCTTTTGAGTTGTAGTGTTGGCGAAGAATGCTGAGAGTACCATGGACTGCTACAAGAACTAACAAATCTGTCCTGGAAGAAGTGTAGCCAGAATGTTCCTTGGAAACAAGAATGGCCAAACTTCGTCTCACCTACTTTGGTCATGTTGTCAGAAGGAACCTGGGATAATTGGAGCTGTGTGTCAACTTGGCTGGACCACAATTCTGTGTGGTTTAAGCAACTGTGATGTGGGTTATTCCCATGATGGGATCAGATGTATATGTTTTGAACAGCCAATCCATTGAAAGGGAGTTTTGCTAGGGATGTGGCCTGCTTCCAATATATTTATGGACATCCTGGGAGAACAGACATTC
>NW_006922042.1:1451442-1463624 GCF_000298275.1 Orycteropus afer afer
ATTCCCTGGAGAAGGATATCATGCTTGGTAAAGGAGAGGGTCAACGAAAAAGGTGAAGGCCTTCAACAAGATGGATTGGCACAGTGGCTGCAATGATGGGCTCAGGTATAGCAAGGATCTTGAGGCTGGCACAGGACCAGGCAGTGTTTCATTCTGTTGTACATAAGGTCGCTATGAGTTGGAGACAACTTGACGGCACCTAACAACAATTCAGGAGTTAAAAAAAAAGAAAGAAAGAAAGACAAACTCACTGCCATGGAGTTGATTCTGACTCATAGCAACCCCTTTTGGGTTTCCAAGCTGGCAAATCTTTACAGAAGCAGATTGCCCAGTCTTCTTTCCATGGAATCACTGGTGGGTTTGAACTGCCAACCTTCTGGTTAGCAATCAAATGCCTTAGGCACTACACCACCAGAGCTCCTTAAAGAGAAGGTTAGCAGAGGATGCTTTCAATCCACAGACCTCTGGGGAATGAATGGGCCCAGCACACTTCCACTGCACCACTCTGTTCCCACCCTCAGGAGTAGCAAGTCTAAAAGGAAAATGAAAAAGGAGAAGGCACTTTCTTTTCCCATTCAGGAGAAGTAGACTATAAGGGGGTAACCTAAAAGGAAAAACTATTTAAACTGAGGCTTCCTCCATTATTATTATTTCTTTTTTTGATCTGACCAAAATAGTTGAGTCAATATCACTTCTGATCCATGTGGGTGATATGATGAGGGAGAACTCTAAAGGAAAGAAAGAATTTAAAACCAAAACTGTGTTCCTTCTATCAAGAACTGGAGCCAGAACTCAAAATAGAAGAGAAAGAAGTATGAAGTTTCACTTGGTGCCTGATTTAAAAAAAAAAAAAAAAATGGGATATGGGGAGAAACTAGATTTAAAGTGGGTAAGTAGGCTCTTCCCTTTATCATTTCAAAGCTAATCCTGACAGGGTGGTAAGGAGGTCTTGGAATTCTAGAACAGAAAGCAGTTTGTGCTGGCAGTGTTAATGTCAGAAGAAGTAGTTCTAGGAATAATGGGACTGAAGAGGAAGAGACAGTCCCCAGAGCTAACCCACTGCCATCTTGTCAATTCCAACTCATAACAACCCCCATTGGGTTTCCAAGGCTATAAATTTATAGACTTGCCCACAAAGCAGAGTCCTCAGAGGTATAGCACAAGAATCTGTGGTGTGGGTATATGAGCTCTCTGTGTAGGAGGAGATGTGACAAGGTTCCTGCTATTAGGAGACCTGCAATGGCCCTCTCCTCCTCACCTTTTCCTCTTCCAAAGAAAGGGGGAAAATTGAAAGGCCAGGTATTAGAAATAGTTTTAAAGAAGAGGGAGTTTTCTTCCTCCAGTTATTTCTCTGCCGAGGTTGTTTCGTATGTACTCTTTACCCCTATCTTAAATGACTTGAACCCAAATTTAGCCAGAGCCCTTAAGTTGACAACTCAACCTAACACCAAGCAAGACCCCACAAAGATAAAGGGGAATCCACATGGCCTGGACAAGATCCTTGGAGAGCCATCCCCGTTTATTCCTGCCATTACTAGGCATGAAGATCCCTTATCTCCACTTCTAGTAAAGAAAGATTTCTCAGCAGCCCTGGGTGTTTTACCAGAAAGTGAGCAGAGAGGATGATTTTCATTTCAGTGTATATTTCCCCACCCTAATTTGTAAGAAATTCTATCTCTGGTAGAAAACTGAGAAAGGCCCAGTCACTTTATTTCTCCCTACCACTGCTTTACATCCTTCAACTAGAAGGCCAGATGCTGCCTTCTCTCAGCATTTCCTTCAGTCCCTCCTGAGAGAAGGCAGCACCTGGCCTTCGTGTTGAAGAATGTAAAGCAGCCTGGTCATTAAAAAAAAAAAAATGACAAGTGATCTCTTTGTAAGATGTTTCAGGAATTGATTTAATGCCACACCCCTACACCTCCCTAGGAGGAACAGCAATAGCATCCAGTATTCTCTTATCTACAACCTTTTTGTGCTTAATTCTTTAAGCCTCAAATATTCAATAGCTTCTACATGCAGACACTGAAGTGAAGAAGGTAGGATGGGGAGGAGACAGATGGCTTGGAAGAAAGATGTTCAAGCCCTCTCTCATAAGACCCTTGATAGTTGATCAGTCACTTTGTAGTGCCATTTATTATTACTCTCATGGCGCTTTAGCTCCTGGCTTGAGTTTCTTGTCTTAACCACTGCAATACCTTTGTAACCCTTCATGTTTCTACTCCTTCTCCTCTAACCTACCTCCACTCTGACAACAAATGCCTTTACGCAAAATCAAGGCTGTGCAGAAGGAATGTGATCGGAATTTTAGAGATCACCCTAGGCTTCAGAACAAAATCCAGGTTCCTTTAGCAGCAGATTCCATCTCAACTAGCTGAATTTAGCTTTTGTCCACCTCGGATTTTACTCTCTCCTATCTTCATTTCTTCTCTAAGCCACCCCTTCCAGACTTAGGCATATAAACCACTAGTGTTTTTCACCCCTCTGCACCATCTCCATCCCTCTGTCTGGAATGGCTCTCCCTTTATTATTTAGCCTGTGGGACTGGTCACCATGGTTAAGTCTTCCACATGCCACACTCTCTACCTGATGCTGAGATGCAGCAAATAAACAGAAAGAGGCCAGTCCCTGTTCAAATAGCTGCAAATTGAGCCAAGTGGTATGAAGGACTAGCATAATCTATACTACCACTATAAGCCATGAAACAAATGAACCTGACCAAGACCAGAGGGTCACTGAGAGCTTCCTTGAAGAGGTGACACTAGCTGAGACTGGAAGGAAGCTTAGATTTAAATAAGAGAAAAGGGGTGGGATATTGGTGGGCCATCCAGGTGGAGGAATGTTGTTGTTGTTGTTATGTGCCCTCGAGTCGGCCCCGACTCATAGTGATCCCTCCTTGGGTTTCCGAGGCAGTATCACTACGGATAGTAGGATTGCCCAACCTTCCTTCCGAGGAGTGGCTGGTGGGTTTGAACCGCCAGCCCTCTGGTTAGCAGGCAAGTGTCTTAGCCACTATGCTACCAGAGCTTGGAGGAATAGTATCTATAAAAGTTCTGTGTGGGAGAGAATTATGAGTTGGAGGAGCAGAGGGGGGCCAACATGGCCACAATACACAACATGGAGGCATTCCAGAGCTACCCACACTGGATCTAGAGGGTGACAGTAAAGATTTTGGTCTTTATCTGAAGGTACAAGAGGAAGCCACTGGCTCACAGAAATTTAGCAGGCAGCAAACAGGCCCTCTTGGTCACTAACTTTTCCCTTGGCCCCTCACCTACCACCTCCAATAGCCCTCACCTCAGCATCCAAGGGAAGACTTGTCATATCCCCACAATGGTCTAAATGCTGACATGGGAATTGAGGGGAGACTTCTGCTCCTAGAGGAGGGGTCACCTCAATGAGGTAACAGGTCTCTGGCAGGGAGGCTCAAGGGGCTCTTTTTAACTGTTTTGGTCCTGTGGACTTCCTCCAGAAAAGGAATGGTGAGACGGACTTCCTTAGAAGAGCCTCTCCAAGAGATTCTTACCTTGTATAGAATGGAGGTGGTATCAGTGGGGTCTAAGATGTGGGAGAGATGGAGTAGTTGAGGATCAGAATGAGGTGAAAACCAAGTTGAACTAGGGCCAGGAGTGGTGGTGGGCCCAGGAAAGGGGGCTCTGCCAACAAAGCCAAGGGCCGGGCAGTGGAGGGAGGTAGACAGGGAGCAGAAAGAAGGCTCTTGCATGCAGAGTGCTCTGATGGGTACCTCCAACAGGCTTTCCACCACTGTGGGGCTGGGAAAATTGCCCCCTGGGAGGAGCCCTTCCCTGGGTACAAAGGACAAGGCTAAAAGATCCACCCCACGCTGGTGGAGGTAGACCTCTTATGGGAGAAATGCAGCTAATTTTCAGACTTGAGATGCCCAGGGACATCACACTGCTACAAAGGACCAGGCTGGAGTTACTGAGCAGGTTACCAGGGCCCCTTTGCTGGTAGAGAGCAAATCCACAGATTCTTTTTCAAAAAAGAGAAGTCCAGGTAGGGTCCCTAACACAGACCAGGCACACATACTAGGTAAGCAGGCATGGATAGGGCTCAGTCCAGGTGGGTGCTGAGCTGAAAAAGCAGCTGGTCTACCCTATCCTCCCCTCAAACTATACCCAAAGTAGTCCCCAGGGTAGGGGCAACTCCCTCAGCTAAGGATTATCTTCACTGCCCATGGATAGCTGCCAGTATCCCTTCTCTAAGCAATGAAGAGTAGTGAGGAAAACTCCAAAGGGAAAGCCTGAATCATGCAGGGTCTGGTCATCTAAGAAATAAATCACATATTCCATTTCTCCTCCTCCAACTGATATTCCCATGAGCTCCACAGCAAAACCAGATTTCTCCCTCAACTCCATAGGACGGTGCCACAAAAATCTATAGAGTAAAGGGTGAGGCCGGGAGGGGAAGTGTCTTAGTTCTCTAGTGCTGCTATAACAGAAATACCACAAGTGGATGACTTTTGACAAACAGAAATTTATTCTCTTATACTTTTGGAGGCTAGAAGTCTGAATTCAGAGTGCCAGCTCTAGAGGACCCCTAGACTAGAAGTCTGAGTTCAGAGTGCTGAGTCTAGGGGCTGGGTGGAGACCTAACGACCTTGGGCTTCAGCTCTGCCTTTCAGGTCCACTGGAGCAAGCTGGAGGCTTCTGACTCACACAGCTGAAGGGACTGGCAAACTCAAGACTGGCAGACAGTATGGCAGATGATTGGTTCACAGGCTGAGAAGACAATAATCCCAAAATCAGCAGGCAACATAGCAGGCCCATGGTTCAAGCTTAGGAACTGGAGATGATGACAGGCCAATTGCAGGATCCTTTCCATATATATTGGAGGCAGGTAACACCCCAAAAGCAACTCACCTTCAATGGATTAACTGCTCACAGCAGATTCCCCCATGGAGGTGATAATACCACATCCAATCTCATCATGGGGAATAAACTACATCACAGCTACCAAAAAAAAAAAAAGACCAAACTTACTGCCATCGAGTAGATTCCAACTCATAGTGAGCCCCTTTGGGTTTCCAAGGCAGTAAATCTTTACAGAAGTAGATCACTCCATTTTCCTTCTGTGGAGTAGCTGGTGGGTTCGAACCGCCAACCTCCTGGTTAGCAGTCAAATGCCTTAGGCAGTGCACCTCCAGAGGATCTTACACAGCTGCCAAGCCACTCAAAATCAAGGCCCAGCAAAGTTGACACATAGGAAGAGAGGGGCCTGTAGACCAGCCAGAAACAGAAGGAATCTTTGGAAACCTAGTTCTCCAGTAGAGGGAAAAAGGGAAGTGTGAGTGTTCGGGAAAATGTGGGAGAGATGGGATAGAGATGGGCTGGAGAGGCTGACTCTTCTGGAAAGGGGCTGGGTAGTGCAGATAAGTTGCATCCTTGAGCACATGTGAATGAGGCAGTGGAGGAGACAACTCATTTTAAATCCAGACTCCTAGGGAGCTCTGGTAGCATAGTGCCTAAGGCACCTGATTGCTAACCAGAAGGCTGGTGGTTCAAATCCATTCCTTGGAAGGAAGGGTGGGCAATCTACTTCAGTAGTGATACTGCCTCAGCAACCCAAGTAGAGGTTACTATGAGTCAGGCCAGCACATAACAATAGCCCTACCTCAGGGTTGCATATTCATTCCACAGGGGCTCCCTGAGCAAAGTTTAAGAAAGCTGAATAAGGGTTTGGTTTTTCCTTTTTTTGTGGGGTGGGGGGGATGTAATAGTAACTGATGATGTTTGCAGGGGGAGTGGAGGTGGAAGAGCAGAGGATTTCCTATGCTTGTACAAGCATACAGCTGGGAAAGCCCTTGCATAGCACACCAGAGACTGTTGGAATGGCTCACCTCTCCTTTTGTGTGGAACGCCTAAGGGGCCAGGCCTGCATGACTTAAGTCATGGGCAGTGAGTTGGACATTGGGATGGATGAAAGCAGAGGGGCTCCCACGACCAAAGAAGAAAGAAAACATGTGGGTTGGGGGAGTTTATTGTTGCAAAAGTTAAAGGACAACCAGTTGGGGGTGCCAGGCAGGCAATGTCCACACCAGTGGCCCTAGGAGGACAGTTAGGTTGGGGAGGAGGAAGGGAAGCCCTGCCAGTATAGTGCTCATTGTCCAAAGAAAGCTACAGAACAAAACGGGAATCTTCACCAGTCTAGGAGGGCAATTGGTGCCCTCAAGGAATAGGTCCTGGCTTTCACAGAACAAGGGTGCCACTGCCTCTCCTTGACTTTTGCCATCCTCTCCACAAGCCTTCCAGCACGTATTGCCAAGATCCTTCCCTAAGCCCATGAGGGCCTGTGTCAACTGCCCCCATCTCCATCTCACTGCTCTGTCCTTTGGAAAAAAACCAAACTCACTGCCCTCGTGTGGGTTCCAACTCATAGAGACCCCTCAGGTATTTGAGGCAGTATCTCTATGGCAGTAGATTGCCCAGTCTTCTTCCGAGGAGTGGCTGGTGGGTTTAAACCGCCAGCCTTCTGGTTAGCTGTCAAATGCCAGAGTTCTGTCCTTAGCTCCTCCAATATGCCTTCTCTGACACTCTAGCTCAGGACCTTTGCATAAACTCTTCACTAAGTTAAAACCACTCTGACTGGAACATTGCTTCCCCCATCTAACTTCTGTTTCTACTTCAATCTCCCATTCAAGTATCCACCACTACCATAGAATAAGTGCCAAGAAAGCAGGGTCCTCATTTGTTTCTAGCTGTATCTCCAAGAAATAGCAAGACCTGGTCCCAAGGGATGCTCACTAAGTTACCTAGCATTGTTCTCCAGGCTTTACTTGACTCCTTTATTCTCCATAACACCATGTGAGGTGGGTATTATTATTTCCAAGCTCATTTCACAGATGAGAAACTAAGGTTAAAGCATATTAAAAATAGAAATATGTATAAAACCAAACCAAACCCACTGCCATCCAGTTGAGTCACAGCGACCCTATACAGGAGAGGAAAACGGCCGGTAAGGTTTCTAAGGCTGTAAACCTTTACAAAGCAGACCGACTCATCTTTGTCCCCCAAAGGTACTGTTGCCTTAGAACCGCTGAGCTTCTGGCTAGCAGCCCAATGCTTTAACCACTGGGCCCCCAGAGCTCCCCTTTTATTCTGCAGATGGTAACAGCTGCGATCATCTCGATCTGCTTCCCTTAGCCGCCCTTTGGCATGAAAATCTATTAGGGTTTTAGCGTTTACCTGAGCACTGTCTGAAAGTTTATAAAACCAAAAACAAACATAGGACCTCTCCTTGGGTTTTCCAGGCGGTATCACTACTAACGTAGATCGCCCAACCTTCCTTCCCAGGAGTGGCTGGTGCTGTTTGAACCACCAGCCTTCTGGTTACTAGTCAGATGCCTTAGGCACTACACCACTACTAGAGCTCCCTTGAAAGTTTTTAAGTCTCTTTAATGAATTCTTTTTTTCAGTTGCCCACAGGTACCCACAGTTCAGACCTCGAAATTAAGCAACCTCTTCCTTGTCCTCTGAGTCACCAAGCGGAAAGGGCGGGGCTCGCCCTGTGCCACGTATGGGACAATGAAGACTTCAAGCATTCCTTATGGAAATGTGCCGTACATTTCTGCTCTTCTGCTTCAGAGACATGACGCCCCAATGTCTGAGGACCCCTTTTAAACCCGGTGGTTTAAAAAGAACATAGTTTTGTGGCGCTGTTAAATTACGTTGCGTGGCAGTCTGGACCAAGCGGCCTTGCGATTTCACCAGCTGTTTGTTACATGGCGCCGCCATCTTGAGCAGAAGTAACTCGTGGGGGCCGCCATTTTGCTCCAGCGGGAGGGGGGGCAACTATTTCCGGTTCCGGCGGTGGTATGCTCGGTCTTTTTCTCTGTAGGGCCGTGGCGGTGGCGGTCGTGCTGCTGGTGTCTCTGAGCAATCCTGTACCATCCTTGTCGCTGCGGCGACCCCCGCAACCCCCGCCGCCATGACTGAGCAAATGACCCTTCGTGGCACCCTCAAGGGCCACAATGGCTGGGTGACCCAGATCGCTACCACGCCGCAGTTCCCCGACATGATCTTGTCTGCCTCGCGAGGTACGTAGTAAAGGGCTGGAGGAGGGTCGCACACATTACGGGGCTGGGTGGATAGTGCGCGAGTTGTGGGCCCGAAAGATTCCTCCGCCGGGATCTGACTGGGGCATGCGACCCGTTTAGCACGTAGGTAAGTCGTTGCCATTTTGCCCATAAGGCTACCGAGACAAGGAACAGGTTGTGGCCGCCAGGAGGGTTTAGAGCTTTCTGTTTTATCTTGCCTGCCTCCCCGCTGGTAAGCTCATAGTGCCCAGCTACGGGCCTCGCGGAGCGGTGATGATTCCAACATGCCATCTGAGCGCCTGTGCTGAGACCCAGAGGCTGTTTCTGAGCTGCCGCCCGGCCCTGCACTCTCTGGAGTGGGTGATCTCCATGGAGGCTCCGTCACCTAAACCTCGCCCTGGTCGGCTCCAGATTTTTCTGCCCTCTCTTCTTTCCTTATTCTCGGTCGGTCTGAGGCCATTTGAAGGCTTATGCCTTCCAGTTTGCTCTCACACAAGTAAAGTTTTCTGAAGCTAGGACCATGGCTGGCCCTTAATTGTGAAGTTTGTTATAGGACACGTTTCAGTGAAAACATCCAACCCTGCGGCATGTAAAGCTATTTCCCATACTTCGGTTCTGGCAACCTTCAGAAGTACAAGCCCCTGTGCCCACAACTAGTCTTTCTACACCCAGACTGCTGTTTCTGCATTACAACTCATGTAATACATGAGATGATGGTTGAATTGATCTGAGTATCAGAAAAAGCCTTCTGCAGCCCCTGGCAAAGTTGTGCAAACCTGATGTAAATTTTTATGGAATGGCTTTTTTTAAATTTTGTAACAGTGAATCGCTTAGCTCTGGCTGATATTCTCATAACCTATAGATTCGCATCCCTCTTGTGTGTAATTTATCCTTGTAAACCTAACCGTGATGTTGAGACATCCTGGAATATCCAGTACATCAGCAGAGGGCCTGTAGGGTAGGGATAAGTGAGATGGCAGGGATAGATGACACCAGAGTTCTGTTGTGGATTAATGGGTTTCTTTTTCTGTTCCATCTCTTTAGATAAGACCATCATCATGTGGAAGTTGACCAGGGATGAGACCAACTATGGCATTCCCCAGCGTGCTCTTCGTGGTCACTCCCACTTTGTTAGTGATGTGGTCATCTCCTCTGATGGCCAGTTTGCCCTCTCAGGCTCCTGGGATGGAACACTGCGCCTCTGGGATCTGACCACGCAAGTACCTGCTCACCTTGCTTTGGGGCCTTGGGGAAAAGCTGAGCAGAAATGAGGAAAGTTGTTAAAAACACTGAGTTGTCTTCTTTTAAATGAATTAGTTAACCCAGAATTCCTGAGCAGTGGCCAAATTAAGGAGTTTTGCTGGGTAATGAGAGAGGGTACACAGTGGTTTGAATGTGTTTGGCTTTGGGAGCTCTGTCCTGGATGGTGGTCAGGCAAGTAGCAGCAATGATGGAGGATCCTAGTGATGACAGAAGACATTGTCATCCAATCCCCATGTGGAAATGAGGACATGTCCTGCAATTCTGAAGGGATTCTCTGGCATATACTCAGCCAAGAGCTTATTATGCTCAGAGCTTTGGTTGCAGGAGTATGTGAGTTAAGCAAATCTGGGCAGAGACAAGGCCAAGGAAGTGATAGGGCTGTGGCAGGAGAAGGTTTGTAAAGAATGTCTAGAGAGTGACCAAGGCTTTCTCTTCAGGGGCACCACCACACGCCGATTTGTAGGTCATACCAAGGATGTACTGAGCGTGGCCTTCTCCTCTGACAACCGGCAGATTGTCTCTGGCTCCCGAGATAAGACCATCAAGCTATGGAATACTCTGGGTGTCTGTAAATACACAGTCCAGGTAAAGTGAAGGAGGGGTGGCAGTGACGACAACAATGTGTTTAAGTTGAGGGTCTTCCCTTCACTATATGCTGTAGTTTCAGGTCTTATCTGGAATCAGAGGGATCCAGGATGAGGACACAATACTGTCAACATCCATCTCATAGCAGAGAGGAGGAGTGGTGGTCTAGCATTTCTTCTCTCTTTTTGTAGGATGAGAGTCACTCGGAGTGGGTATCTTGTGTCCGTTTCTCACCCAACAGCAGCAACCCCATCATCGTCTCCTGTGGCTGGGACAAGTTAGTCAAGGTGAGCTTGGAGCCAGGGCCAAAGGCCTTTGCCAGCCAGCAAGTGTTCCCGTTTCTTTCTATATGGTCATAGGTTTCAACTTTGAACACTTTGCAGAATCCTTCTTCTGACACAAAACTGCCAATCGATTGAAATAAATTCTGTTTTTGTGCAAGTAGTCCTTCTGATCTGACTACTTGGAACTAGGTCAGAGCTCACAAATTAAAGAGAATAGTCCCCCAGGCTACCAAGTCTGCCAAAGACCTTGGGTATTAGCGGCAAACTTTGGAGCCCCCATGACACTTACTTCTGGCCTGATGACTACAGATTTTGGGTCTTTTCATTACTCGCTTGAATTTGATACTTCACAAGAATGCCTCAGAGAGTACTGAATGTGGAATTACGGTTTCATTAGGGTGAGGTCTGGAAGCATTCCCAATGTGGTGGTGCTTTCCATGTCCGCAAAAGAGATTTGCCGCCCTCCCATGTGTATCAGTGGCTTTCACCAACCAGGAAGCCCATGGAGCTTCTCTGACCATAGTCTGTTTTGGAACCTTTAGTACATGACTGAATCATGCCCCTCTTCCCTAAGGTCAGGCAGTACCATGCCTTCGGTCTTAACGGCCTGACCACATGGTACCTCAGTTGCCTTGTCAGCACAGTGTCTTCTCTGGAACCCTCTTAGATAAGAAAGACAGTTCAGTCTGTGAGATATTTTAGGGGTCATCTCAGAAATAAAGAGCAAAATACCAGCCATTCTTTCTTGATAATTGGTCTGTAGTGCTCTTGTGTAGCTAAAGAGCTTAAGAGTCCTTTGTAAGACTGCACATTGTTTGGTGCAGTCTTTAATTGGCCAAGACAAATGCTTTAACCTTGTTGTTTTGTTACTGATAGAATGATAAATGGCTGTCTGGTGCAGAAGTACTTTTAAATAAGGTGTCGTGCTTTTTTTGTTGTTGGGCTCCTGAACCTTTCCTCTTGGCTAACCTTCAGCCATATTCCTAGCCTGTGGACCCCACCCCTCTATCAATTTAGGTATGGAACCTGGCTAACTGCAAGCTGAAAACCAACCATATAGGCCACACGGGCTACCTGAACACTGTGACTGTCTCTCCAGATGGATCTCTCTGTGCTTCTGGAGGCAAGGTATTCAGGGGCCAGGAGTCTCCATGGTACAGCAGAAAGAATACTTAACAAGATAAGACAAATCCAACAATAAACAGGGTTTCTGAAGATCATTTTCTGAAAATAACAGATAAAGCATGCTGTTGAAAAGATTGTTTCCTGTAAAGCTGGTTTGAAACAATAGATAAGGTATTGTTTCAGAATTGATAATGAAGTACAGGTCATTAGGGATTCTTAGTTATTAGCTTGCAGGAACTTGAGTGAATGCCAAAGATTTGATTAGGATAAAAGCTTGGGGTGGGTGGAATTAACAGAAAGTGAGTGGTCATATTGCCCTGGCTTACCTTCCCTGTTTGCACAGGATGGCCAGGCCATGCTGTGGGACCTCAACGAAGGCAAGCACCTCTATACTCTAGATGGCGGGGACATCATTAATGCCCTGTGTTTCAGCCCCAACCGCTATTGGCTCTGTGCTGCCACAGGCCCCAGCATCAAGATCTGGGTAAGTGTGGGTTGGGGGTCATGCTAAGTACTTTGCTGCACTCTGGGGTCTCTGAATACAGGCAGTCCCTGAGTTACCGACATTCAACTTCCTACTAGCCATTTCAAGCAGGGCTTTGAACTGGTTCTGTTGTGGTCAACAAAGCAAAACCCATAATAGATGCAAATTATTACAAAGGTGACGAGGTGATTCGTCACAGTAACTGGAATGGGGGAAATGCTGGATTGAAGCCCTGGAATGAGAGGCTTAGAAAAAGTGTAGTTGAGCCCTTTCGGGAGTCTGTTGTAGGTGATTGAATCATAAATGGGGACTATGGAGAGCCATACACATACAAAGTGGTATGGTTGGTTGCCATCGTTTTGACTGTTAAAGATCTGACAGATAAGAC
>NW_006922042.1:1464349-1467627 GCF_000298275.1 Orycteropus afer afer
GTAGGTGGCACAGCCTTCCCTATTGAACTACTGGTAGTTGTTGAGTGAGAAGACCTCTCTCTTGAGTGGAAAAAAAAACAGCTTGGAGAGCTTTTAGTTTGGCCTCCATTAGAGATTCATCAGTGGCATTATAGTTTACAGATGTCTTTACCCTGTTTCCTAGGACTTGGAGGGCAAGATCATTGTAGACGAACTGAAACAAGAAGTTATCAGCACCAGCAGCAAAGCCGAGCCACCCCAGTGCACCTCTCTGGCCTGGTCTGCTGATGGCCAGGTAAGTTGGTCTGTCTATCCTCTCTTGTGGCTCAGCTTCTACAGTTTTTGCTCTTGGTATGATTAATTTGTAACAGGACCACTGTCTTTAACGAAAAGTGAAAAGATAAAATATTAGCCATGCTTATTTAGTACATGTTCATACATGAGGAAATACTGGAGGGCAAACCTGCACTTCAGTTAAAGTCTTAAGAGAGTGTAAAGTACTTACCATCAGTTATTTCTTAACTGGTCAACAACCAAAAGAAATGCTATCTTTGCTGTCTAGTGGACTGTAGTGTTCTATGGTTTCTACCTGATATAATCAGATAATTTCTATTTTTTTACAGACTTTGTTTGCTGGCTACACAGATAACCTGGTGCGAGTATGGCAGGTGACCATAGGTACTCGGTAGAAATGAACTGCAGAACTTTAGAAATAAAAAAAAAATTGGCTGATTTTCAGAAAGTAGTGTTGTGGTTTTTGTTTGTTTTTTTAATCAAAACAGCCACTTCTGTACATACTGCTTATGGGTAAAAAAAAAAAAAAATCTCTTTATTAGACATAACTGGTATACTGAAAGCAGGTGATGAAACAGGTAAACAAGGCTTTGATACTAGTTTCTGTGGGCTTCCTGTACTATTACTAGAATCTGATGTGATGTTCCTGTAAAGTTATGGTAGGATAAGGTTTCCCAAACTTGGCTCATCCTAGTTGTTCATAACTCAGGTATAGATTCTTAGAACCTATAGATTTTAAGGGCCTAAAACTTATGGAAAATGTAATTGGGAAAAGGAGCTACAATCAGTGGTTTGTTGTTTTTAAGGGGAAAAAAAAAAAGAGTTGGTGAAATCCAACTCGGATATCTAATAAAAGTACTAAAAACTTTTGACGTTCTACAAACTCGAAAACTTTGTGAAACTTCAAGTTAGTCTCCACCTGGTCTTGGGGTTAAAATGGAAATTAAAAAAAAAAAAAATCCTTAATTTGCAATAAAGTTAACTCACCAGAAGAGTTGCCACCTTTACTCCTCTCCTTAATAGGTACTGTGAATCACCTCAGACTTAATAGCGGCCCCGTGTACAACAGAACAAGATACTGCCCAGTCCTGCAGTATCTTCACAGTCCTTACTTGAGCATATCATTGCAGCCACTGTCTCAGTCCATCTCATTGAAAGTCTTCCCCTTTTTTGATGATCTATGAAGCATGACACCCATTTCCAGGGGACCAGTCCTTTCTGATGTGACCAAAGTAGGTGAGACAAAAAGTGGCCATTGTCACTTCTAAAGGAGCATTCTGGCTGTACTTCTTCCAAGACAGGTTTGTTCTGGTAATGGTATTTTCGGTATTCTACCAACACAATGGAAAGGCATCAACTCTTCAGTCTGTCTTACTCATTGTCCAGCTTTTACATGCATGTGAGGATATTGGGATTATCTTCAAAGTGCTATCTTTGCTTTTTTAACACTTTAAAGAGGCCCTTTACAGCAGATTTGCCAGTGAAATAGACTTGATTTCTTGACTGTTATTTCCATGGGTGTTGATGATGTATCCATACAAGGAAATCTCTGACAGGTCACTGGTTCAAACCCACCAGCTGCTCCATGGAAGGAAGATGGGGCAATCTACTTCCATGAAGATTTGTAGCCTTTTACAGTAAAATCTTTAACAGCTTCAATATTGCTTCCATTTACTGTGATGCTGCTTACTGGTCACTCCTTGGAGATTAAAAATTGTGTTGCATAGGCTTGAGCTATTCCTAAATAATGATAAAACTGACAAATCTGCTTCAACTTTATTATGCTTAAGAATCACCTGGTGCAAATTCTGATTGCAGGTAGTCTGGTGGGACCTGAGATTCCAGTCTTAACATAGGCATGGAATAATTCAAACCTAGTTCACAAAGTAAAACTCTTGCCATTTCCTCTGCACAATTTTGTTAAGCAGTGGATTAAGACAAATGCAGCCTAATGAAGTAACCCATGGACCCTCCATTTTCTACTTATTTAACTCTGGTAATGAAGTCTCACTTCAACTTTATGGGGCTCAAAAAGTTCACAAATAGGACTTTCTTGACTAGGTACATTTACACACAAAAACTTTAGAATGTATTGTTTCTAGATCCTGGGCACGTGTTTGGAGATTCCCTGGAAAATTGCACAGGCCTGAGACTTAGGAGCAAGGGTAGAAAGGAAATGGCAAATAATCTTCAAGTAGCTACTTAAGGCTGTGCCAGTAAGAAACTAAGGGTATTCAAATGGGCCAAACCAAAGCTCACTACCATCAACTTGGTTCTGACTCTTAGTGACCCCATTGGGTTTCTGAAGCTGTAAATCTTTATGAAGTAGATTGCCCCATCTTCCTTCCATGGAACAGCTACTAGGTTTGAACAGGTGACCTGGTTAGCAGCCAAATGCCTTATCCACTACACCACCAGAGCTACTTATTCAAATGGGCCGGAGGGGGTTAAATCCTTAAGCAAACAGGATTCTGCCAGGTAAGAAACTTCCAAATGTGATGGGTCCATCCAGAAGGCAAGAATCTGAAAGGTAAATTAACCAGGTAGAAGCTACCTTGGTTTTGTGGCATCTTTATTTACTAGAGGGGAATGGGTTACTGTGGGGAAGGAAAGAATCAAATGATTTATGTTACATTTCAGTTTCTGCTCATCTGAAGGAATGCACTCCACAGAAGCAAATAAACTTTTATTCATTTCCACAACACAACCCACCTCTCCCTTTTCCCTAGAACATAATTTGACCTCAGCTATCAAAGCAGAGGGCAAAAGCTGATAAGTGACAAAAGGTAAGGGGCTACTAGAAAAATAGATTATACCCAAGGCTCTCCTCGTGGGGATCCAAGCCCCTGTCCCCAGATGCCCCATCAGGGCTTACCAAGTGGAACTAAAGGCATGGGGAGAGGCTGGAAACAGAAGTTGTATAGGCAACTCCATTAAACAAAGGGGAAAGGAGCCTGGCAGTGAAAGACCTCAAGGGGTGGGGGTGGGGTAAACTTTGCTCCTAG
>NW_006922042.1:1467727-1480565 GCF_000298275.1 Orycteropus afer afer
AGTCCTAGTGACTGGTACACCATCCAATCTGCAGCCTATATGACTATGAGACCAGAAGAACTAGATGATGCCCAGCTACCAATGTCAACCACTTGGAAGGGGATCTATATAGGAGATCCTGGAAAGAGAGGGAGAGCAATGTGGACAAAACTCAAAATCATTTGGAGGAAAAAAGGGGGGGGGGGCGTGAATAATTTATTGGATGGTGTAATGGTATGTAGGTTCAATCATGTCGACCACTCCAGATCTCTCATTGAAGCTAAATTCTGGCCGGTCTATGGAGGTAGAAATAGGGGAAGGAAGGAAAGTTTAGAATCCCTCCCAATTCCCCAGGAGAGTAGACATTTAATTACCCAGCTCTACCCTTTTTCCCAGCCTGCCTCCCCAAAACAGCTTCCAAATCCCTTAGCTAAAAATTTGCATCAGAAAATGGAATTGGAATATGGGGGATGTTAGGTGCCTTGCCCAAACCCTCCAGCTTCAGTACTGATATGGGTGGGGGGAAAGAAAGTTAAGGAATGAAATCCCTCTTCCCCTATTTCCCAACTTAAAACTCAGACCCCAAGGGCTGGGCTGGGTTGGGCAGACAGAAGGGAGGGAAAGCCAGGCAGCTGTTCTCATTATCAGGGACCCATGCAGACCTGTTGGACAGACATAGGTGAAAGAAGGCCGAGCTGGAGGCCAGGAAGGTTCTTTAGGCTCCTAGAGGGAGAAGCAGGGGCCTGGGATCAAGGAGGGAGCGGGAAGCAACACAATAATAAACATTGGGAAGGAGCCTTTGAGCCCCCAAACTTGTGGGCCACCTTCCACCACCACCCGCCTCCCCAGTGCCAACCAGAGGGGCCCCTGCGAGTGGCAGGCCAATCAAGGGCAGAGCTTGATGCGGGTGCCCTTAGAAAGCACCCGGAAGAAAGGGAAGACACGCTCGCCCAAAAAGGCTGCTGAGAAAGTGTGCACATGGGCCAGAGTCTCCGCGTTGTAGAAGCCCAGGCGCCCAGCCTCATAGTCCAGGTACACGCCAAAGCGCCGCGGTTTCTCACTTGGGCTCAGCAGTGTCTGCTCTGTTGAGCTCTGTGCCTGGTAGCGTTTGCCGTTGGTGCCCACACACCAAACTTCCCGCTGGAGAAGAGGCTGCTGGGGCAGGTGGAGTCGGCGGCGGCGATGGTGATGGCGTGAGGAGCTGGCATCCCCACTACCTACAGAAGGCCCCCCAGAGCCCACCTTCTCCTTGTGATGGGTCGATTCACGGGCAGCGCCCACCGCCCAGCCCCGCCGCCCGCCCACCTCTACCTCCCAGTAGTGCCGGCCAGAGCGGAAGCCCTGGGCCCCCAGTACACAGCAGTCAGCAGAGAAGCGCTTGGGGTGGTCAGCAACCTCCTGCCGCCGCTCTGCCAGACGGACCCCTCGGCGGTCAGGGGATAGCATCAGGGCAGGGTGAGCCGTGTCAGGATCCAGCGTCAGGTCCACTTGGGAGAGGGGAGGACAAATATGCCAGGGCTGGAACAGCTATTTCCCATCAGCAGCCAACTCCACAATTCTCCCTTTCCTGCTGTCTGCCCCCACCCTCCAACGCAGTTCTCCTCAGCTCTCTACTACTCCCGAGAGCCCTCAGGTTCCTGCTAGTTCCACCATTCTCATCTTGTTCCCAGGACACCTGAAAGCTCGTCCATCTGGGCTCTGCTCTTCCCATTACTCCACACCCCTAAAATATACCTGGGATAAGACAGGCTACTAGCATTCAAGCCCCAGAATGGCCCACCTGTATGTATCCTGTTCCATCACAGCACCCTACATTTTCCCTGGACCCCAACTTTCCTTAGACTCCAACCTCAGGTCTGTGAAAAGGCAGCCAAGGAAGGCTGTATAGGTGACCTCCCTACCTCGGGCAGCCTGACAGAACATCCGGCTCATTTTCCTCACGATGGCATCTGTCAGGAAGTCATGGCTATGGGGTTGGCATGGGTCAGGGGACCAGGCCTCTGGGGGCTGCAGCTGTACTTCTTCACACCTGGAGGAAGGGGAGTGGGCAGGGGGTGGGACCACAATATTCCCAGAGGAAAGAACAGAAGCTGAAGGGAAGGAGAGGCGGGCCCAAGAGGCAGAAACGCAGGTCCTTGGAAAGGAGAGGGATACCCAAGACAGGGAGGGATGGGGAACCAGATGCTACTGGGTCACAAAGGGTAAAGGGTGGGAACACACCTATTGAAAGTCTCCTTGATGTCCTGGGAATAACAGAAACAAAAAGAGGGAGAGGGAGAAAGAGACAAAGAAGAGAGTCAGCTGCACAGGGATGGCTCCTTCTTTCTCCCAATCTCCAGCCAGAGAAAGAACTGAACTGAACAGGGAGGGAAAAGAAGCACCCGCAAGGACCTCAATAACTGTGAACGCATTTCAACCATCCTGTGCCTCAAATACCATCTCATCCTGCAGTACTGGAATTTCCAAAATACGAGTTGGTCACCTTTTTCAGGATGTCACTGTCAAAAATTGTTTCCCTAACACTCATTTAAACCCCACCAAAATGGAATCTTCTTTTCACGTGTACACTGTTCACATACACACGTACACAGCACTGAACATAAACTCTGCCTCCAGCCTCAAAAAATATTTTGATGTTCAGGTTAAACCACTGTGGTTCCTCTCCCAAGGAGCAAAGAGGCAATTCTGGACAAGTGTCTAGAAAGCACTGCCTGATAGAGCAGACAGGCACTGGGTCCTAGGAGTAGGACCAGGGCAAATCCAGGGGCATGAGGTGGGGGTGGGGACAGTGATTACCTGGAGCAGCCGCAAGCCCCCCTGCTGGCTCCGCTCCTGGGCCTCTGCCAGCAGGCGGCTCAGCTGGGCAGCCTGCTCTGAGAGGCGGCAGGCCGCTGCTCCTGCACGCCCCAGCTGGGCTTCATGCATTTCTCGGAGGCGCCGCTCCAGCCCTGCCTGCTCTTCTGCCAGAAACCGTGTCAGCCGCCCAAACTCTGAGGCCACTGCTGCCAGCTCTGACTTCATCTGGCTCTAGGATGACAGAAAGGGGATGGTGGGTATCACTTCAATACACAGATAAATCTTCGATTTTGCAATGAATGCCCTTCAATCCAAGGCAAGGGAGCCCTGTAAACCCGAGGCCAAAGACAGATCTTGGAATGAAAAGAAGCCCCTGGCATCCTCCTCGCCTGTCTTCCCAAGCCCCAGCACAGCAGTCTCAAACTCACCAACCTCTGCCTGGAATCTCTACCTTGCCTGCCTAAATCTGGCTCATCCTTCAAGTCTAAGCTTTAAATATTCCCTGAAAGAAGGCCTCCCTCCAGATCTCAATCAGAATCACCCTCACTAAATATTACTGTATTCCTTCATGGCATATATCGCTATCTGAAATTTCATGTTTATATTCAAGTATCTTTTAACCACCTTCTTCCCCACTACACTATACGCTCTCCACCAGCAAGAAGTGGGTATGTCTTTGTTTGCCAGTGTCCTCAGACCCTGACACAGCGTACCAGAGTATGCACTTGATAAGAAGCTTTTTAAATTGAATAAATAAAAGAATTCAGGAATCAAGGCACTGAAGTTAGGCTTCTGACTATACCACTACTTGCAATGACCTTGGAAGAGTCACCCAATCCCTCTAGATCAGGGGTCAGCAAACTTCTTCTGTAAAGGTACAGAATGTAAATATTTTAGGCTTTGTGGGCCAAGAGGCAAATACAAGGACATTATGTGGGTATTTACATAACAAGAAAAAAAAAAAACACTGCCCAGCCCATACCATTTGTCTGGAATGCACCATTCCAACTGTTAGTAACACTTTTTGCCAAGTTACCATTGTTGTTGTTGTTATGTGCCATCAACTCATGGTGACCCCTCCTTGGGTTTCCGAGGAGGCAGTATCACTACGGAAGTAGGATTGCCCAACCTTCCTTCCGAGGAGTGGCTGGTGGGTTTGAACCGCCAGCAGTCTGGTTAGCAGGCTGTTTTAGCCACTATGCTACCAGAGCTCCTAAGTTACCATTAGCTGGTAATATTCTTGGGACAAAGAGTAAGATTCCAGAGTAGAGAGGCAGGTGCTGGCTGGGCAGGAGACAACAGGACACACATATAACCACCAGTGAGTTTCACTCTCTGCCCTAGTGACAGATCCCAACATACCTTTCTCTGGATCCTTCTCTCCTCCTGAAAGCCCAAAAGTCTCAACTTGGGTGCTGGCCAAAGTCAAGATGACCTCTCAACTCCTAGGCTCAGATTTCTTAGCTCAAGGCCTAGCAATGGCCAACAGCAGAGTCTCTAACAAGTACAGGGCAACCATCATGGGCCCTGGCAAGTGTCAAAGCCCAGCCACTGGCCAGGTAGGCAGGCATTGAGAGCAAGGTGGGAGAGGGACAGAGGGACATGTCCTAGCTTGGTCTCAGCAGCTCACAGTGCTAGCCCACTCCAGCAGAATGTGTCCACCTTACAAAAAACAGGTAGTAGAGAGGGTAACTATGGGGAAAAGAAAATGTCTAAAAACACTGAACTAGAAGATACGAAGGTTCTCTGCAATGCTAACATTCACTAATTCCTCCTCTCCTCTAAATACCTTGGCTCCCTCTGACAACGCTGCAAGCTTCCCTGGACCATGTCTCTCTCATTCTCAGGGCTCTCTGCCCACTGCCAGCACCTCGACCTGGGAGTTCTCTGAAGGTTGCTCTGTGAGGTTTGCCTTGGCCGCTTTCCTGTCTTCCTTGCTACCCTTGAAGTGAGGGGCAGCATAGATAGCATGGTAGTGTGGAGCACATGCTCTCGGGCTGAGTATCTAAGGTAGAAATCTTACTCTGCAGCCTTGGGCCAGCCACCCAACCTCTCCAAGCCAGGCCTCAATTTTTACTCCATTTTGGAATCTATAAATATGCCTCCTGGCTCTCTAGGGCCCTCCTCTTATCAAGACCCTGGAAAGTTGTTTATCCTTCTTCTAGGCCTTAGCTGTCCCCTCTAGTTATTACTATAAGAGTGGGCAGTCCCATCTTCTTTGTCCCACTAAGGAACTAGTCAGCCCCTGCCAAAAACACTGACCCACCTTCAGCTCGGTCACCCGCCTCTCCTCCTTGGCCTTCATCTTCTGCACAGCCTCTAGGTGCTTCCTCAGTGGTTCCAAGTGGCCCTGCAGTTTGGCCTGAGGGAATGGGAAAAAGAAGTTGAGAGACCTGGGCAGGGAGAGGCACCTGCTCCTTCAGAGCCCACCTCCCCCATCCTCCCTGCAGTCCAATGGGGCTCAAAGCCTGATCCACATCGTAGGTTAAAATATGAGCATCTCACTCCCTTCCCCTTTCTTTTCTCAGGTCATGACAAAGGCTTTTGACCCTCCCCTTGTACTTATGCACAGAAGCCCCTGTGTGTGTTCTTTAAAGGTGAGATCCTTATGATTACAGAGCCCCATAGAGTTGGGGTGGATCTGGATTTCCATCCCACCTCAGAGAGTCCTTCCATAAGAACATTCCTGCCTTTTGTTACCCGCCCTCTGCCCCCTCAGCTCCCCCAGGGCAATCCTCCTCATGGCTTCCTGATGACTTTGTGCCTATGCTAAAAATCCTTCAGTTGTTCTCCACCACCTGCAGAATGGTAGCATAGTGCCTAAGGCATCTGACTGCTAACCAGAAGGCTGGTGGTTCAAACCCACCAGCCACTCAGTCAGAAGGAAGGTTGGGCAATCTACTTCCATAGTGATACTGCCTCGGAAACTCAAGGAGGGGTCTCTATGAGTCGGGCCGACTCGACGGCACATAACAACAACAACCTGCAGAATATGAGTCTCTCCTTGCCCCAACAGTTCTAGCCTCACCTCCTACACCCACCCATTTTACAAAGACTCATAGTTTTGTTGCCACATTAAACTGTGTCTCTTTTCCGGAGTACAATTCTATACCATTAACACTGTTCCCTCTGCCTGGGATTGCCCCTCTCTACTTTGCCCAAGTCATTTTTCCTTTAAGACCTAGCTCCCTGGCCATGATTTAGATCCTCCCCATCTTTGATTTCAAGGAACTCTGAACAAAACCTTTACAATATCATAATCATTTATAGGTGTGCCACCCTCACAACACCATGGGCTCCTGGAGGAGCAGGGACCCACTTTACTTACTTGAATTGTTATGCCTCTCTCTGGGAACTCTGATAGTGTAGTGCCTAAGGCACTTGACTGCTAACCAGAAGGCTGGCAGTTCAAACCCACCAGCCACTCCTTGGAAGGAAGGTTGGGCAATCTACTTCTGTAGTGATACTGCCTTGGAAACCCAAGAAGGGGCCACTATGAGTTGTGTCTGACTCCACAACACAACAACATGTCTCTTTCTGCCTGTCCTCTTTCCCATTCAACTAGCTACTAAATGAAAAACAAAAATCTCTCCTCCCAACAGCTTAAATTTCACAGCAAATACACAAGTGAGTTCTGTTTTCCAATAATTTGTAGCAAAGTCTTTTTCTTTCAAGGGCTTGGGAGACCAGAATGGGTAAAAGAAGCTCTACTTACTGGCTTTTTCCTTCTTTATGTCTTCTACTTTTTCTGCCTTTCTCTCTCCTTTTGTAAAGGGTAATACAGGGTAGAAATTAAGAGCTTAAGCCTAGACCCAGTCAGATCTGGACCTGAACACAACTATGTGACCTGAGACAAACCCACTTCAGTTTTCCTCATCTTAAAATGGGAGTAACAGAATCTACTTCATGAAGAATACACTTAGCAGTGTCTGATATATAGAAAAAGATCAGTGTTATCTAGTATTGACTACCTAGCCCTTAAGCCAGCCAGTGACACCCTGATGATGACCGTTGAGCAGGTTACTGACCCTGAGTACTAAAAGCAGTTGTTACACAGGCTAAGTGATTGCAGAAAACATTAACAGTAATAAAAAGATTACAGCCAAGCCGTAACATAAAAATAGCATAAACTATGCAAAATTTTGCCCTTTGATATTACTTTCCATTTGTCTACAACTGTCACTGATCTCCACTACATTCCGAATATAATTATTATATTATTATTAAACATTTAAATTTACCATTTCAGTATGGATTACACCTCAACATCAAGAAAACAAAAATCCTCACAACTGGACCAATAAGCAACATCATGATTAAGTGGAGAAAAGATCTGAAGTTATCAAGGATTTCATTTTCATTTGGGTCCATAATCAATGCCCATGGAAAGAGCAGTTAAGAAATCAAATGCACTGGGCAAATCTGCTGCAAAAGACTTCTTTAAGGTGTTAAGGAGTGAAGACATCACTTTGAAGACTGAGGTGCACCCAGGACTAAGCCATGGTGTTTTCAATTGCCTTGTATGCATGTGAAAGCTGGACAATGAATAAGGAAGACCAAAGAGTTGATGCATTTGAATTACGATGTTAGCAAAGAAATACTGACTATAATGGACTGCCAGAACAATGAATAAATCCGTCTTGGAAGAAGTATAGCCAGAATGTTCCTTAGAAGCCAGGATGGCAACACCGTCTATCCTACTTTGGTCATGTTATCAGGAGGAACCAGTTCCTGGAGAAGAGTATCATGCTTGGTGAAGCAGACGGTCAGCAAGACCTTCAACATGATGGACTGACACAATGGCTGCAACAGTGGGCTCAAGCATAGCAATGATTGTGCGGATGGTGCAGGACTGGGGAATGTTTTGTTCTATTGTACACAGATTGGCTGTGAGTTGGAACCAACTTGATAATACCTAACAGCAACAATAAATCTACCATTTCATACTTTTCTTAAATTGCTAATAAAAATTCATAACCAAAACTCCAACTACATTACTATTTAAAAGAAATTTTTAAGGATCTTTAACTTTTTACAGGTTTATTTAAGAATCATTTGTGTGTGATTAGCTATTCAATCAAGAAATATTTCTAAAAAACATGACGTCAAAGAGTCATTTTACGTATCTGAAAATACTCTTTTCAGAGTACTCTCTGTAACACAGTCTACAAGTCAGAAAGGGAATTATTCAAATTAGGCTATAAAAAAACTTATTTGTCGATTCTGAGTCATGGTGACACCATATGTAGAGAAGAACTGTGCTCCATAGGGTTTACAAGGCTGTGACCTTTCAGAAGCAAACTGCCAGGCCTATCTCCCAAAGTGGCTCTGAGTCGTCAACTTTTAGGCTAAGAGTTGAATGCTTAACTGTTTATGCCACCCAGGGACTCCCTTCAGGGCTTAGTACAGGCTTTTCAGGTAGCTGGCATCCAACAGAAGTGACCAAGGCAAGTAAAATCCAGTTTTCAGGTTTTTAGAGAAGTCCTGCAGAAAAAAAGTGGAGGAACTACTGGTTCCAGTTAACAGACTGACTGTACATTGCATGATGGGTATGGTTAACCGGGAACTGAAGGCATATAAAAGAACAAAAGCTCATAACGTCCCCCAAGAATATAGGACTAAAAGTCAGGTGATGTTATCAATGCAGTCATTCTTGAACTGGACTGGGCTCTCCTGAGAAATTCTCTCCCACACTGATTCAGAATCCCTAGTGGTAAGACCCACAGCACTTCTGAGAAGTAATTATGACAGTCAGCCAAGTTTGACAATCACTGTGTGAAAGGAACAGTTACTTGTGATTAGGGGATGTAGGTCTTACTTATATAGTACTCAGAGCCAAGAAGCTCTAGATTTGTTACTCTAAAAATTGAAGTAGCAATAACAATACCTAACTTGACATAACTACAGGACTCAGAAGGTGTGAAAACACAAGTCATAAATCAAAAAGGCACCATAAACACCAAACAGAAACTCTCCTCCTCCTGGTCCTACTGCTTTCAACCCATCTAGGCCTTGGATAAGTAGTGTTACTTGTGCTGGATGTCATTCAGACAAATCTCCTTCACCTAAGTCTAAAAAGAATCAGGATCAGAAGTAGGGAGCAAGATATGACCCACACCAGAATCAGTCTCCAAAGAGTGAGGTCACATGTCAGAAATGTCAAATTAATGAGACATCCAAATGGTAGTGACAGTTGTTAATGGGTGGGGGGGCCGGGGAGTCATAACTTAGTCCATTTAGCTGTGTGGTCCTATATATATTACTTATAGTTAACTGCCTCTGTTTCCCAATCTATAAGATGGGAATGAAAACATACCAAAATCACAGGGTTTTTTAAGTTTTAAATGAGACAGTGTAGGAAAAATGCTTAGTACACTGCCTTGGTATACAAAGTAAATGCTTAATAAATATCAATTATTAATCCTGACTCAATGACACCTAACAACAACAATTCTGGAGAAATTAAAGTTCAAAAAATTGAGAGATTTTACAGCAAATAATTTGACAGCAAATAAATGGCAGACCCAGGTCAGCTGACTTAAGAAGCCTCTCTCTTTATTTCTGAATTGTTAAGGTAAGAAATTCTGGTTAGTACATCAGACTGATGCAGATCCAACAACAAAAGTTCTCAGGAGAACCAAGCCAAAGCATCGAGTGGTGGGGAACAAACAGTCAGGAGTGTTGGGCATTTGGGTTTGACACTAGTCATTTCTACACTGGTGCTTCAGAGCTCAAGTTATCCCCATCTCTTGAAGTATCAGTCAAAGGTAGACTTAAGTTTTACCCAGAAGAAAAGGAGAATAGAGGTAAAGCACTAGGGACCTGTTACCTACACTCTTACATTTACCGACAGTGGAAAGGTGAAACAGCAGTGCTCTGCTGCCCAGGAGATGCAGCCCAGTAAATCTGGCATCACCAGCTTTGTCTTATATCCTTTGAGGAAGCCAGTCTTCCCTGGTCTTCTTTGCTGTATCTCCTTTATCTGTGTACAGGATCCTTCTCACTCTCCCCTACTTTGGTGTCAGTAAACGCTTAGATAAGGAGAATCATCTCACCAGTACATGAGGTTCTTTAGGGGAAGATGCTTCCATTTCCCAGCTCCCCTTATTTCCTCTCCACCCCCACTAAACTCCTATCTTCTCTCTTTACTTCTCTCACCTTGTACTCCTGCACCACCTCCTCCAATGGCACCACACTGTGCTGTTTGTGGCTCCTGGATTCTCGGCACACTACACAGATGGCCTCTTCGTCCACTTCACAGAAGAGTTTCAGGGCTTCTTGGTGTTTGGGGCAGATGCCCTGTTCGTTCCCACGGATCCCGCGACCAGGAGCTGGGTGCATCTGCCGAATCACTTGGACCATGTTGGCCAGCTGCAAGTTGGGACGAAAGCTCCTCCGGGGAAAGCTCTTTCGGCACTGGGGGCAAGTGAAGCACCTCCGAGGGGCAGGAGGCGGAGGCAGTGGGGTAACCGGATCTAGCTCCTCTTCCTCGTCTTCCTCCAGCACCTCCTCTTCGTCCTCCTCATCCTCCCCCCTCAGGTCCTCCTCCATGTCCCCCAGGTAGTAGTCCAGGTCTTCCTCCTCATCCTCCTCCTCCCACACGTAGTCCATGTTGTCCCAGTTAGACCCGCCCATGCCATTTGTCCAGAACACACCCTCCTCTTCCTCCTCGACCTCCTCCTCCAAGTCTCCCTCATAGTCTTCGTCCCGCATAGGGGTGTCCCACCCCCCGCCAGCCCCTACAGCCTCCACTTCCTCCTCCTCGCCGTCCTCCTCCTCCTCCTCCTCCTCCCGGTCTAACTCGTCTCTGTCCTCCTCATCCTCTCCGCCCCACAACTGGGTTACACACACTCGGCAGAAGTTGTGCCCACAGCCGATGGACACGGGGTCCGTGAAGTAATCGAGGCAGATGGCGCACACCGCCTCCTCCTGAAGGGTCTGCACAGGGTTGGGTGTCATGGCAACGGCAGCCATCTTAGCGTCCAGTCAGCCAGTTTAAATGTACGGTGGGGGCTGGGAGGGGGCGGGGGTCTTCCCTCTCAGATGCCCTGGCGACCCGACCCCACCCCCAGCCCTGCGTCCCCACGCCTCGCCTCAAGCGCTGCCAAATGTTCTCGCGACAACCCACCCCTCCACACAGAGTTCCCTAATCCCAGACTACAACCGCGTCTCTGCGAGGGCAAGGGAAAGAGCTGAACGCTATCGCCAAGGCCCTCAGGTGGCCCTGAGTGCAAATCTACCCCAACGCTTCCTTGGCCTCCTCATAAACCCCCGCCCCTCCTCACTTCCTGGTCCCGCCCCCTTACTTCCTGTCTCCCACACAACACTTCCGGCTTCTGAGCGCCACACGGGCTCTTGAGTTCCCTCAGCGGTAGTGCTACGCCCCTCTTCTTCCTTCCCCGGCCCACGGACGACAGGAAACGGCGATGAGACGCTCTAGCAGGCACTCGGGAATAGGGTGGGAGAGCTAGGACGTAGGAAGCCTACGTCTCTGTGATGCGGGTAGTGGGGAAAGCCGATGGAGCAAAGGGCACGCCCTTCCGCTGCCCCCGCCACTGAAGAGAAACTTCGGAGAAGGGTGGGAGCACTTGGTGACCGTCTGCTATGACCGCCTCGACTGGGCGCTCCCCTACCAACAAGACACGAATGACTGCAGCTGGAGCTACCCACAGCCGGTGCCGGAAGCGGAGGGGAGGGACTTCGACGAGGGCCTTGCTGCGCTTGGGCCATTTTAGGCGGAAGACTTTGTTGTTTGAGGACTGTTTTTCGGTGATGGATGCTGGGGCGGGGCCTGGAGAATTCTGATGGAGGTGGGGCCGGAGACACTTCCGCCACCTATAGTTGGTATCTTCCACGCCCATTTTAGAAACTGCTGTTTGGGCACTGTAGCCTAGTGTAGATGAACTTTCCTGAACTCAGCGGTAAACAAATGGTAACAAATCATTAAACCGACATCTACACAATGAAACACTATCTGTAAAATTCGAATCCATATTTAAAACTTGTTCTTACGTGATAAAAGCAAGACACTTCAAAATGTGTAGAGTATGCTGCCATCTGTAAAAAAAAAAATGTTAGAAAGATGTGCTTGATATTATATTCCTGTGCTCAGTTTCCTCATGCAAAATGAGGATAATAGTACCTACCTCAAAGAGGTTTGCGAGAATTAGTGTTAAATGCCATGTAAACCGACTAGAATAGTGCTAGTAGGGGCGATGGGTTAGCTACCTGTTAACTCTGATCATTTTCATCGACACCTCTAAAGATATTAGTAACAGAGCTCCTCTGGGAAGACAACGGAGTGACTGAGGGTCATGAGTAGGACAGACGCTTTTCTTTATGTATCTTTATGTATCCTTTGAATTTTGAAATAACAATGTATTACCTTAACAAAAGTAAAACTTTGTAAATGCCATCGATTAATTCAAGGAATACTTCTGAGGTGTGCATCACACATGCCCTGAGCCCGGAACGCCTGTAGCTCTATCTTCATGGAGCCCCAGTGTAGGAACAGGACTACGGATTGGGTCTGTGGTATTGATTTTACTTGAGGCAATTCTGTCCAGGCTGTGGAACTGTAGTAGTAAAGATCCCTTGGTGGTACCCAGAGTCAAATGGGTTTCTTGTGCGATAGTAATAGTTTTTGATGCTTTTGATTAAATGCCTTGTTTAATTACAGGGGAAAAAACAAACCCTTAAAAGTCAAGTATGTATATTCAAGGAGCACTGGTGTCTTGGTGGTCACCTCTGCAACGGAAAGATGCAGTTCGTTACCGTAAAGGCTTAAAAAAAAAAAAACAAACCTGCAGTAGACCTGCCCTTTAGTTTCCAAGGTTGTAAACCTTTGTGGGAGCAGGCTGCCACATCTTTCTCCCACAGAGTGGCTGGGGGGTTCCAACTGCTAACCTTTGAGTTATTAGTAGAGCGCTTTAGCTACTGCTCCAACAGGGCTCCTTCCCTTGTGAACCTTATGGGCCAGTTCTACTTTGTCCTTCGGCGTTGCTATGAATCCCAGTGGAGTTCTGGCAATGGGTGGGTGATGTATGTGCCAAATTCCCAATGA
>NW_006922042.1:1482325-1485389 GCF_000298275.1 Orycteropus afer afer
TTATGGTTTCAGAGTCATTTCTTATAATTTTCACTGGGGCTGGAAAACATTTTTTATTGTTTCTTTATTAAGGGGAAGCCAGAGTGGACAAGCCTCTCTTCCCTGTTCCGCAACACGAGCACACCCATCTGAGCTTTTTGCTATAATGTCTTTTCTCTCCTGTCCACCCCTTCCACTGCTGCCCCTCTGGCCAGGCCCAGTTGAAGATACTCTTTAGAGTAAATGCCCCCATGCTGTTCTGGGCACAAAAATTCAAGCATTCATCATTTGAGATATTTATCAAATGCATGGACCCTGATCCCAACTACAGAGGGACTCTCTAATTTACATTTTAGAGGAATTCCTCAAGGAACGATGAACAGGGAGTGTGAGGGGGTGAGACAGTGTCAGGGACAGGCTGGAGGGACACAGCAGTGGCAAGGGACACAGAGACTAGGCAAGGCAGCAGCCAGAAGGAAGAAGACGGGATGCACGGTTAGTGCTAAGGGCGAGATCAAGAACAGACACTAAGGGTTGGGGATGAGAGAAATAATGAGTCAGTATTGAACAGGTTGGGTGTGAGATGTGGGAATTCTAAGAGAACATGTCCAGGATTCACTGTGAGTCTCAAGCCACAGATGCGGGGCTGGGTGGTGAGTGCTGCTATGAGCTGGGGTGTGATTCTCCAGGGATATGGCCTCGATTAAATGAGGAAAGTATGCAGAAGCTTCCACTGAGGCCAAAGGAATGGAGATGTGCAAAGAGGAGAGAAACCCACATAGTTAAATTACAGCAGGCACTTGTGTAAGGGAAGGCGGCCCCTGGTTACCTTGACCAGAGAACTAGACTTGACAAGGAACGCTTCTGCCCTGCACCTGGGTGGTGAGGAGCCCTTGGGTCACAGATTCCAGGGATCACTACCTAGACTATCTCAGCCTTGGTACCAATTCTTGGCTCCCAGAAATCAGCACTGGATAACAGAGAAACATTTGCATTATTAAACAGTAAATACCGGTCTTAAATTTGCACATAATGTGGATTTAGACATAGCATGCATTAAGCCTCATCTTCATTTTTTACATCGAACATTGAATTATAGGATTTATGAGCTTTAGTTTTATACAGTCCTTTTAAAATGTCACTAAATTTTCAAAATTTAATAAAAAATTGTCAGTCTTATTTAAAACATTAAAATTGGATGTTAATTAATTTCAATTTTGCTCCTTAATAGATAATTTTGGATAATTTAGAAATATTTAACTTTTTTTTAAAACACATGTAATTGTTTACATTTAGTTGAATTACATTTTGACAAAAATATATTTCATATCTTGTATGCAGTACTTTGAATATATTTGCATTTTATTTTAAAAATCTTTTAGATGGTTACTGTCAGTAGAGCACAAATTACTGAAAATTTAAACCGTCCAGCGGTCTTTCTAGTAAAGAAAGTCTAAGGAGAATTACCCAATTTCAAGCCTCTGAAGCCAGGTTTACCTTCCGTACTGCAAAGCCTGCTGATTTAATTTGGTCCTTTATTATCATTTTTTTAAATTGTCATACACGACTTCAACAAACGTTATTCCGGGCCAAAGGCTTACGTTCCAGAATGGCTTGGTTTCAAAACCAGATGGAGCCAGATGTGGGCGGTGACTATAGTAAGTCTTATAAAGTTCACGGGAAAATCTTTAGTTATCTGTTTCCGTAGTGTAGTGGTTATCACGTTCGCCTAACACGCGAAAGGTCCCCGGTTCGAAACCGGGCGGAAACAAGGTTGTCTTTTTACTATTACTCTATGGTTTTAGTATGGTATTTCGTTGACTGCTTACCAGGAGGCTGGCGGTTCAAACCCACCAGTCACTCCTCCGAAGGAAGGTTAGGTAATCTACTACTGTAGTGATACCGCCTCGGAAACCTAAGGAGGCGTCGCTATGAGTTGGGCCCCCACTCGACGGCACATAACAACAACAACAACTCGACATCGGAATGTATGTAAATGAATGTTCATGTACTTTCATCCCTACTCCTGTCTTTTTCAATCTGTGTCAGTCCAGTTCAACAGTATATTCCAGGCCTCGGTCTATAGATACGAAGAAGGTGGTGTATGCAATTAGAGCCTGCCTTCAAAGAATTTAAAATCCTGGCGGATCAAATACAGCTACGGACACGAAAAGGCGGGAATGCCACGCCATGACAAATGAAATGAAAAGGACAGAGAAGGGGAAAAGAAACAGGACACCATGCGAAATTCAAGGAAAAAACAGCCTGAAAAGTACCTTTCGCTCTCGCCAGCGGATTGTTGACTCAGAGAGGAGACTCTAGGGAGGACTAAGGAAAGTCCCATTAGTAAAGACTCTCACCTTGCTGCTCCTGAACGGCATCAATGGCGTTCGCGACAAGCACCAAACTAAGGAAACAACAGTAAGCAAGGCTATGCTTTTTTTCCTTGACTTGTTTCACTTCCAGCCTCCCACCTTCACCCCCCCCCACACACACACACCTGTCAATGGGGCCACCTCTGCCCCTCCGATCTTTGCCTTAAGCTCCTCCTGCTTGAGGCAGTCTCAAATGTCTACCTTGCAGCCCTCCCACTGTCCTGTGTGTCCTCAGTGGTGATGGAGAGCAGTCATCAGAACTGTCAGCCCGCCTCTTCTTGGCTCACTTGCATCACCCCGCCTCTGACCAATGGGACAACGCACGTGTGTTGGGGAATTGGCTCCAGAGGCGGACTTTTCCGCGGTCAAGGGGAAGAGGCAGTGAAGACTGCAAGGAGGCAGCTGGAGCTGCAATGGGGCCCCCACTCCAGAGCCACAGGCCAGGGAGATCTCAGCAGAGAGCCACACGCTGTGCACTCCTGCAGCGCAGCCTGTTTCCACGCATAGGAAGTGTGGTTCACATTTCATACAATTGAAGTGGTAGTCCTAATGGGTAACAAGCAACTTCTTTTCCATCACGTGTACCAATCTCTAAAGTCAAATAGATAAAATTTATCAAAGTAATAGACCAAATTCTCTAAATTTTATACATCTTCAATGCAGACAAAGCATAACCAACAATAGTTTAATGATGGAAAAATTTGTTATGC
>NW_006922042.1:1485999-1490269 GCF_000298275.1 Orycteropus afer afer
GAGTTACATTTAATGCTAATTGCTCATTATGGCCTCACACCTTTTCTAGACTCATCTTGTTTCAATAAACTCATTATTATTCTCTTTTTGATGCTTAGATTGTAGCTGTTTGTCAGTGGGAACTTCTCTATACTGGCCCCTTTATCCCTATTGTATTGCCTTGACATTTGAAAAACACCCTTGTTTTCTGGCAGTAACACACTCTGTGCTAGGGAAAAAGAGTCCAGATTAAAAAATGTTCTATACAGACATTTTTATTAAGCCTTAAACAGAACAAAGACAATCATTCAGATGAGGGATTCCATTGACCTCTGTACTGGGTACATGCTGACAGTTGTTTACCTCATTTTGATGATTGTCTCTGCTTTTGTATTTGTCCTGTTAAGGCTTAATAAAAAGGTCTCTATAGTACATTTTTGAATCTGAGGTCTTTTCCCCTAGCACAAATGATATAGTCAGCAGGATTCTAAAGCCATATTTCACTAGGAGGACCGTCAAGAGTTAAGGATCAGAATAGGTGCCAAAGAAGGGGCTTCTTGTACCTCCCCATCTCTGCAGATCCTAGGGACCCCTGTGTGGAGAGCGCCATACTTACCGGGGGTATGTAAGTGGTGAGTGACTAATTGAGCAAAGGCTCTCAAAATAGGTCCATGCTGGCATGTATACCTGTAATAAGGTTGAGCTCTGCTTTTAGGACACCATCAGCCATTTTCTCCCTTGTGTTGTTCAGAGAAGTAGCAGGTGCAAAAGGGCATAAACTTTAGTTGAATCAGAGTAAACAGAAGCCAATCTAAAGTTAATAAGTTAATAGGGAACCTAAGATTTATAGGGAACATAATTATATAGAAGAATGAGGCTGGAATTTAGGGGGTCATGGTGACCTGAGTCATGGTAACTTGAGTTTTGGTGACGTGAATGTCCCGGGAACAAGAATGATTGATTTTAATCTGTAACTTGTTAATTGTATTAATTTCATATCCTTTCCTTATTCAATCTGTATATAATCTTGAGAAGAATCATAATAAAGTTGACACCGCTTTGCAATGGCTCTGAGTGTTCCTCCTGTCCCCATACTGTCTTTCTTTTCTTTTTAACTCATTCTCTTACCCCCTGTTCTAGAATTGTCGCGCCAGCCGTGACACCCCTGCAAGGTAAGTGCTCTTAGATTTTGAGTCCTGTATTTGTTGTGGCCCTCTGAGACCTTTATTAAGTTTGTTTTATGTTTTTCTGTCTGAGAACTCTTTAGACGTCATTTCTTTCTGTTTGTTTGCCAGCAATTGTTATCATCATGTGTAGGTAAGACTGCCTTAGATAATCTTTAAAAGGATCCAGGGAAAAATAGCAGTTGGACTTATAAGAAACTAAAATTAGATTCTAGAATGCAGCTCTTACATCTGTCTGAAAATTGTGTTTCGGCACCTGTAAGAGTACTTGGTTGTATCTGCAGATTTGCAGATTTCAAGAGAAATTGTACATAAACTCTGGCCTAGTGAAGTGTTTCTTTGCCATTTTTCTCCCTCTTCCTACGTATCACTGGCTCTACTTGAAAAAGTTCATTTGCCTCCACTGGTGGCAATAGTGTGAGGTTCTGGTTCTGCATCTTACAAAAATTTATTTGCCTGTGCGTATGACAGGCGCTCTGGGAGTGTAGTGCTTAAGGCATTTGAGTGCTGACCAGAAGGCTGGTGGTTCAAATCCACCAGTCACTCCTGCAAAGGAGGATGAGGCAATCTACTTCTGTAGTGATACTGTCTCGGAAACCCAAGGAGGGGTCACTATGAGTTGAATCCAGCTTGACAGCAGTGGTTTTGGTGCTAGTGACAGCAGTGTGAGGTTCTGGGTAGGTTACTGTTCCAGAAGTTTTTGAGTTTGTGGAATTTTGGGCTCTATATGCCATGAAAACAAAGGATACAAGATGACAAGCAGAAGCCAGTAGTGTTATCACCAGCCATGAGAGATGGTTAAAGAGTTCTGTGTCAGGATAAACTAGTTTAGAGCATGGGCCAGAAATTCTACGCTGCCTGCTGGCTACAAGAAAATACCCCTGCAACTCTTAGGTACACATGGTTTAAGCAATGTACTGTCCAAACCCCATGACACTCCTCATCAGGAGGGTTTTACTGAGCCTTTGAGTTCTAAACTTTGAACAAACTCAAACCTTCTCTGAAAATGGGAAATGCCAAATCTGGAGGCAATGCAGAATTCCCTTATGGGACTCATATATAGACAAGCAACATGGCTCTGCCACTTGTTTGTACCTACTTGCTTGGCATGTTGTTGTTGTTGTTATGTGCCGACGAGTCGGCCCCGACTCATAGCGACCCCTCCTTGGGTTTCCGAGGCAGTATTACTACTCCCTTCTGAGGAGTGGCTGATGAGTCCCCGACTCATAGCGACCCCTCCTTGGGTTTCCGAGGCAGTATCACTACTCCCTTCTGAGGAGTGGCTGATGGGTTTGAACCGTCAGCCTTCTGGTTAGCAGGCAAGTGACTTAGCCACTATGCTACCAGAGCTCCCCTTGCTTGGCATAGGCTCATTAAAAACAATATGGAAAAATGAATGTTGCCACTTTGGAGTTCTCTACCCAGTAAATTACAACAGAAAGATTCCTAATTTAAAATCTTCTAAGAAATATCAAGAAAGCAGATTACTTTCCGACAAGTTACTGTATCCAAATTAACAAAACAAAACAGGGAGCTGCAATGTAAAAGCCCTGCTCCTATTTGTCCTCTTTAAAATCTGTTCTAGGTGGATGCTGAGTATCTTAGACTCAGTTCTCTAGAGAAGCAAAACCAGTGAAGCCGATAGATAGATCGATAGAGAGAGAGAGAGAAAGAAAGAGAGAGAGAGAGAGATTGATTTACTCTCAAGGGAAATGGCTCACACAGTTGTAGAAGCTGGCGATTCCCAAATCTGTGGGTTAAATGTCAAGCTGGAGGTTTCTTCTGACTCATGCAGCTGCAGGGGCTTATGAACCCAAGATTGGCAGGAAGTATAGCAAGCTGCTGGCTTCAAAAGATGAAGAATTCAAGATTGGCAGGTAAAATAGCAGATTGTTGGCTCATAGGCTGAGAAGGTAACAATTCCAAGATTGGCATCATACCACTGGTTCAAGTCCAGGAACCAGAGATGATGATGAGCTAGATGTGGGATCAAAATCCAGTAGAAAGCCATTTTTTAAAGCATTATTATTATAAGTGAATTGTTGTTATTGTTGTTACATGCCGTCAAGTCAGACCTGACTTGTAGCGACCCCTCCTTGGGGTTTCCAAGGTGGTATCACTATCGAAGTAGATTGCCCCACCTTCCTTCTGAGGAGTGGCTGGTGGGTTTGAGCGGCTAGCCTTCTAGTTAGCAGTCAAGTGCCTTAGGCACTATGCTACTAGAGCTCCCATATAAAATTTGTCATCTACAGATAAGCTTTTGCTTTCCTGACCTGCTAAAATTCTTGACCAAATATCTCAACAAAAAGGTGGACTATCTTGTACTTACAAAAAGGACTGTGATACACAATGGAATATTATACAACACTAATGAATAATGCAGAATCTGAGAAACACCCCTTAACATGGATGAACTTGGAGGACATTAATCTGAGTGAAATAAGTCAATTACAGAAGGACAAAATTGTATTAGTTCACTACTGTGAAAAGTCAAGGAAAGCTTTATATATGGAAGGAAACTTTCTTTGTTGGTTACCAAGGATGGGGTTGGAGACAACACTGATAGATAGGTAGAGACAAGTATTGATTTGGTAAAGGGAAGGGCAATATACCAAAAGTGAATAATCAACCTGTGGTGTTGAGGAAAAGGGAGACAGAGAGAGGTACATGGGAGGTACAGACAACAAAGATGAACCCTTTTGCGTGTACAATACTGCGTTGTCAGTGATGGCAAGCCTTGATCTGTGAGTGAACAGATGGGTGGACAGGCTGAATGATCAGGTATGTCTAGGCAGGGAGAGTGTGTCCATGACCATGTGTAGGATTGGCAGACGATGTTTCTACAAGTGTATTTGTGTGTGCTGTGGGAATGTCTGGGTGTATAGTGGAGCTGACAAGGGATAAGGTTGTGGTGGCTTCTTGGCCACAGCCAGCTGCCCTGAGGGAATGAGTAGTTGGACCTGTGAGCTCAGGACCATGGTTACAGGGGACACCAAGCTCAATTGGCATAACATACTACACAAAAACATTGTTCTACATCCTACTTGGGAGCTCTGGTAGCATAGTGCCTAAGACATTTGACTGCTACCCAGAAGGCTGGTGGTTCA
>NW_006922042.1:1491029-1492321 GCF_000298275.1 Orycteropus afer afer
AAAATAAGCAGCCATCTAAAGGAACCAATAACCAGTCTGTACAAAAGAAAGCACAGTCAGTGCACAACCAAGCTCAGTGTGATCAAAGGATTTTAAATGAAATCCATGATCAAGAGGAAGAAATGTATGAGAGCTTAAATTCTAAAGCTCTTAGTTTGTGGGAGGCTGAAGTCCATGGTGTGAGCCCTAACTCCATTCTGAGACTTGACATAAATTCAGACATCATTTGAGTTCTTTATATTACTTCCCCAGTGCTTGTTGACCATTAAATCAACAGGGAGGGTATGCTTAAAGTCCAAGAGAACCCAGGAAAGGGCAATTTGCCCTCTTGAAGAGCGTGGTTGAAAGTAGACACTAGTATGCAGAATGGTGCTCACACAAAGAACTAGGGAACTTGCCTGTGCATGTCCTTCTTACACACACAAGAAAACTTACCTGTACATGTCCTTAATGATTTACCAAAAACAGCTAATCCTAATCTTTTTAACTGCAATTAGGTACATATTCCAATCATGGTCCTTTCCCTGCTTCTGTAGTTCCACCTGCAACAGTGATGAATTGACCTGCTACAAATCACGATCTTGTGGTGATTTCCTGTGTTCTCTTTCATATATAATGAACACCATGACTGTAATTCAGGGGATTCCATCAGCCTCTGTACTGGATACATGCCAACAGTTTCCTCCGTCTAGATGATCGTCTTGTTTTGTCTTTGTTCTGTTTAAGGCTTAATAAAAGGGTCTTTATAGAACATTTTTGAATCGAGAATCTTTTTCCCTAGCACAATGATTCACACCTATCTCTAATTTTCCCTGCACTAACATTCAGGGAATGTTCAGGAAGCTTGTGTTCTTTCCAATGGAGAGTAAGAGAACAAAGCTAAATCTGGATTCCAGTACAATGTATGGATACAAAAGTCCCTTGTGGCAGCTGATTCCCCCACTCACAGGTACCTTAGAGACAGAACTAAAGGGGAATAAATTAAAGAATGAGTTCACATTGATAAGTAGTTGTGCCTTTGCTAGATTTTTTACTTTTTTTTCAAATAAACCAGAACATCTTTTCTCTGCAAAATTGTCTACCTAAATTTCTCACTCAAAAGTAATTGTATTCCCTTATCTTTATTTAAAAAATAATAATAATAGAAAATTTAAAGTAGAGAATAATTCAATGAATCACCAAGTATCCATCACCCAGATTGAACAGTTATTACCTTTCCACCACTCCTGTTTTGTCTTCTCTTCTATCCACTGCCTACTCCGCTTGCTCCTTTTTCTCTTTTTCAAATTGTG
>NW_006922042.1:1492466-1493743 GCF_000298275.1 Orycteropus afer afer
GCAAAGGCTCTCCTATTGGTCTCTATGGCTGATTGTTCTAATGAGTGCATGTTGTTGTTGTTGTTATTTGCCGTCCAGTCGGCCCCGACTCATAGCAACCCCTCCTTGGGTTTTCGAGGCAGTATCACTACGGAAGTAGGATTGCCCAACCTTTCTTCCAAGGAGTGGCTGGTGGGTTTGAACTGCCAGCATTCTGGTTAGCAGTCAAGTGCCTTAGGCACTATGCTACCAGAGCTCCTACTTCCCTATTATTGTTCACTTTATAGGCCTGTCATTTGGCAGACATGAGGGGTGAATTTAGTTCCAGGCTTAAAGGGTATCTACGGGCCATAGTATCAGGGGTTCCACCAGTCTGTATTAGACTGATAAACCTGTTTATTATTATTTTGAGTGTTGTTCCACATTTTTTCCTACTCTATCCAGGACCTCCTATGGTGATCCCTTTCAGAGTGGTCAGCAGTGGTAGCCAGGCACCATCTAGTTCTTTTGGTCTCAAGGTCATGGAGGCTGGGGTTCACATGCTCAATTAGTCCTTGGGACTGTTTCTTTGCATCTTTGATTTTCTTCACTTCTTGCTTTGGATGGGGAGAGGCCAATAGTTGCACCTTAAATGGCCGCTCACAAGCTTAAGACCCAACGTCTTAAAAGTCTACTTTTTACTTACCAAAGTAGGATGTAGAACATTGACTTTGTGAACTATGTTGTGCCAATTGATCTTAGTGTCTCACAAGATTATGGTCTCAGCCCCCAGGCCCAGAGACTCATTCCCTCAAAGTGTTTGGTAATAGCTAAGAAGTTTTCATAACTTTGCCCCCTGTATGCTCTACTGTATTCACGGATATATTTTAGCATATAGAAATACATAGTATCAAACCATATGTATATTCAGGAGTGTAGTCCCATTTGCCCTCCCATTCCTGTTCAGCTTGAATTTCTATGTATCCACTTTTAGATTATTGTTATTGCAGGATTGTGTATGTGATATTTTTTTCTTTGTTACTTTTAACTCTTGTGCTCCTCTCAGTGTCTTCCTCTGCCTTGATCATTTTGTGCTGAGTCCCCCTTATTGTCTATTGTAATTTCCTTCACCCAAGTTAGTATGTGCATACTCCCTAGCTAGTGATTTACTCTCTCTCTTCCCCTCCTACTCCTGGAAACCTTCAAAGAATTATTCTTTCTGTGTGTAACACTTTTCTCAACTTTTTACAGTAGCGGTCTCATACAGTATTTGTCCTTTTGTGATTGACTAATTTCACTCAGCATAATGTCCTCTATCA
>NW_006922042.1:1494518-1495533 GCF_000298275.1 Orycteropus afer afer
CCCCCTCCGAGTGGTTGTCGTTCTCTCATGGACCATCTGTCTTCAAATAGAGTTCATTGACCATCTCCCCTTTACTCTGGTTGTTCTGTTACTCTGTAGCTCTTTGAGGTTAAGGGAATAACATTAGTAATTATAAGTCATGAGTTGAACCCTAACTATGGAGCGGGCACTATTCTAGGTGCTGGGCATGCATTAACTCACTGCATCTTTGCAACAACCCTATGGAGTGACCACTACTACAAGGAAACTTCATTTATTCATTCCTTTGCATTGCTTACCTCTTACTGGACAATTTAAATAATAAACAAGTTAACACTTATAGGAATTACTTGGGAGAGTGATAAGGACTATAAGAAAAAGAATGAGCGTGATCTGATAGAGTGTGGCAGGCAAACAGGACAGCAGTAGAGAGATAGAATAGGAAAGACATATAGGATGAGGTGACATTGAGATGAGTCAGGAAGACAAAGAATCTTGTGGAAAAGTCCTTCAAGAAAGGAAATAGAGGGTTTAAAGGCCTTGAGGCAGGAGACACCTTGATGGTTCAAGGACAGAGAGAAAGTCTGGGGATTAGGAAGGTAAGGAGCCACAGCAATACTTCCTTGACTCAACATTCTGGTAAGTGCATCCACAACACCATTTGTAGTTTTGCTTTGCAAATAGATCAAAAACTGATCTAGAAAAATAGATAAAAAATCTAAGAGGATGCCTAGGTTAATAAGGCATACAATAGGACTTCCTCAATGCAGAGTCGTTAAGGACAGATGAATGAGTCTAGCTTCATTCACAACATTGCAAATAAATGGTACAATGAGGACTACCAAAAGTGCTTTGGGTTAGTGGTTAAATCAGAGTGGCTATACCAGCAAACTAAGTTCAGATGCCAGCTATCCACTTCCTAGCTGTGTGACCTAATCTCTCAGTGCCTCTGTTTCTTTGTGTATTAAATGAGGGTTCCAATATACAAACTTTATAATTGTAATTTAAAATGTTAAGAGAATATCACCAACTGAGT
>NW_006922042.1:1497748-1505622 GCF_000298275.1 Orycteropus afer afer
TTTATCTTGCTTCTTTGTGTGGATTGTGATGCTCTGTTGTTTCCAAGGCATTGTGACGTTTTTGTGTTTATATTTAATTGGTGATTGTATGTTGGAGTGACTTGCCCACAATTTTCATTTTCTTTGTTTTGTTTGTATGTTATCTACACAAGCAGGGTACTGTGCTGGTCTATTCACTAGTTGACAGCACTTATACACTCACCACCTGTCTCCTTTCCTGTTCTCAGCCTCTCATATGTCCCTGCCAGCCTTGGCAAACAGAGCCTATTCTTAGGTCCCTGGAATCTGAATGAGAATGCTATCACTTTAAAATCCAAAATAGCCACCACTTGTAAATATTCAAAATGGCTGTGCCCTGGGTTACTTTAAATATCCAAAATAGCTGCCACGTGTAAACAATCAAAATGGCTGCGCTCTCTGCACAGTGGAAAACCAACAGCTCAGGTTGTCTCCCTCCTTGCTGTTTCCCTTCCTAGGCATAGGCCACCAGCACAGTCATCCCTGCAGCTCTTGGTGATCAGGGCTGCTCTTTAGGTCAATTCTCAGGTCCCAAAACCACTTGGAAATATTCAGGCTGTTGGTCCCATCAGAGTAGCTGACAGTCTGCAGCTCTGACTGTCTCTGTATTCACTGTTTTTGTTCAGGTTTTTCCACTAGTTGGTGCCTAATGCACTTCTGTATAGTTCCTTTCAAAGCTCAGTGCTCCAGGATTGTCTTCTGTATCTCTCTCAATTGGTTTTTCTTTTCTTTGTTGAAGAGGGTCTGTGTCGCTTGTCTGCCTATTCCTCCATCTTACTGGAAGTCTCTGGGCTTTTTTTTCAGAAAGTCCACCAGGGTTAAGTTGCTGTCATGGATTGAATTGTGTCCCCCCCAAATTTTTTGTCAACTAGGCTTGGTTATGATTCTCAGTGGTTTGGAAATTATGTGATGATGTAATATGGTGGATATGTAATGTGATCTTATGTGATAAGATGATCAGATATAAAAGGATTAAGATTAAGGGTGGGCTGCAACACCCTTAGTCCTGTCACAGCCCTGATCTGATGCAAGGGGAGCTTCCCTGGGGTGTGGCCTGCAATACCTTTTATCTTACAAGAGACAAAAGGAGAGAGAAGGGAGCAGAGAAGAGTGATCTACTACCAAGAAAGAGGAGCCAGGAGTGGAGAGTGTCTATTGGACCCAGTGTCCCTGCGCTGGGATCCTCCTAGCAATAAGAGACACAGATAAAGTCTTCCCCTAGAGCTGGCATTCTGAACTCAGACTTCTAGCCTCCCAAACTGTAAGAGAATAAATTTCTGTTTATTACAGTTATCCACTTACTGTATTTCTGTTATTGCAGCACTAGAGAACTAAGATTGTTGCTCTGGTGATATTTTGTCTTCTTCTTTATCCAAAACTCACATTCTCCAGAACACAAACTGTGACTGAGACCTGCCTTTTATCTGGGGACTTACATTCTTAAACAAATGTAATATCATATAAATAGCATTAAAATAATAGGGTGAATATTTGGTGATGGCTGAAATATCTCTCCTGATGCTGCACAGACTTAGGGAGTCTGACTTGGTCAAGTCTGGTGACTTAAAGAAAGATGATTGTGGAATATTTTTAGATTTTGTTGTTGCTATTAGGAGTGTTCTGGTAGCACAGTGCCTAAGGCACTTGACTGTTAACTAGAAGGCTGGTGTTCAAACCTACCAGCCACTCCTTTCAGAAGGAAGATTGGGCAATCTGCTTCTGCAGAGATACTGCCTTGGAAACCCAAGGAGGGGTTGCTATGAGTGGATCTGACTCAACGACAGTGAGTTTGGTTTTTCTTTTGGTTGTTGTTGCTGTTAGTTGCCATCAAGTTGATTCTTACTTATTGCAAAAAAGTGCATAGGAGCAGGGTCTTCTAACATCCTCTAACTTCACAAGGAGAGGAGGAAATCCAGATCAACATCAACAGCCCAAGGCTCATTCCTATGAAGCAGAGGTCAGAACTGTTGCCACCCTCCAACCTTTTTATCAGTTCTGACACCTAGCATCCCTCCCACGACACTCTACTTCTCTGCTGGGCTTGATAATTTGTTGTGATGGCCACACAGAACTCACAGATGATATTTATGATTTTGGAGTTTATTAAGGAGTAAACCAACTGTTCTGGTTACCTAGTGCCTCTCTGACAAGAATATACCACAAATGGGATGGTCTTAACAAACAGGAGTTTATTCTTACAATGTGGTTTTAAGTCCACATTCAAAGTATCAGGCTCTAGGGGCTGTGTGAAAGCCCTTCGACCTTGGGCTTCAGTTCTGCTTCTTGCTCCCGGCCCACTGAAGCTGGAGGCATCTCTTCACTCAGGCAGCTACTGGCTGCTAAGGCTAACAAGTCCAAGGTCAACAAATAAAATGGCACAGTCCCGATGTTACCAAACTACACAGCAGGCCACTAATTCAAGTCCATTTAAGTCCCAAGGTCGGCAGAGCATGGCAGGCTGCTGAACAACGACATGGCTACATGCAGAGTCCAAGTGTTCCATAGGCTAGAGACTATCCCCAAGGCTTCTCCTTATATACAGGAAGCAAACCACATACCAAAGGCAGCTACTCAGCTGCTTGTGGTAGATCCCACCATGGAGTTGATTATCAGTCTCATCATAGAGAATAACTACCACCAGCTAGCTGCCCAGCCACTCAACCAGGCCCAGCCAAGCTGACATATAAATTTAACTAGCACACCAACCAAAACCAAACTTACTACCAATGAGTCAGATCTGACTCATAGCAACCTCTCCTTGGGTTTCCAAGGCAGTATATCACCATGGAAGTAGATTACCCAACCTGCCTTCTGAGGAGTGGCTGGTGGGTTGAACTGCCAGTCTTCTGGTTAGTGGTCAAATGCCTTAGGCACTATGCCACCAGAGCCCCCTATTAGGAAGTAATAAGTTATAATTTGGCATCAGAGGATGGCCTCAGGCCTAAGGCAGTTGCCTGCCAAGCACAAGACTAGCGGTTCAAACCCACCAGCCGCTCCTTGGTGATACTGCCTCGGAAACCCAAGGAGGGGTCACTATGAGTCGAGTCTGACTCTATGGCACATAACAACAACAACAGGTTACAATTCAGGGTCAGAAACAAGTCACGATACAGTTCATCAATCAGAACAGCTTCTTCTCAGCTGCACACTTCCTTCTGGACTCAGTTTCTGCCCTGCTCCGGTAAGTGTTACAAAGCTGTTTTAGTTCTGCCAATAGATGTCCAGAGAGGCACCCCACTCCATCAGCAAGCCTCTTGCCTGAAAGCACTCATCTTTTTGCTCTGTGGGGTGGGAAGCCTACTGCCCTATCTCATGTTGGAATCTTGGTTCTGCTACCTCTGCTGCCGCAGTCTCTCTGCCATTTCTCTGCTGTGTCAGTGCAGGGCTCTCAAGTCTAAAAAATGCACTCCACTCCAGGTTCTTCTCTCTTGACAGTAGTGAGATCTGCCCTTCAGCCTCTGGATAGCTGATTTGAAGCCTAGCAAGATGGTAAAACTGACCAATCCCCATGTTAGTGTTCCATATACCTTATTTCCATGGTCCCACGCCCACAAGGGTGCCATGTACTTTAATTTACATTATTAACAAGCTATCCAATCCTCTTGGTGGGACACAAGTACCTCACATTTGCATAATCCCACCCACCCAGTCATCTGGTGGTGGTGGTGTTGTTATGTGTCGTGGAGTCGGACCCGACTCATAGCGACCCCTCCTTGGGTTTCCGAGGCAGTATCACTACGGAAGTAGATTGCCCCATCTTCCTTCCGTTTCATCTGGTAGGTGTCACAAAAACAATGACTGGAAGAACCACATTAAGCAATTCACTGCACCACAATTATAGTGACTCCTTGTGTGCAGAGTAGAACTGCCCCATAGGCTTTTCAAGGCTGTGATCTTTCAGAAGCAGATCACCAAGACTGTCTCCTGAGGTGCCTCTGGGTGGGTTTAAACCACCAACCTTTTGGCTAGTAGTCTAGTGCTTACCCATTTACACTACTCAGTGACTCCTATGCTTAGACTAGTTAGGGATATAGTCATGAATATATTAAATGCAAAGATAATGTTCTGTTTCAAATGAGGTTTTTAAATGAAAATATTTTAGTAAATTGTTCATTAATGATTTACATATTGTGGTGGTTAAATTTGTATGTCAACTTGGCTGGGCCTGGTTGAGTGGCTGGGCAGCTGGTGGTAGTTATTCCCCATGATGAGACTGGCAATCAGCTCCATGGTGGGATCTACCACAAGCAGCTGAGTAGCTGTCTTTGGGAGGTGGTCTGCTTCTTGTATATAAGGAGATGCCTTGGGGATTATGGCACTCTCGGACCCTACATGTAGCCGTGTCGTTGTTCAGCAACCTGCCATGCTCTGCCGACCTTGGGACTTCCAATGGACTTGAATTAATGGCTTGCCATGTGGTTTGATAACATTGGGACTGTGCCTTTTTACTTGTCAACCTTGGGCTTCTCAGCCTCAGAAGCCAGCAGCTGTCTGAGTGCAGAAACACCTCTAGCTTCAGTGGGCCTGGCACTTTGAACTTGGACTTAAAGCCTCCAAACTATGAGAAATTTATTCTCCTGTTAAGGCTTTCCCACTTGTGGTATTTCTGTTAGATCAGTACTAGGTAACTGAAAGACATATAAAATGTATTCAATTGTTATTTTAGACCACATTACAAAATGATCTACTAATTACATATACACCATATGACACCAAGATCAAAAAGAAAATCACATACATATTTAATTTCTTATATCTAGTGTGGAATTCTTCCTGTCCAAGTTAGATGCTTGTCGCTGAATATCTTTATTTATGGTGCGATTTTTGAATCATGTAAGGAATTACCTACTCAAAAGATGGTAACATAATCACTTTGTTACTAAAGAATAATCAGTGAGAGGTGACTTACTCTCTAAACGTCCATCTGAATATTGCGCACGTGGATTTTCCAAGGGCAAGTATCTGTCAGAGAACAAATTGTTTAATTTAAACAAAATTGGTAAATTGTGAAGTAAAAACACCGGTCGCCCAACGTGGGGCTCGAACCCACGACCCTGAGATTAAGAGTCTCATGCTCTACCGACTGAGCTAGCCGGGCAGCCCTATGAATGTGTTGAAATTTACAAATTCAAGGTTAATTTAGGTTTGTCTCCACGTCTACTGTTTAATTTTGGGATTGTAATTACGTTTATGAATTACAGTGCAATCAAGTTACTAAGGGACCTTCCTAGCCGACCGAGAACTTCTAGTTCAAGTTCTGCCCTAAGTACCTGAGAATCCTCACTTTTGTCGTCCACCCTACTAGCAACCTAGCTCTTTTCCATCTGCAAGAAGAGTACGAGTGAAAGAGGAGGAAGGGAAACGTTTGCACGCTGGTGTCACTGGCGAGAATCATCCTTACAGTTTTTAAATTCGGGGTCCAATGACAATGTCTGAGGCGCAGAGGAGAGAGAGAGAGACAGTGCAGACTGCCTCCTACCTGCGCAAACTCCACCCTCTTGCATTTTCCCTTTGTGCTTTGCTTGTGCGCGAAGCTTCGAAAGTGGAAAGGCAAAAATGAAAAGAGGCGCTCGCCCGCGCTGGAGATGCCGGGGATCGAACCCGGGGCCTCATACATGCAAAGCATGCGCTCTACCACTGAGCTACATCCCCGCTCCAGTCACGCTATCCGCTACAGCTCCCTTGGTCATTGCTGGCGCTGGGCGTGAACCGGAGAAAGAAAAATTATTGTAAATGTTTTATTTGCAGGTTGTGATAGAGTTTTACTCTAATTCAGAGCGATCAGATCTCGATTGAGGAATGCCCCGAGATGACTGGGCGGGGAGAAGCACCTGGAGGCAGTGGTGGAAAAAGGAGAAAGAAGTCATCAGGCACGATGCCCAAGAACTGTGACTTAGAAAAGTACGGATGCAGGTTGCTAAGTTTTGTTAAATAGGAGTGTCAGTAAAATATATAGAATGTATATAAAATACTCTAGAACTGTGTTGAAAGTTTATTACTTGGGATGAGGAGGGAACTGGGTGTAAGCGACGGGTGGACTTTTTACTGTGAACCACTGTATCGTCTGAATTTTGAACCAGTTTAAATCAAGTCAAGCAGTTTACTGAATGCATACTGTGTGCCAAGAGCTGCTCTAGAAACTGGGCTTCAGCCGTGGACAAAACCAATGCAGTCTATTCCCTCTTACAGTTCCCATTCCAGAGGTGGTAGTGCTAGAGAGAAAAAAGAGAGGCAGCGTTGGGAGAGGGAGTGTGGTAAGGGCAGATTTTAAACCGTGTTGGCCAGGCAGTCTTCCGCGAGAAGGTGATATTTGAGCCAAGGTTCCGGGGAGGTGGGAAGTGAGCTGTGCTGATATCTGAGGTAAAAGAGGGACAAGCAAAGGAAACAAATCTGGGGTTTTGGCCTGAGCACCTGTAGGGATGGTGCTAATGGCGTAGTGTGGGGAAAGCTGAGAGAAGCCAGTAGGGGCAGATCAGAAGTTCCCTTTTGGAGATAAGCATATGACACTTCTTAGAACACCCAGGTGGAAATGCTATGTGGGGAGCTGGATATGAGAGCCAGGCTCCTAGAGGGACCTGGATTGGAGATGTGTACTGTGGAGTTATCAGCAGTGTTATAGATTGAATTGTGTTTCCCCAAAGTATGTGCTGTAAATACTAATCCTTGTATCTGTGGTTATACATAATCCTTTTTGTTATGTCAATGAAGCAATATTAGCAGTGTAGGGTGTGTGTTAAGTCAATCTCTTTTTAGATATAAATTAAACAAGCAAGTGAGAGATGGAGGAAGATGCCATGCCATATAAAGAACACCAAGGAGCCAAGAAATAGAGGCTGAAGAGATAGCTTCAGAGCTGACATTGCCCTAAACCAATGCTCTGAATTTGGACTTCTAGTCTCCTGTGAGAAAATAAATTTCTTTTTGTCTTGTGGTATTTCTGTCATAGCAGCACTAGAGAACCAAGACAAGGACCATGATCTGACATTTTAATGTAGGATTGTTCCATCCTATGTTATGAGGGTGAGGGCGAAAGCTGGTGTTAAGGGGGAATGAGGAGAGAGAGTGTGGAAGCAGATAATCCCAGCAGCTCTGGAAAGAGGCAGGAGGTGGCAAGAGAGAGTTAGACTTCTTCTTCTTTTTTTTTTTTTTAATAGGTGAAGAATAATGATGAGTAAAGTGAGAATACTATTGTAAATTTTATTTTATTTTTTATTGTGATTTGGGTGAAAGTTTACAGAGCAAATTCATTTACCATACAACAGTTCATACACATTTTCTTTCATGACATTGAATGCAATCCTCACAATGTAACAGCCCTCTTCCCACTTCCTCCCTGCGGCTACCTTCTCCCATTGTCCTTTCCCTTGCATTCCTCCCCTCTGAGCTATCTGCCCTTCTGATTTCCCATGGTTGATTGTTCTAAGGACTGTACCTACCTGGTGGAAATATTCACCCTGTATGCCGCCTGTCTATTGTTTGGCTGGAAGCCAAGGGAGTGAGTTTAATTCCAGCTCTGAAGGGTGACTTGGTGCCATAGTCTTGGGGGTTTCACCAGCCTCTATCAGACCAGTAAGTCTGTTCTCCTTTATGATTTTGAGTTTTGTTCCACATTTTTCTCCCTTTCTATCCAGGATCTCTTACACTGATTCCTTTCTGAGTGGTTGACAGTGGTAGCTGGGCACCATTTAGTTCTTCTGGTCTTATGTTCATGTAGGCTGTAGTTTACATGGTCCAGTAGTTCCTTGGATTAATTGTTTCCATGCAGTTTTGGTTTTCTTCATTTTTCTTTGCTCCAGACCAGGAGAGACCAATTGTTGCATCTTTGATGGCCACTTGAAAGCTTTTAAGACCCCAGT
>NW_006922042.1:1506467-1523052 GCF_000298275.1 Orycteropus afer afer
CCAACCTTCCTTCCGAGGAGTGGCTGGTGGGTTTGAACCGCCAGCCTTCTGGTTAGCAGTCAAGTGCCTTAGCCACTACGCTACCAGAGCTCCCAAGAAGTTATAAATTTGCCCCCCTGTTAGCTCTATTATATATATATGGACATTCTTAAGAAAAACTATTGTAAATTTATTACTTGCTCAAAAACAAACATTAAATAAAGAATAAATAAGAGGGAGGGGGTACAAGGAAAGGTAGCTACAAAAGTGGATGCAAGGCCGCGCTGGAGGTAAGGGACAAGAACCGGGTCCTGGCCTCTAAATTTAGCTCAGCATAATACCAGGACGAACCTTCTCTCGCTGAATCTGACACCGTGGCCCGAGCGCCAGGTACTGTCCCGGGCGTGCTAGGTCGGCCTCAGGCTGTGTCCAGAACTGGCATCTAACCAGGTTTGTGCACCCACCTGTCTGGGCCGGTTTCCCGCGACTGACTGGGTCAGGCTGGATTAACCTTCAGAGGCCTGTGGCTGGTCTGCTCGAGGGAGGCGACAGGAAGAGGGTCTCTGGGGGCCAAGAAGGTCACAGGCCAATGCGGGGGCCTGGAGGACCAGACACAGGGACACAAGGCGCAGTCTAACATTTGACTACCCTGCCTCCTTCAGTACTGCTCCGGGGGCCACCAGCGCGCAAGGTCCCCTCCACACTCTTTGCTGGGAGAGCAACCAGCTCAAGGCTCCGCCTGCTAGGCTTTAGCCCCGCCCCGTCACTGGCGATTCAGAGGCTGGCTCGGGCCTCCGAGCTCTGAGCTGCCTCTTGTGGGGTCCAGCGGCCTCCCCTGCGCTGTCTGACCCGGGTGCGCAGAGGGCGTGCATGGCGGCAGTGGGGCCGCGGATGGGCCCTGGCGCCGGGGCCGAGGCTCTGGCTCTGGCGGCAGAGCTGCAGGGCGAAGCGACGTGTTCCATCTGCCTGGAGCTCTTCCAAGAGCCTGTGTCAGTCGACTGTGGTCACAGCTTCTGCCGCGCCTGCATCAAGCTCTGCTGGGAGCGCGCAGGCAATTGGGCCGCTACCGCGCCCCGCGCGCTGCCTGGCCAGCTGCCCTGCCCGCAGTGCCGCGAGCCTGCGCGCCCCAGCCAGCTGCGGCCTAACCGACAGCTGGCCGCGGTGGCCACGCTGCTTCGTCGCTTCAGCCTGCCTGCCGCGGCGCCAGGGGATCGCGGGTCCTCGGATTTAGCAGCCCCGGCGGCGTGCTCTCTGCACGGCGAACCGCTCAAGCTCTACTGCCAGGACGATGGACGCGCCATTTGCGTGGTGTGCGACCGCGCCCGGGAGCACCGCGCACACGCAGTGTTGCCGCTTGACGAGGCAGTGCAGGAGGCCAAGGTGAGGGCCCGCCCCATCCCTGCCAGTCCGGGAGAACCTAGTCACCCGACCCAGTATTTCCCACACCCGCGCACAGCGCATGCGCAGTGCAAAGGAGCCTTGCCTTCTTTCTCCACTCCCAAGCTTCCCAGCGCTGCCTCCTCGCCTGACAGCGGTTATCCTTCTGTCACCCCCACACCAGCACCACTATTCCCGTTTCACTCTGGAAGCCATACTAGGTTGTCTGCGCGACGCCCCTGCGAACTTGGCGATTTTCTTTCCGACAGTACCTGGCTTGTAGTAGCGTGCTAGTTATTGCAGTTTTCCCCCGCAGGACCCCATCATACCCACACACCCGCTGCCACCACTCTCAGCCCTTTCCCCGGGACGTGGTTCTGTTCAGCGTCCCCACCTCCTGGGACCAGTGGGACAACCTCTCCAAGAGGTCAGTGGTTGTCCTGAGTCGACTGGCGCACGAGAGCCGTCTGCACTTTTTGTCAAAGCTGTCGTTACTGGGCGTCCCAACTTTCCTGTCACTTTGCGGGGGCTACAGCAGAAGTGTGTGTAGAGGCACTGAACGCACTGTCCCCATTCTTTCTATGCTTCTCCACCCTATCGCCCAAAAGGGCTTTCTAATGGTGGGCAGGCGAGCCAAGGCGAGGACAAGGTGGGTTGGGCGGGCGGAGACCTTGTATTTCAATCTGGATTGTGCAGCAGATATCCTTGAGAAAGTGAGACTTCTGGGGCCTTTGGAGTCATCCTGCGGTTGCCCAGTATTCCTATGCTCAGCCTATGCATGTTACATCCACCCTGACATCCACAGGTGGTGCTACCCGGCACATATTCCTCAATGACCAAGGCCTACCCTTTCTCCTGGAATGTACTGGTGGGGGTTTCAGCAGATGGCTCCCTTCTCACTTCCTGCAGGAGCTTCTGGAGTCGAGGCTGAAAGTCTTGAAGAAGGAGCTGGAGGACTTTGAGGTGTTCCGGTCCACAGAGGAGAAGGAAAGCAGGGAGCTCCTGGTGAGCCCGGCATAGGCCCCAGTGGGAGTTAGGGCCACCTACCACCCCTGACTCTGTGTGTATGGTGTTTGAATGGATGCCTATGGAACAGCAGAGATAGATTCTACAAAGATTTTAGGGTGCATATTATATAGGGTAGGAGCTCTGGTGACATAGTGCCTAAGGCATTTGACTTCTAACCCAGCCTCTCCTCAGAAGGAAGATGGGGCAATCTACTTCCATAGACCTACTGCCTCCAAAGCCCAAGTCAAGGGTAGTGAGTGATTATATAGGGTGGCCATAAAATTTATTGAACGTACCAGAGTTTTTGAGAGTGAAATCCAAACCAAAAACCAAACCCATAGCCATTAAATCAATTCTGACTCATAGTGACCCCCATAGGGTTTCTAAGGCTGTAAATCTGTATAAGAGTAAATTCCCTCATCTTCCTGGTAAGAGTAAATTATACAGAAAAATCTGTGTAAGAGTAAATTCCCTCATCAGCTGGTAGGTTTGAACTGCCAACTTTCTAGTTAGCAGCCAAATGCCTTACGCACTACACCACCAGAGCTCCTTGGGGGTTGCTAGTATGATCACTTTAGAACAACTGGCTTAATTTGGAACTGTACTAGAGAATCAGGAGGTATGGTCACTCTAATGTTACATAACACCCCAACAGGGGTTTGGAACAGCATCTTTTGATTGAATATATTAACATTTCTACAGAAAAACATATAAATATCCATACTATGCAGGAAATAAATACAATAAATAGCTTCAGTTCAGTTCAGGGCATGTTCTGCCATGAAATGAGTTATGAAAACATTTTCACTTTCAGACTTTTTTATATTTTGGATTAGAAGCTAAGGGAGAAAGGGCTTGAGGGCGTATCACAGCTGCTCCCTGATCCTAGCAGAGGGAAGGAGGTTTGGAGACTTGGGTTTACAACAATCCCTGCTGTGTAGCTGAGGATACCCAGCACCTCAGTGAACTGGGATGATATTTTGTCTTCCTTACAGTGAAATGAGACGATGCAAGTCAAAGGTCTTTGGGAACAGGAAAGTGAGATTGAGTTAAGGTGGGCACTTAACCAAAGTGAGGGTCACTGACTGTCATTTGTCTGGGTCACAAATTCAGTTCCTAGCTCAGAAAATAGATGTTGAAGTAATGAAAGGCTCCACTAAAGGCCTGTTAGTTGAAAACTAGAGGAAGAGTAACTTGAAGTGAGGAAGGGGGAAAGGGAAGACAGTTGACATGCCCTAGGGTCCTTTTCTGACCTACTGCCGCATCTATTACACCTGCATCCAGTGTGCACTCCTTTCTTCCCTTCTGATCACTCACTTCCGTACATAAGGAACAGCTCATGCCTCCTGACCTTTATCCCTCCTCAGCTGGAAGAAGGGATGATCATGTGTCTCTTTGGTCACTATTTTACATCTGTGACCGAGAGAGCTGTCCTATAGCATGCACAGCTTCTCAGTCTGTGGTAGGACCCCCTCCCCATGACTTGGTTTAGCATCTTTCACCTCTGTCCTTTCCTGGCACCCACCTTACTACCTTGGCTCCTAGCTCACATTCTTTATAATTAACAAAATGCCTGCTTAATGAAACAGAAGTAGGGTATTACTGTTGTTGAAAATATTTTTACCATTTAGAGCAGTGATTCTCATCTGAAGGCAATTTTGCACACTCCTCAGCCCCCCAGGCATTTGCCAACGTGTGGAGCCTCAGTGGTACAGTGGATAAGGCATTGGCTGCTAACCCAAAGGTCAGCAGTTCAAACCTACCACCTTCTCTGTGTAAAGATTACAGCCTCAGAAATCCAATGGGGGTCACTATGAGTGGGAATTGATTTGATAGCAGTGAGTTTTTTTTTTTTTTTTGGCAATATTTTTGGTTGTCATCACTGGGATGGTAGGGTATAGACATTTTGTGGTAATGGGAGAGATATTGCTAAACATCCTGTAATGCACAGGACAGTCACCCACAACAAAGGATTATGTGGCTCCAAATATCAATGGTGCCTGTGTTGACAATCTGTGACTTAGAGTATTTAGGCAAATGCTATTTCACTTGTGTTTTTCCCTTTGGCGGCAATATGATATAGTTGCAAGAAGTGTAGACTCTGGTGTCAGACTCTCTGGATTAGAATCCTGGTTTACCACTTATTGACAATGTGTCTCTCTACCTTAGTCTTTTCATGTTTAAAATGGGTTAAGCCCACAATTAAAAAAGAGAAAAAGAGAGATTGAGAGAGAAGTGTACCCACCTCATTGGGTTGTTGTCAGAGTTGAGTGAATTAATACATATAAAGTGCTCAGAATGGGGCCTGCCACAGGGTATGGAAATAAATAGGTCAGTAAATGTTAGTTGCTGTTGTTTGCTTTCCTAACATCCCCAAGATGGAGATAAGGCAGGGGGCATTGGTAAGAAGTCTATGGAGCTGTGGCTTGAACCCAGGTTTTCAGACTTAAAAATTCACTGATGGTCTTCTCTTCCAGCCAGTCTTTCTTTTACCTAGAGCATTCAGGGAGTAAGAGTTGAGGTTGTCCTGTTGCTGTTGTTAGGTGCACTATGAGTCCAACTCATAGTGACCCTATAGGACAGAGTAGAACTGCCTCAGCATGCTCCAATATTTATAATCCAACTGACTCACATTCCCCAAATACCCCAGATTTGCCACCACTACCTCTCAATACCAACCTCACCTCAACCAACATGCTGCCATACATCAGTGCCTGGAGGGTAATGCATCCTAACGCCGTGGGAAAGAACAGTGGAAGCTTTGTGTTTGGAACCCTTCCAGACTGTACCCTATGTGTCTGATTTTCACTTATATCCTTTCCCCATAATAAAGGAGCTCTGGTGGCATAGTGCCTAAGGCATTCAATTGCTAACCAGAAGGTTAGTGATTCAAACCCACCAGCCACTCCACAGAAGGAAGACTGGGCAATCTACTTCCGTAAAGATTTATCACCTCACAAACTGTTCTGGTTACCTAGTGCTGCTCTGACATGAATATACCATAAATGGGATGGCTTTGACAAACAGGAGTTTATTCTTACAATTTGGAGGCTTTAAGTCCAAGTTCAAAGTGCCAGGCTGTAGGGGCTGGGTAAAAGCCCCTCAACCTTAGGCTTCAGCTCTGCCTCCAGATCCCAGCCCACTGAAGCTAGAGGCTTTTCTTCACTCAGACACCTGCTGGCTGGTGAGACTGACAAGCCCAAGGTTGACAAGTAAAAAGGCACAGTCCCAATGTTACCAAACCACATGGAAGGCCATTAATTCAAGTCCATTGGAAGTCCCAAGGTCGGCAGAGCATGGCAGGCTGCTAAACAATGACATGGCTACATGTAGGGTTCAAGCGTGCTACATGCTAGAGACCATTTCCTAAGGCTTCTCCTTATATACAGGAAGCAGACCACATTCCCTAAGGCAGCTCCTCAGCTGCTTACATTAGATTCCACCATGGAGTTGATTACCAATCTCATCATGGGGAATACTACATCCAGCTGCCCAGCCACTCAACCAGGCCAAGCCAAGTTGACACACAAACTTCACCACCACAGAAACCCAAATGGAGTTGCTATGAGATGAAATTGACTCAATGGTGGTGAGTTTAGTTTTCTGGTTTGGTAATAAATTAACTTTGGGTATAATAGCTTTCAGTGAATTATGAATCTTTCTAGTGAATTATTAAACCTGAGAATGGTTGGAGAACCCCCTAAACTTGCAGGTGATGTCTTCCAGATGAGCTGGAGAAAGAGGAGAAAGTTACAGGTAGTTGTAGTGTAGCATAGTGGCTAAGGCACTTGACTGCTAATCAGAAGGCTGGCGGTTCAAACCCACCAGCCACTCCTTGGAAGGAAGATGGGGCAATCTATTTCCGCAGTGATACTGCCTCGGAAACCCAAGGAGGGCTCACTATGAGTCGGGTCCGACTTGATGGCACACAACAACAAAGTGTAACTGAGGGTGGTCTTGTGGAGGACTGTGTGCCTTGTAAACTGGATAGTTGTCTCTAAACTTTGCAGTTTAGCTAACTCCAGGCAAGCATATTCTCACTTGGGTCACTGTGGGTGTGTTACCTTTCTTCTTTCTACTTTTCTATACCTACCAGGTTTTGTATTAACAGCATGTGCTACCTTTATAATTGCTAAAAAGAAAAGTTGCTGTTTTAAAAGAAGTAAAGAGTGAAAGTATAAGGAATAACAAAATACATATGTTTGGGAATTAAAAAGCCACCTCAGTGTAATCCTTATAGTAGCCTCTTGTACTCATTTATTCCTGCCACTTTTAAGATGAGGAAACTGCAGCCTTAGGTGGTTCTGGGATAGTTTCAAATTGTCCTAGGTAAGGTGGTAAAACCCAGGGTCCAGGATACTTGTGTTGAGACTGCTGAGTACATTCATTTGGAATATTTAAAATAGAGTATGTGTGCGTGTATGTGAGTTAGTGCATGCTTGTGTGGGGGTGGGTGGGGGGAGTGGGGGTGGTGTATTTGACCCCTAAAGCACCGAGAGAAGTGGAACCCTGTGGGACAACTCAAGAGGTTCCTGTCCAAATATCATGTCTCAATGCTCAAAAACCCTCACCTCTCCAACCTCTCCTCCTCTGTGGACAGAAGCAGATGGCAGCTGAGAGAGAAAAGGTAGGGGCTGAGTTCCAGGCGCTGAGAGCCTTCCTGGTGGAGCAGGAGGGCCGGCTCCTGGGCCGACTGGAAGAGCTGTCCCGGGAAGTGACACAGAAGCAGAATGAGAACTTGGCCCAGCTTGGGGGTGAGATCACACAGCTCTCCAAACTCAGCAGCCAGATCCAGGAGACAGCTTGCAAGTCTGACCTCGACTTTCTGCACGTGAGTCTGGGTCAGCCAGGGGTTTGACCCATTTAGTATAAGCCATCAGGAAAGGCAGAGTGATCAATGTCAGTCAGATCTTGTGAATAGAACCACACAATCCAGAGCCAAAGGGGACTGGGGAGAGAAGTCTGATTTTAAAGAGGTGTGATAAAACTTTCTTGACCATGATCCACAAGAATATATTTTATATTGTTATTCTAAGATAAACATCTCAGAAAATAATACTTACCTTTATTCTATGTGATGCACTTTGATTTTTCAATTCTATTTCATTTTTTAAAAAATGCTCATCTCAATTTTGCGAGCCACTAATGGGTCAAGAATGATAGTCCTTACCATTGCATAAGGGGTATGACTTGTCTCTTGTGGTTTTAAGGACAGAGGTAACACTAGGTCCAGGTAGATGTTCCAGTGAAGATTCTATAATAATAGAGTGTGGGACCCACTGAAATGATGAGACACTAGAAGTTAGGTACAGTGGGAAGCTGTTGCCTCCAGGGACCCATGCAGTCTATGGGGCAGGGTGTACCTGCTTACTGTTTATTCCTCTTGGACACAGGCCAAGCGGCCAGTTTTGGTTTGAATGGTGAATGGAGGTCACAGAATGCTGATTTGGTTTTCTTCCATCTTTCCTTCTAGGAGTTCAAAAACACACTAAGCAAGTGAGTGGACCTAATGGCTTCTGGGGTCTCTCTAAGTTGTCTCTTCTTTCCCATTGAACTCTTTTCATTCACCCACTCCTGCTCTCTACCTACCCGCCTCCTTCCCTACCTTACTTGGGTATGTTCTGTGACAAATATATGCCTACCTGGCCATGGTATTCCAATACCAGGCTGGCCTCTCCCTTTTCTACCTCTTCCTGACAAGAGGACCTCATCAACCTATTTGTCAGAGCCCAGTGGAAGTAGGATGGTGTTCATGGGCCTCCCTTAGGGTCCCTGTCCTGCAGGTGCAGCAATGTGCCCGGCCCCAAGCCAACCACAGTCTCTTCTGAGATGAAGAATAAAGTCTGGAATGTTTCCCTCAAGACCTTTGTCTTAAAGGGTTTGCTCAAGAAGTTCAAAGGTAGGGGCCTGGGAATGGGGCTGGAACATGTGGTGTGGGTGGTGGTGGTGTATTTCTAGCAGTTCAGGGATCCCAAGGGTGATACTTTTCCAGAAGCTGTGACAAAATGTTAGCTGAGGTATGTCAAGGTGAGGTTGGTATTGAGAGGTGGTGATGGCAAATCTGGGGTGTTTGGGGAATGTGAGTCAGTTGGGTTATAAAAATTGGAAAAAGTGGTATCATTGCCATACTCATATCATTCATGCACACCCTGCTTTGTTTCTCCTCCTCAGAGGATCTTCAGGATGAGTTGGAGAAAGAGGAAAAAGGTATGGATGGTTTTTATGGCAGTGAGTACTGATTATATGGCAAGGTAGAAAATCCACTTCCTGTGGTGTCTGTTCCTCTGGGATTAACACATGGTGACTGTCTCTTGGCCTTTGCACATGGTTGGTTCCTTCCGTTAGTCTTACTTCACAACCCTGCGAGATTGCTGCCCCGTCCCCATCCTCACCAGCCTCAGAAGTTCTGACTCCCTCAGGCTACAGTGGAGCCTGAAAGCCTATAAGCTCCTGGGAATGAGGGTTTGTGGCCAGGGGTCAGGAGAAATAGGGTGAAGCTGAAGACAGGAAGGGTGATGATCCTTCTTATTCCTGAAATACTCTGGAATATGTGGGATCTGTTGAGAGATCCCTCAGGAGAGGGGAGGGCTTATCTAAGTCCTATTTTCATGCTGATGGCTAAGTTAAGTCAGAGTTTACACACCACAACTAAAACCAAAACCAAACTCACTGCCACCGAGTCTATCCCAACTCCTTGGGTTTCTACTTCTCTATAGAAGTAGATTGCCCAATCTTCCTTCCCAGGAGTGACTGGTAGGTTTGAATTGCCAACCTCTGGTTAGCAGTCAAATGCGTTAAGCACTATGCCACCAGAGCTCCAAGAGTTTACACAGGCTGAATCTAAACCAAGTCAGACCATGCCCATACTCTGCTCAGAACGTTGTGATGGTTCCTCTCACTCAATAAAGGCTAGGGCCCTCACCATGGCTTTCAGGGTCCCAGGGGATCTAGTCTCATCTCCACATCTCCCTCTTGCTCACTCTATACAGCCACACACTCTGCTTGCTGTTTCCAAAATACACCAAGCACACATCCACCTCAGGTGTGTGTTTAAAACTATTTTGAAAAAATGAAATAGAAAACATCAAAGTGCATCATATGTAGTAAAAGTATTTTGAGACTTTTCTCTCAAGTATGTGTATACTAGAATGCAGTGTGAAATATATTCTTGTGGATCATGGTCAAGAAAGTTTTGTCACATCTCTTTAGATTTCTGGACTACTAACCTTAATTAATGTTAGTGGCTTGAAGCCACTCAGCAGTGCCACAGAAGAAAGGCTTGGTGATCTGCTCCTATGAAGATTACAGTCAAGAAAACCCTATGGAGCAGTTCTACTCTGTAATATATAGGGTCCCTTAAGTCAGAATTGATGGCAATAGGTTTGGTTTGTTTTATTTTAGACCTCTAATCCCAGGAGAAGGAGCCCTGGTGGCATGGAGGTTAGACACTGCTAACTGAAAGGTTAGCAGTTTGAATGCACCAGCTGCTCTGTGGGAGAAAGATGTGGCAGTCTGCTTCTGTAGAGATTTACAGCCTTGGAAACCTGATGGGACAGTTTACCCTGTCCTATAGAGTCATTGTAAGTTTGAATTGACATCATTGTGGGTGGTTTAACCCAAGGAAAATCAGAGCACTTCTTCCTAGTCTTCTATGGCTCCAGATTGTATGGTTCTACTAAATTCACAGCCAGCGCTGCACTGGCTATTCCTAAGCCTGGAGCATGCTTCTCCAGATAGCTGTGTGGCTAGCTTCCTCACCTTCTTTATGTCTTTGCTCAAATGACACCTTTTTAATTTTTTAAATTAATTAATTATTTTTTTGTTGTTGAGAATATATACAGCAAAATCACACCTATTCAGCCGTTTTTATATGTACAATTTAGTGACATTGATTACATTCTTCAAATTGTGCAACCATCCTTTTCTGAGTTTTTCCTCTTCCATTAATATACTCACTGCCCCTAATGTTCCTATCTAATCTTTCAAGTTGCTGCTGTCACTTTGATCCCATGTAGATAGTTCTTAATAGAGCGTAATGCTTAAGGCAGACATTTTTTACTAGTCAAGCTAAACTATTGTTTGATTTTATGACTTCAGGGTTATTTTTGGTTTAAGTTTTAAAGATTATCTCAGAGCAATAGTTTCAGAGGTTCATGGCTGTGGAAAGTCTGGAGACTATTAGAATCAAATGGTACTAGGCACTGAGGCCTTCCCTGAGCATTTGAGTTAAAACTATAGCCTGCTCTTTTGTAATAGTTAAGGTTGTGTGTCAACTTGGCTGGACCATGATTTTATGTGGTTCAGCAGTTAGGAGGTAGTTATCCCCCATTATGAGATCTAATATAATTTAATCACCTCCATGATGAAATCTGCTATGAGCAGTCAGTCAGTTGAAAGGGAGGTTCCTTCAGGGTGTGGCTACTTCCAGTATAGAGGGAAAAGCTTTGGAAAAGTCTCTGGCTTTTTGCTCATTCTGTATCTTGCATCTGGCTCATCATCATCTCTGGTTCCTGAACTTGAACAAGTGCCTGCCATGTTGCCTGCCAATCTTGGGATTGTTGCCTTCATAGCATGAACCAACAATCTGCCATTTCACCTGCCAATCTTGGATTTGTCAGCCTCTAAAGCCAGCAGCCTTCTATATTACCTGCTGATCTTGGACTCATCAGCCCCTGCTGCTACATGAATCAGGAGAAGCCTCCAGCTTGATGTTTGGCCCATGGACTCGGGACTTGCAAGCCTCTACAACTGTGTGAGCCATTTCCTTGGGATAAATTTCTCTCTCTCTCTCTCTCTCAAAGCTTCACTAGTTTTGCTTCTCTAGAGAACCCAACCTAAGACATTTGGTACCAGTAGACTTTCTAGAGAAACAAGTGTAAGAATGAGCTTTCTAAATTGGTTCTCAAGTTTGATTAGTTGTAAAGACACTCATGACTCTGCCTTCATTAGTAAAGAGGGTGCTGCTAATCCATGGCATGAAGTGCCAATATTAATACACAAAATAGCAATAGTAATAAATCAAGTATTGATGAGAAGTGAGGCTCTGGGTGATCACATGTTTAATACATTTCAGTTTTGTCAGAATGAGGAGTATAAGAAAGCTGGTTGGTGAGTTCTACTTACACTAGACAAAGTGGTGAAAGAATGAGATGAGCTCAGGGCTTCAGAGTCACAGCTCAAGTGCCACATAAAAGACCTCAGAGTTGCTATTTGTGCACTGAAAGAAAGCCTTATTTTTTGTAGTAACAGAACTGATATTGCTGAAAACCAAACCCAGAACCTTATTGTAAAGAATGGCTGAATTGTAACACCAATTAAATTGCCAACCTCAAATTATGTCTGAAGTTAAAGTAAGAACAATGATTGGGAAGAAATGGGATCCTGAAACTTGGGATGGGGACATACAGGCAGATAATCAGGAAGCTGGGGACATTGAGCCCCTAAATTCCATTGAATCACTCCTGTCAGCATAACCAGCCCACTCACTGATGAGACTAATCTAGTGCCTGCTGGGTCATTGTCTGAGATATCACCAGGGGAATTGCCTGAAATAGATGCCTTATAAGACATTGCTAACCATTCTCAGGAATCACCCCCACCATCCATTGTTGCTCCTAGAGCTATAACTAGAGTTAAGTCCCAGCAGTCCCCAAAAGGTGAAGTACAAAGTGTGACTCCAGAAAAGGTACACTGCACTTCAGAAGAAATGCTTGATTTTGCTAACACGTACCAACAGAAACCTGGAGAATATGTATAGGAATGGTTATTAATGGTGTGGGATAATGGTACAAAGAACATAAATTTGGATTGTTGTTGTTATTATGTGCCATCGAGTCAGACCCGACTCATAGTGATCCCTCCTTGGGTTTCCAAGGCAATATCACTACGGAAGTAGATTGCCCCATCTTCCTTCCGAGGAGTGGCTTGTGGGTTTGAACTGCCAGCCTTCTGGTTAGCAGTCATGTGCCTTAGGCACTATGCTACCAGAGCTCCCTAAATTTGGATTAGTCTGAGTTTATTGATTTGAGCCCACTAGCACAGATTCTTATAATTCAGTGTTTCAGCTCAAGAGGTTAGGAAAGGACCTAATAGTTTATTTGGTTGGTTTACTAAGGCATGAATTATGCATTGGCCGAAACTAAATCTAGCTGAAGTACCAGACCTGCCTTGATATAATATAGAAGAAGGTATCCACAGGGTTAGCGAAATAGGCATGTTAGAATGGATTTATCAGATAACACCCACAGATCCACACAAGGAGTGCCCAGAGGACACACCTTTTAGCACTATAGTGTGGAACACATTTGTAAAGGGAGCCCCAGCATCTTTGAAGACTGCTGTGATTGCTATTTTATATAAGCCAGATTTGACAGTGGAACTCCCCTAATTGAATTAAGACACCTAAGTACAATGGGGCTGAGTGGACCCTGTGGTGGTAGGGGACAACTGGCAATACTTAACAAAGACAAGGTAGGTGTGGTTACCCTAATGGCACCAGCGTTAAAGCAGTAATTAGAACAGTCTGACTCATATAAACTTATGGCATGGTGCTCACTACTTAGTATGGTGTCCCTAGGGGTGAAATAGGTGGGAAAGCTACCAAATATTTACTTCATCTGTACAAGGGGAAGAATTCTGGGTCAGGTGAAGAGCAGTGTAACTTGAATCGCCAGAATACAGTCATGGCCCCTTAATCAATTCCTAAACTTGAGCCAGTTTATAGATCCACAGCCCCTTGAATGAAGGGGAGGCTGGGTCCCCTTGAGGAAGGACCCCACTACACTGGCAAAATTTAATATTGTTAATCTTTTCCCTAGCTTTATGCAAAGGGATCTATAGCCTTTTATGAGAGTGACTATTCATTGGTGAAATGGAAATAATCAAACTTTGTGGGGATTACTGGATAGGTTCTGAATTGACACTAATTCCTGGAGACCTAAAACATCACTATGGCCCACCAGTTAGAGTAGGGACACATGGAGGTCATGTTATTGATGTAGTCTTAGCTCACGTCCATCTCACAGTGGGTCCACTGGCTCCCTGAACCCATCGTGTAGTGATTTTGAAATAGGACCAAACGCGGGCCCCTGCCTGGTGTGCGGTCAGGCCAAAACAGTTTACACACCAAGTGATTAAGAGGAGAGAAAATTATTTATTGCAAAGTGGCAATGCAAGGAGACAGGAGTCCATATCCAGATCTGACTCCCCAAATCTCTGTCGAACTACAGTTTTGTAGGTTCCAGAAGAGAGGGTTATGCATATTCATAAAAATTTCAGGAATTTGGGTGTGAGATGGTTGACGATTGGCTGAAATTTCCTTCACCTAGGTTTAAAGGGACAGTAGGTTTTTAATTTAGTGCACCTGCGTACAGGATGAGTCACACTGGCTTCCTGTCATCAGCTGATCAGGGCTTAAACAGAGGGGAGAGTGTTAGTTCCCAGCATCTTTGTTCCTGTCTGTCCCAGTGTACACGTCTGCAGGCCAGAGTTAATTTTCAAGTTGTTTTCTAAGATACATTAACACGTTTAACACCTGTTTCTAAGGAAATAGCAGGAAAGAATGTTTTTTGTTCCATTCAGTTCTTAAGGAACTGAGCTTATTGTATTTACTCATCGGTCTCCAACCGGGGTTCTATTTGTCTTAACTGGGGTGGGGAAATAGTTAAGGGTAATTAAGTTTATTTATTTATTCCCAACCAGGGTCCTATCTGTTCTAATCATCTGTCTTAACCAGAGTGGGGGAAATAGCCGAGTTTTGACTTTACTCGGTTTCAGTTCCCCCTTAGAATAGATACTGTTCCACATTCTTGGGGAACACTTTACTCGGTTTCAGTGTCCCCAGTTCCAGAATGCATGATTGGAATAGATATAAGCAACAATTGTCAGAACCCCCGCATTGGATCCCTGATATGGAGTAAGGGCTATTATGGTAGAAGAAGCCAAGTGGAAGCCATTAGAACTGCCCTTACCTAGGAAAATAGTAAACTAAAAGAAATACTGCATTCTTGGGGGGAATTGCAGAGATTAGTGCCATCATCAAGGACTTGAAAGATGCAGGGGTAGTGATTCCCACCACATCCCCATTTAACATGCCTATTTGGCATGTGCAAATAACAGATGTATCTTGGAGAATGACAGTGGATTATCATAAACTTAACCAAGTGGTGACTCCAATTGCTGTTCTAGATGTGATTTTAGTGCTTGAGCAAATTAATACATCTCCTGGGACCTGGTATGCTGCTGGCCAATGCCTTTTTCTCAATTTTGGTTTCGAAGGATCATCAGAAGCAGTTTGCCTTCAGCTGGCAAGGCCAGCAGTATACATTCACCGTCTTACCTCAGAGATATATCAACCCTCCAGCACTATGTCATAATGTAGTCTGCAGGGACCTGGATCACCTTTCCTTTCCACAAGATGTCACACTTGTCCATTACATTGGTGACATGCTGATTGGACCTAGTAAGGAAGACATATCAATGACTCTAGACTTATTGGTAAGTCATTTGTGTGCTAGAGGGTGGGAAATTAACCTGAGAAGAATTCAGGCACCTTCTACTTCAATGAGATTTCTAGGGGTCCAGTGGTTTGGGGTATGTCAAGATGTTCCTAATAAAGTGAAGGATAAATTACTGCATCTGGGCTGTCCCACAACTGAAAAGGAGACACAATGCCTGGTGGGCCTCTTTGGATCTTGGAGGCAATATATCCCTCATTTGGGTGTGCTACTCTTGCCTATTTATCAAGTGACTCAAAAAAGCTGCTAATTTTGATGGGGGCCTAGAACAGAAGGCTCTATAACAGGTTGAGACTGCTGTGCATGCCCCTCTGCCACTTAGGCCATATGATCCAGCTGATCTAATGATACTTTAAGTGTCAGTGCAGATAGAGGTGCTGTTTGGAGTCTTTGGCAGGGCCCTATTGGTGAATCACAGCACAGACCCTTAGGATTTTGGAGCAAAGCCCTGCCAGCCTCTGAAGATAACTACTCTCCTTTTGAGAAACAGCTTTTGGTTTGTTATTGGGCCTTGGTAGAGATTGAAGACCTAAACATGGGCTACCAAGTCACCATGTGGCCTGAGCTGCCCATCATGAACTGGGTGTTGTCTGACCCACAGAGTCATAAAGTTGGACATTCACAGCAGCACTCCATCATTAAATGGAAGTGGTTTATAATAGATTGGGCTCAAGCAGGACCTGAAGGCACAAGTAAGTTGCATGAGGAAGTGGCCCAAATGCCTATGGTTTCCACTCATCATATTACCATCCCTCTCCCAGTCTGCACCTATGGCTTCATAAGGAGTTCCTTATGATCAGTTGACTGACAAAGGGAAAACTCATGCCTGGTTTACACATGATTCTGCATGATAAGCATTCGAAAGTGGACAGCAGCAGCACTCCAGCCCCTTTCTGGGACCTCCCTGAAGGACAGTAGTGAAGAGAAATCCTCCGAATGGGCAGAACTTTGAGCCATGTATCTTGTTATTCACTTTGCATGGAGGTAGAAATGGCCAGAGGTACAATTGTATACTGATTCTTGGGCTGAGGCCAATGGTTTGGCTGGATGGTCAGGGACTTGGAAGGACCATGACTGGAAAGGTGGTGACAAAGAGGTATGGGGAAGAGGTATGTCAGACCTCTCTGAATGGTCCAAAGAAGTGAAGATATGAAAGAAAGAAGTTTAGATATAGAAAGAAGTTTCATGTGAATCCTTACCAAAGGCTGACCTCAGCAGAAGATTTTAACAATCAAGTGGATAAGACGACACATTCTGTGGAAACCAGTCATCATTTTTGCCCAGCCACTCCTGTCATTGCCCAATGAACTCATGAACAAAGTGGCCATGGTGTCAGGGACAGAGGTTATGCATGGGCTCAGCAACATGGACTTCCACTCACCACAGCTTACTTGGCTATAGCCTCTGCTGAGTGCTCAATCTGCCAGCAGCAGAGACCAACACTGCATTTCTGACACAGAAGCATTCCTTGGGGTAATCAGCCAGCAGCATGGTGGCAGGTTGATTACATCAGACAACTGGCATCATGGAAAGGACAGCATTTTGTTCTAACTGGAATAGATACTCTGGACACAGATTTGCCTTCCCTGTATGCAATTTCAAAACTACCATCCATGAGATCCACCATCATGGTATCTGCACTGTAGTAAATTACTTTGTGTGGCTTTTCTACCCATAAGTCTTTGTAAACTCCAAGGTGGGATTTG
>NW_006922042.1:1523487-1538132 GCF_000298275.1 Orycteropus afer afer
AACCCAGGAGAGAGGTGGTGGGTGCTTTGGGAGGAACGGTTGGTAAAAGGGCTGGAGGGAGGCAGCATGTTTGGCCTTGCAGTAATAGGCCTTGGGTTACTGCTGGTAATCCTGTCTTCCAATTGTGAGATTAGAGGAGGTCAGAACATGTGGCCTCCTTGCCGTTTTTGCAGTATCCCACACAGCATTGTCTTGGAACAGGGGACTGACTTCACAGTAAATGCCAGTTAGGTGTACCTTTCAGGGTTGGGGCAATGTTCTCCAGGAGGCTGTATGTTCTCTAAATCAGGATCCATTATATGGATTTCTCCAAAAGCCAGGATTAACGGGTCCAGGAACCAAGGGGTAGAAGTGAGAGTGGTACCTCTCACTATTATCCCTAATGACCCACTCAAACATTTTTCCTTCCTGTCTCTGTGACCCTATGCTCAGCTCATCTGGAGATCTTAGTCCCAAAGGGAGGAGCACTCCCACCTGGAGATACAATACTGATTGCACTGAACTGGAAGTTAAGAATGCCACCTGGCCATTTTGGACTCCTCATGCCTCTGGATCAACAGGCAAAGAAGGGGGGTACTGTATTGTCTGGTGTGATTGATCCTGATTACCAAGGAGAAATCAGATTGATATACATAATGGAGATAATGAAGAGTATGTCTAGAATACAGGAGACTCCTTAGGATGTCTCTTAGTATTACCATGCCCTGTGATTCAAGTCAATGGAAAACTACAATGGAAAGCAGCCCAATTCTGATATGACTACTAATGGCCCAGACCCTTCAGGAATGAAGGTTTGGGTCACTCCACAAGGCAAAGAAAGCACAGGCTGAGGTGCTTGCTGAGGGTAAAAGGTGTACATAATGGGTGGTAGAAAAAGGTAGTTTACTTGCTATGACCACGTGGCCAGTTGCAGAAATGAGGACTATGATTGTTATGAGTATTCCTTCCTTGTATGTATTCATCAAATATTTTTGTTTTCTTCAGTTATGAAATATAAGATGTAAACAGGGTTAATGTGTCTTCAATTGTATGTGGGTTATATCATGTTAGGTGCAAGTATGGCTTTATAATTGTCTTTATTTAGAAATTATGTGTGGTTTTAAGAGATGTGGTTTTAAAATTTTTAGATATGGTTTTTATGTGTGGTTTTAGGTGCCAAAGCTGACAAGGGGTGGACTACGATAGTTAAGGTTGTGTGTCAACTTGGCTGGACCATGATTCTAAGTGGTTTAGCAGTTATAATATAGTTATTTCCCATGATGAGATCTAATATAATGTAATCATCTCTATGATGAGATCTACACTGAGCAGTCAGTCAGTTAAAAGGGAGTTTTATTTAGGGTGTGGCCTGCTTCCAGTATATATGGAAAAGCTTTGAAAGGTCTCTGGCTTTTTGCTCTTTCTGGATCCTGCATCTGGCTCATCATCATCTCCGGTTCCTGAACTTGAACAGGTAGCCTGCTGACCTTGGGACTGTTGCCTTCACAGCCTGTAAGCCAACAATCTGCCATTTTACCTGTTGGATTTGTCAGCCTCTGAAACCAGCAGCCTGGCTGATCTTGAATTCATCAGCCTTTGAAGCTGATGAATCAGAAGACTCCAAGCTTGACATCTGACCCACAGACTTGGGGTTTGCCTCCCTTTACAACTGCATGAGCCATATCTTGAGATAAATTTCTCTTTCTATATATAAGCTTCACTCTTTTGCTTCTCTAGAGAATCCAGCTTAAGGCATCTCCTGATCCCTCTTACTTTCTGTGCTTATCATTTATTGTCTCTCCCCCTGCTAGAAAGAAAGTTACAGGAGAGCAGGGATACTTGGCTGTCTTGCTTTTTTATTTTTTTAACTTATTGTGATTTCGGTGAAAGTTTAAGAGCAAATTCATTTTCCATTCAACAGTTAATACCATTTTGTTTCATGATACTGATTGCAATCCCCACAATCTAACAGCTCTTTTCTCACTTCCTCCCTGTGGTTATCTTTTCCTGTGCCCTTCTTTCCTATGCATTCCTGCCTTCTGAGCTTTCTCACTGCACAAATGATGCCCTTCTGATCTCCCATGGTTGCTTGTTCTAAGGAGTTCACCTCCTTGGTGTAACTGTCTACCTCATAAACTAATAATAATAATAATAATAAACCTATTGCCATTGGCTTGGTTCCAATTCACAATGATACTATAAGACAAACTAGAACTGTCTCATAGGACTTTCTAAGGCTGTAAATCTCTACAGAAGCAGACTGCCTCATCTTTCCTCTGTGGCAGCTTGTGGCCTATTTGGTTAATAGCCAAACATGTTAATGACTACCCCACCAGAGTCCCACCATCCAGGTCTGTCTATTGTTTGGCTGAAGGTTAAGCCATGGGAGTGAGTTCAATTCCAGACCTGAAGGGTGACTAGGGGCCATAGTCTCCAGGGTTTCACCGGTCTTTATCAGACCAGTAAGCCTTCTTTTTTATGTTTTTGAGTTTTGTCCCACATTTTCCTCCCACTCTATCCAGGATTTCCAATTTTGGTACCTTTCCAAGTGGTTGGCAGCGGTAGCCAGGCAACATCTTGTTCTCAGGTCTCAGGGTCATGTAGGCTGAGGTTCCCATGGTCCACTAGAGGTTTTTGGTTGTGGCTAATAAGTTATCATAACTTTGCCCCCTGTTTGTTTTATTATGTATATGGACATTTTTTATAGCACATACAAGTATGTATATAGAAATATCTACAAAACTTATATATGGTCATGGATGTAGTCCCGTTCACTTACCCATACCTGATCATATTGCCTGTCTACTTATGTATCCACTGTAGATTAATGTTTATTACTGAATGCAGTACTACGTATGTAATAGCATTTACCTTTGTGTTCTATACCTCTTACACACCTCTCCATGTCATCTTTTCCTTAGTGATATTGTGGTGGTCACCTGCTTTTGGTATATTGCCTTTCTCTTCACTCAAATTAATTCATGTCTCATAAGACACATAAGCTAGCAATTTTCTGTCCCCTCCCCTCCCATCCCTGGTAACCAACAAAGAAAATCTCCTTCTGTGTGTAAACCTTTCCTTGACTTTTTATAATTGTTATTTTATATTTGTCCTTCTATGATTGACTTATTTTACTCTTGACTGTCTTATTCTCAGTGGTAGTTCCAGTGCCTGGAGTATAGAAGTGCTCAAAACAAGTGTACACATTTTAACTTTTTATTATGGAAATTTTCAAACATACAAAAAAATTAGAGAGATAAGCATAACAAACTGCCCATAACTACCACTTACCTTTAACAGTCATCAATTCATGGCTAATATTTTTCATGTACACCCCACCTACTTCTTCCCACTGGATTATTTTTAAGCAAATCACAGATAACTTATTACGTCCATAAACATGTCAGTGTTATCTATATAGAGAGTCTTCTCTTTTTTTAAATGTAACCACAAAACCATCATCATACCCAGAAAAATTGATTCTTTCAAATATCTAGTGTTCAAATTTCCTCAATTATTTTTTACATTGCATTTGTTGGTCTGTTTGAATTGGGATCAAAATCAGCTCCGTATATTATATTTGTCTAGTTTCAATTAGTACTTGTTAAGTAAAAAGAGAAAATAAAAAGTTAACTATACCTGGGAGGCAGAGGGTAGAGGATTAATTGGGCCCTAGATGCCAGAAGGATTCCTAGAAGGGGAGTTGGGTTGCAAAGAACAGAGGGGAACATCGCTCAGGAGAAGGGGGCTATGCAAGGGGCCTACATGGTAACATTTCTTACTGTGTCTCTGCCCTGCAGTGGAGCTGACCTTGGACCCTGACACTGCCAACCCCTGTCTCATCCTCTCTTTGGATCTTAAGAGTGTGCGCCTTGGACAGCGGACCAAGGACCTACCTGATAACCCACGGCGCTTTGATACCAACAATCGGGTGCTGGCATCCTGTGGCTTTTCTTCTGGCCGCCACCACTGGGAGGTGGAAGTGGGCTCCAAGGAGGGGTGGGCCTTAGGCGTGGCCCGCGAAAGTGTGCGCCGCAAAGGCCTTACACCTTTCACACCTGAGGAGGGCATCTGGGCGCTGCAACTCAACAGCGGGCAGTACTGGGCCGTGACCAGCCCTGAACGGACACCCCTCAGCTGTGGGCACCTGTCCCGAGTGAGGGTGGCCTTGGACCTGGAGGTGGGGGCCGTGTCCTTCTATGCCGCAGAGGACATGCGCCACCTCTACACCTTCCGAGTCAACTTTCAGGAACGTGTGTTCCCCCTTTTTTCTGTCTGCTCCACTGGCACTTACTTACGAATCTGGCCTTGAGGTGCATTGCCCAGCCCCCCAAGCCAGTCATGGATGAACTCTTAGATCTAGACTCCTTCACACCCTGTCCCAGAGGGGCTTCTGCAGAATACAACCTTGGAGGGATGAAAGTGGGAGAATAAGGACAAGGGCTCTGTGGTCAATTGAGCAGGGCAAGAGATGCATGCCTTGTACCCTGAGGGCCTTTCCCTTGAGCCCAAGGACACAGTGGCAGATGAGGATAGGGGTACCTCCTACATGTGGGGGTTACTGGGCCATCTGGTTTGTGGAATATCAAGCTCTGGTCCTATGCTGTCCTCACTTTGCAAGGGGACCAGCAAACTAATTATACTTCTGTTTTGCTTTTTGTCATCTGCCAACTCTACCTTCAGAGGGCATGAAACCTATTTATATCCAGTTGGCCTGAGGAGGTTTCTCTTCAGTCAAGGAACACTGTACTCCCAGCTCAGAGGACAGTCTGGGCCAGAACTAGAAGGAGACCCTTGACTTGTATGTGAGGAAAAGGCCATATGAGAAATCTCAGGACAACAACATATAGGCATCAAACACCTCTTAGTCAAATAATACAGAGCCATGTAATACATCCTTGACCACAATAAAAGCCAACATGTATTCTCACAGATAACAACTCCCATCTTCAAGTGTCAAAGCACAGGCTCCTTTGGGTAAGGAGATCAAAGATTCTGAAAGTTTGAAGTGAAAGTTGGCATTTATAATTTTACGGATTCAACTAGCACTGGCATAGAGATGCACTGAGGACAAACCTGCCCTGACACACCTTTTCCAGAACTTGCCAAATGTATGTTACCAGCAGAGGACCCTGCTGCCAATGCAGCTGGCTGCACCATTTTGCTTAGCCTGTGCCATCGTGGTCCTTCAGCTGACCAGCCTCATTATCCCCTGGCAAACTGTTCCCCAGCTTCTGATGGCTGGGCTTCTGAGAGGGTGGTGGTAATTTCCTGCTTAGTGCTTCTCAGTAATAAGATGGGGAGATGGAAATACAGACTTTGAGCTCATCTCTAGGGTCACTTGATTCATTTTCCCCTGTCTCCTGGCTTGGGTGCAAAAAAATAAGTGTGGGCAAGAGTTTCCACTTGCCTGATTGAGTACGTATGTTTATGTGTGTGACTCTGTGCATGTAGGTTTATACTGCACCAGGTAATCAGGGGGAGCTCTGGTGGCATAGTGCCTGAAGCATTTGACAGCTGGCGGTTCAAATCCACCAGCCACTCCTTGGAAGGAAGATTGGGAAGATACCACCTTGGAGGGGTTGCTATGAGTTGGAAATGACTCAGTGGTGGTGAGTTTGTTTTTTTTGTTTAGGCAATCAGAACTCTGTGCCCCAAGGGGGGCAGGGAACAAGACCATTTATGAGTTTAGCCTACCACATTCTGAAAGGTGAACCAAGACCAAACCAAACTCACTGCCGTTGATTTGACTGGACGGTAGATCTTTATGGAAGTAGATTGCCCAGTCTTCTTTCTGCCAAGTGGCTGGTGGGTTTGAACCATCAACCTTCTGGTTAGCAGTCAAATGCCTTAGGGACTACACTACCAGAGCTCCTTCTGAAAGGTACGTGTGTGTGTGTGAGGGGTGACACCAAACCCACTGCCATTGAGTCTATTCTGACTCATAGCAACACTCATTGGGTTTCCAAGGCAGTAAATCTTTACCGAAGTAGATTGCCCAGTTTCTAAGGCAGTAAATCTTTACTGAAGTAGATTGCCCGGTCTTGCTTCTGCAGAGTGACTGGTGGGTTTGAACCACCAGCCTTCTGGTTAGTAGTCAGATGCCGTCAGCACTGTGCTACCAGAGCGCCTTCTGAGAGGTGAAAGGCACTATTAAATCGAATGCCCTTTTCATACAGGGAAAATAGCTGTAGAATATTGTAGTTGATCCATGTATTTGAATACCACTAATTTCCACAAGGAACCATTTCCAGCTTTCATTTTTTAATTAAACTACCTGATGGTCATTGGGAGCTCTGGTAGCATAGTGTCTAAGGCACTTGACTGCTAACCAGGATAGTGGTTCAAACCTACCAGCCCCTCCTCAGGAGGCAGGTTGGGCAATCTACTTCCGTAGTGATACCACCTTGGAAACCCAAGGAGGGGTCTCTGTGAGTCAGGTCTGACTCCACGGCACATAACAACACCACCACCTGATGTTCATTAGAGATAAAGACAGCTGTTTGGACCTCTAATGTGGCTTTCCAATTGAGTAGCTCAATTACCCTTTATATTTGCAAAAACGGCAAGGAGGCCCCATGTTCTGACCTCCTAGAACCCCACAAGAGGAAGGCAGAATCACCATCAATAGGGTAAGGCCTATTACTGCAAGGCCAGACATGCTGCCTCCCTCCAGCCCTTTCGCCAACCGTTCCTCCCAAAGCACCCACCACCTCTTTCCTGGGTTCGATAATTCGCTGCAGTGGCCACACAGAGCTTACAGATTATGGGGTTTATTAGGGAAGCACCACAGGCTACAATTCAAGTTCTGGAAAAAAAAATGCTCAGTCTCTCTCCCAGCCCACGTTCCTCAGCCAATAGTCTCTCACAGTCTCTTTCCCAGCAGTGCTGGTCCCTCGGTGTCTCACTCAGCAATGCGTATCTCTTTCATCTCTTTCCCAGCAGCACTTGTCTCAGGAGCCCGTGTCTCTCTCAGCAGCATGTCTTCCTCCACCAGCAGTCAGAGAGAGTTCTGCCTCCAGGAGGCCTCCTTTTGAGCCCGGAAGGGTGGTCAAACTAGCCAATCACAGCATCAGAACTCTAAGCACCTGGGAGAGAGTGGGAACCTCCCAGAACATTGTATTGTGCCATGCCCAACAGAAATAACCCAGGTGGATAGCTTCAGCAATCAGGAGCTCCTCAGTTGCTCATAGAAAATCCCACCTTGGAGTTTACAAAGACTTACGGGTAGAAAAGCCACACTAAGTGATTTACTACACTGCAATATTATGTAACAATTATGCCAAAGTATCATATATTAGTAATGTTGTGGTTAGGTGCTGTTGATCAGCTCTGACTCATAGTGACCTTATGCACAACAGAACAAAACACTGTCTAGTCCCGTACCATCCTCACAATCTTTGCTATGCTTGAGCCCATCATTGCAGCCACCACAGTGCCAATACATCTCATTGAGAGTATTCCCTTTTTTCGCTGACCCTCTACCAAGGATGGTATCCTTCTCTAGGGACTGGTCCCTTCTGACATTACCAAAGTATGTGAGATGAAGTCTGGCCAGTCTTGCTTTTAAGGAGTACTAATAGTGCAATCCATATTACAGGTCACAGAAGATATGTGTGTCTGGTACAGGCAAAGAGTATGTGGAGGTGCCATGTATACCTATAGAACCAGGTCTGGGAACTGTGGTGGTGACTATCTGAGCACATATTTTCAGCTTTTGTGTTTGTGAATGTGATTGTGGGTCTATCAAAGTATGTGTGTTTGCTGAATAACTACATAGATACCTGTATTATCTGAAAAGATGTAACAACAGTTATAGTAATAACTGCATATGGAAGGGAAGAGATGTTCTCCCTTGGTCACCAGGGCAGCACAGTGACCGTTCATGTCACAGTGCCAGTGTGTGAATATGCATGCATGCATTTTTCTCTCATCCTTTGGGCGTTGCTAAGATCAGGATCTCTGATGTTATGACTGGCCTAACTTGGGTCCTTCTGACCCCACCCCTTGGTCAGATCCCTGTGAACCAGAAGAGCCACTAGAGTCCAGGCTTTTGCAATCCACCCTCACAGGGCTTAGCATCCAGAGTAGAGGACACCCAGGGGCCTGCTTCTGCCTGCCCATTGACCTCAGTCTCCTGGCTTTGCAAGGACCACAGGGCAGCCTGGCCACATGCTACCAGGCTAATGGCCACGACCTACAGCAGCCACTTTCTGTCTTTTGTGGAACTGGGACCCCTGCCCCTCACCCTGGTTCTCGCTCTCTCTCCACTGTGGGACCTTTAGAAGTCCTGACAGAGTCAGCTCCCTGTAATTCAAGGTGGGTCCTAAAGGTTACCTTTTCCTAATTCTCCCAAAGGTGCTGCAGGGCTAGGAGCCACAGGGCCTGACCCAGTACTGCCCTAGCACCCCTTCACACCCCAACCTTCTCATTCTCGCAATCACTCTCTCTTTCTGCCTCCCGATCCCACCACTGCCCTTTCATCTTCCTGACCACCCCAGGTCCCACTTTCACAGGTCTGACCTGGATTCCCCTCAGCACAGGCCTATTGACAATCTCCCTAATTCTCTGACCACAGCCCTAAACTCTGGACTCATATCCTCTTAAACAAGCCGTGGATTCTCTCCCCAATTCTTCCCTCGCGCGATCAACTTCCATCTCGCCTGCAATCCCGGCCTCTCCCTACTGCTCCGCCCACCGGAGGTATTCAGCCGGGGCCTTGGGTCTCCCAACGGCTCCTTCTACAGCTCCCCGGGTCCTCACTCAATCCTTCACAGCTCCTGCCGGTACGCAACGCCGGTCCTCTTTTCCAGGGAGTTCTCTCTCAGGATTGCCCCCCGGCCAGCTAGGCAGTGGCGGCTGTATCCGGCCTGCACCGGCTGTAAGACCTTAGCTCGCCTCTCATCACAGAACTCCATGATACAATGATCTGCGATTGCGCGGCGACTGTGACAGTGTCAACAGTTCGTGCGCGAGGACCGAACTCGAGCTCGGCTCCATAGCTCAGGGGTTAGAGCACTGGTCTTGTAAACCAGGGGTCGCGAGTTCAAATCTCGCTGGGGCCTGTTGCCTTTTTTGTTTTTCTTTTTTTCCTCTCTCCAGAAAAGATACATGTAAAGGAAAACGAATTTCCGCCATTCTGGACTGCCAGACACTAGGGGAACTACCTCTCTTTGCCCCTCACATGCAGTTCGCTCAAAGATTCCTCCCGCTTGTTGTTTTAACCCCAAGAGCCAGATTCAGTGCGATCTTCTTTTTGGGGTGACAGGTTCCGTTGGCCGAAGCCTCTCACTCGCTTCGGTCTGCGCCCACTTTCAGAGAATTTACCAGGAGACCTCTACCTTTCGGTTTCCCCTCTTGTTGCTCCCCTTGAAGCCTGATTCTTTCTGATTCTTTCTCTTTCGCTGGGTGTGACCCATCGAATGGAGACTACAATGTTAACGCGCCTCTCTAGCTCAGACCCCGCGCTCCTCTCCAATCCAGTGTTTGTCTTCGCCTTCTCCCGCGCGCCCTCAGCTTTAGGTCTGTCACGCCTCTGCCAACTGTGGCGGTGTTTCCTCGGCCTCCCCGGTAAGGACCTGCTTCTCCAAAGTAGCCGACACAGGAGCCTCAAGTCTGTCACTTTTGTAGTTTTGTAATTCGCGTGCTCCCCCCATCCCCCCCCCTTTTTTTTTTAACCCCTTTACTTTTTTAAAGCACAGAATTGAAAACTCATTGTAGCAGTTCTACTCTGACACACGTGGAGTTGCCATGAGTCGGATTCGATTGACAGTGACTGTTTTAATATATACTGACCTCCTGACATTTATTTATTTATGCTATTAGTGAAATTCAAGTTTACAAAATGAGGAGCTGCCAGATGGGCAGGCTGGGACCACTGATGACTTGCCTCCAGGTGACACTCCAGCACGGCCTCCGAGTGCGGGAAATGCTCAGGCGGCCTTGTCTGAGATACGGTTGCCTTCTCCCGAGCCACAAAAGTCCTCTCTCTAGTCGAAGAGGACTCTCAGGAAGCCCTGAGCGAATCGTGGCTGATTCCGTGCACTGCTCCAGGGATGTCTCAGTGTCTGAAAACAAAACTCAGGGCCCATGCAACGGAGGAGCAAAGATTACTCCTGAGCACGTGGTGGAGGTCGGAAGAGGGGTGAATGGGATGGGTGTAGTGCGTGATGGTGGTGGTGGTGGTGGGTGTAGGGGTCCGCAGCTGCTACCAGGAGGAAGTCCCTCTCTCTCCCAGGGCCACTCCTATCCAAAGAGCAAAGACTTTGTGTCAAGACCCAGACCCACTCTCTCTGGCACATCCTGGTGCTGACGGCGTCCTGGGCTGCTGGGACTTGTTGACTCCAAAAAGCCTGTCCCATAGGAAGGTAACCTCACTGTAAATGCCGAATAGCAGGGACTGTCGTCGAGCTACGTGGGATCTTAAACATACCTCCCCTCTCCACTAAAATAATGGAAATCTAGGGTGCGTGTCTGTCTGTGGGAAGGGGAGATTGACAGATGGTTCCTCAACAGTAGTTAAGCAAACTAGTGAATGAGCCTCAGGCCCAGCGTTCTGGGGGTTCAGAGTCTGAGTAAAACAGCAGCATTGGCAAATGCCTGTGTCAGGATCTGGCCAGAGGCTGGACCAGGGGGACGAAAGATGTCAGGGAGAATTTTTCTGCAAGTTTAGGAGGGGCCCAAAGAAGGGCGACTGCGCACACCCACAGGTACCTGGCCAAGAGAGGCTAGGTCAAGGTGAGGAACCGGGAGGGGGCCTCCAAGGTGAAGGCCTCTGTCCAGCCTGTGGTGAAAGCTCAGGGAAGAGCCTGGTGGGGAGAAAGGGCTATCCAGGGGTGGGGATGGGGTGAGGTGGTGGACACCTGAGGTGGGTTTGTTCATCCCGCCATGTTCACTATGCAAAAAGCCAAGGGCAAGTATACCCAAAAGGGTTGGAAGGAACAGATATGAGGAGGAGTGAGAGGAGAGGTAAGGGGAAGCCTCAGGAGGCAGGTGGTGCCAGATTGGGAATGGGGGCTCTGAGGAAGGCGCGCCAGGGGAGAAATGTGGAGCGAGGAGAAACGTGGAGCCGTCAGCAGGGTCCAAGGCATAGAGGCCCAAACAAGATCATGGAGAGTGGGAATGGAAAAATTAGCACTTGTCTCCGAGGAGTAGGTTAATCATCATTCTGTTCCCAGGCTATTTTTACATCCATTTGGTAGGGAATTCTTCTACTGGTGGCACAAAAATAAATCTTTGATACAGTTCTGGGTACGTCATGTAAATGATACAACAGGGAATCTAAGTCACTTTTGTTTTACTCCTAAATAACCTAGTGCAATCAATGCTCTTTGGGGAAGAGTAGGTCCCAGATGAGGGAGGAAGAGAGCAAATGGGTCGAGGGCAGGGAGAGAATAGTCGGGGTAAGGGGAGTAGGCACTCAACCCTGCGACTCCAATGCAACTGAGGACACAAGCAGCGGCAGACTCATGGGCAATATTTGGATGTGGTCTGTATTCAGGGAGCTCTGGTAGCATACCACTCCTCGGAAGGAAGGTTGGGCATTCCTACTTCCGTAGAGATAACTGCCTCGGAAACCCAAGGAGGGGTCGCTAGGAGTCGGGGCCGACTCGATGGCAAATAACAACAACAACATGGCAAATAACAACAACAACAACCGTATTCAGTACCAGAACTACGGCTTAAATGGACCAGAAACATTGCCCTGCATTGTTGAGTTGCAAAGATGTCTGTGTTGGTCCTCTTGTTGTTGTTGTGTGCTCTAAGTCCCTCTCTAACAGAAATACCACAAGTGGATGGCTTTCACACAAATAGGGATTTATTATTGTTTGTTGTTGTTTTGTTGTTAGGTGCCGTCGAATCGGGTTTCCCACGGCAGAATCACTACGTAAGTAGATTGCCCCATCTTCCTTCCGAGGAGTGGCTGGTGGGTTTGAACCGCCAGCCTTCCGGTTAGCAGTCAAGTGCCTTAGGCACTAGGCTACCAGAGCTCCCTTATTATTGTTTGTTGTTGTTGTTATGTGCCGTCGAGTTGGCCCCGACTCACTCCTTGGGTTTCCGAGGCAGTTATCACTACGGAAGTTGGATTGCCCAACCTTCCTTCCGAGGAGTGGCTGGTGGGTTTGAACCGCTAGCCGTCTGGTTAGCAGGCAAGTGTCTTAGCCACTATGCTGTTTAGGAGGTGATAAGTCTGAGTTCCAAGTGCCGAGCTCTAGGGACTAGGTGAAAGCCCTTCAACCTTGGGCTTCAGCTCTGCCCCTTGCCCAGGCCCACTGAAGCTGGAAATATCTCTTCACCCAAGTAGCTGCTGGCTGTTGAGGCTGACAAACCCAAGGTCGACAAGTAAAATGGCACAGTTCCAAGATTATCAAACAATATTGCAGGCCACTAGTTCAACAGTCCCCAAATCAGCAGACAACATGTCCGACCACTGATGACCTGGCTAAATGCAGGGTTCAAGCATGCTAAAAGCTGCAGATCATTCCCAAAGCTTTTCCTTATGTACTGGAAACAGACCACATCCCTAGAGCAGCTACTCAGCTACTCCAGTAGATTCCACCATGGAGTTGATTACCAGTCTCCTCATGGGGAATGACTACATCCAGCTGCCCAGCCACTCAACCAGGCCCAGCCACGTTGACACACAACTACCACAATGTCCTTGAACAATGGTTAAATTGAATAAAACCACATTACAAAGTAATATATATTTTTGAAAATAAAAATAAAATTACCTCTTGTATGTGTGCCTGGCAATAGAAGCTTTAAGGATGGCAGCGAATCTATAAAGTTGCTACTGAGAGGCTGGGGTTCCAGTAGTGGTCTGTCATTTCTGTCTTACACTTCCCTACATTTTCTGAACATTTTACGAATAAGTATGTATTGCTCTTTATATAAAATGATCATGAAAAGTCTCCGTTCCCTTTCTAGGTGCCCCAGCATGAAAGGTCTGCTCAAGTTTCACACTACTGCATGTGACCCAGCGGGTCCACGACTCCTCCAAACCGGGTGCCCAGCTCTCTCCCAGTCTCTGAGCCCAGCTCCTGGGTTTCCAGAGGCACTTTACTTGGGTTCTCTTGGCAAGGGGCGCCCCACCCCCAGAGCGGATGGATGACCCTTCCACCTGTCCGAGTAACCCAGCAGGGATGCGCTTATTCAGGTTCCAGATCTCGGAGGGCTCAAGAGATACAGCCTGTGTGGAGCCTGAGACCAAGAGACGACCCAGAGTTGGCAGAGCAGAGATAGGTTAGGCATGAGGGTCTCTGAAGGGCTAAAGGACACTCAGAAATGACAGAAATATAAATCCGCTTTCTTGGTGGTGAAACTACTCATATCAGATTGATTCATGGGTCGATCCAGAAATACCACACGAGCTGGCTCGTTGGTCTAGGGGTATGATTCTCGCTTTGGGTGCGAGAGGTCCCGGGTTCAAATCCCGGACGAGCCCACTTTTAATTCCTTACCCCCCTTCCGCTCCCCCCATGTATCTTTTAATGAAGTTTCCTGTTAAATTGATAGTTTTGCTCCTGGACAGGTCGAGGGACGCCACTGGTAGGGAAGAATAGTGGGTGGGAGAATGAGTGAGCCATGCCAGAACCTAGGCTCGTCTGTGTGAGATAAAAGCAAAGCTACTCTTGCGCTTGTATTGGCAGAATGCATAGGATTGCTGTGCTCACGCCCGGGCCATCTGCCCTCCCTTTTGAGTGAGCAACGAGTGAATGTTGTCTGGTCGCAATGCTTGACTCATGCGGTCAGCCTGATGCGATCCTCTGGTAACCCGAGATTTCTGTGGTCATCAAGCCCATGGCGGCATTGCTAACAGTCAGTAAGACCTGGAAGAAACCCCGCCTTCGAGTTTCCGTAGTGTAGTGGTTATCACGTTCGCCTAACACGCGAAAGGTCCCCGGTTCGAAACCGAGCGGAAACATGATGGCAGGGTTTTTTTTTTTTAAAAAAAAAAAAAAAAAAACCTTTCCTATTTTAAATTTTTTATATTACAAGGTAAAGTTGAAGGTTAGATAAGACAAGGATAGTCTCCGCCCAGGATACCTCACTACCGACTCTGCCTGGTTACAGATGTGTACTGTAGTAAAGAGAACAGTAAAAGGCAGTTACATCGCCGGTTTCCCTCCTCAGCCACCAGCACCTAAAAAGACCCTTCAGCGTCCTAACCTCCATACACATACTGTAGAGCACCCACCGACTGAGGACAGACCAGGACCATGCCGCAACCAGACTCTGCCAAACGAAATCCAATACCCCAAGTTCCGCGAGACCGACAGCTAGCGCCTAATTCCGTCTAGTCCACTATACGCTACCCGAGGGAAAAACAAAATCAACCTAAAAGTTGGCAGTAGCAGTACTAACAACTACGTTGGCTAAAAGACTAAAGTGCCCCAGTGCCCCAGACCGCTTTGCCACACTACTTCACTGCTGTAGGCACTTCCGTGTTTTCCTTTAGGATAAATATTATCCCTAAGCTCCTAGATATCAAGAACATTATCCATGAAGAAAGCAAGAGATCACTAAAAAGACAAGAAAAGAAGAGAAGACCAAAGTGGATGACAGAAGAGACTCTGAACCTTGCCCTTGAGCGGAGAATCCCTAAAGCAAATGGAAGAAATGAAAAGGTAAAAGAGCTGAACAGAAGATTTCAAAGAGCAGCT
>NW_006922042.1:1539827-1543709 GCF_000298275.1 Orycteropus afer afer
TCGGAAACGACTCGACGGCACTTAACAACAACAACAACAAGCTCCTAATCATATGCTACCTTCTGAAATGATTGAACTCCAATATTTTTATTTATTTATTTATTTTGTACAGTGACTCTATGTATTCCTTCCATTTTCTTTTGATGCTTCGTACATCAGTCAGTATTTTGCCCAAAGAATCCTTGAATTTTTTCCTCAGTTCTTTCAACTTGAAAAATGCCAAGTGTGTTCTGCCTTTTGATATTCTAACTCCAGGTCACATTTCATTATAATTCTTCGTCTTCTCCAGCCTCCCCTTTGAAATCTGTTCAGCTCTTTTACTTCATCATTTCTTTCATTGGCCTTAGCTATTCTATGTTCAAAACAAGTTTCAGTCTCTTCTGACATTCATTTGGTCTTTTCTTTCTTTCCTTTCTTTTTAATGCTTTTTTCATGTCTGATGTCTTTTTTAAAACAAAACAAAACAAAACACTTTTTATTGTGATTTGTGTGAAAGTTTACAGACCAAATCAGTTTTCCTTTCAAATATATTTTGTTTCATGTCATAGCTTGTGATCCCTTCAATGTAACATCACTCCTCCCATTTCCTCCTTGTAATTCTCCTTTCCATTTCTCCTCTACTAACCCTTTCTGTGAGTTCGGGGCCGACTTGATGGCACATAACAACAACAACAACAACAACCCTTTCTGCCTTTTGAACTTCATCCTTGGGGGAAGTGCTGCCCTTTTGATCTCGAACGGTTGATTGTTCTAAGGAGAATGTACCTTCCTAGTGTTACTGTTCAAGTTGTAGACCTGTCTATTTGGCAGAAAATTGAGCCATGGGAGTGAGTTCAATTCCAAGTCTGAAGGGTGATGAAAGGTCATACATAGTCTAGGGGGTTCCACTAGTTGCTATTTAACCAGTAAGCCTGGTTGTTTTTATGATTCTGAGTTTTAGTCCACATTTTTCTGCCACTCTATCCAGGACCTTCTAATGTGATCCCTTTTAGAGCCGGGGACCATCTAGATCTTCTGGTCTCAGGGTTGTGGAGGCTGATATTCTCGTGGTCCATTAGTTCTTTGGACTAATTGTTTCCTGTGTCTTTTATTTTCTTGACTCTTCTTTGCTCCAGAGAAAAAGAGAGAAACCAACAGTTGCACCTTAGATGACTACTCCCAACCTTTTAAGATCTTAGTCACTACTTAACAAAGTAAGATGTAGAATATTTTCTTTGTAAACTGTGTTGAGCCAACTGATCTTGATGTCCCCTAGACTATGGTCCTGAGTCCCCAGGCCCAGCGATGCATTCCTTTTGGTTATGGCTTTGTTGTTGTTGTTGTTGTTAGATGCCGTTGAGTCATTTCTGACTCATAGTGATCCCATGCACAGCAGAATGAAACACTGCCTGATCCCGTGCCAGCTCTATGATCTTTGCTATACATGAGCCCATTATCACAGCCACCATATTAATCCATCTTTTTGAAGGCCTTCCCCTCTTTTGTCGACCCTCCACCTTACCAAGCATGACATCCTTCTTCAGGGAATGGTCCCTTCTGACAATATGACCTAAGTAGGTGAGACGAAGTCTGGCCATTCTTGCTTCCAAGGAGCATCCCGGCTGCACTTCCTCCAGGACAGATCTGTTCCTCTAGCAGTCCATGGTACTTTCAACATTCTTCACCAGCACCACAACTCAAAAGCATCAACTCTTCTTCGGTCTTCCTTATTCATTGTCCAGCTCTCACATGCATACGAGGTGATTGGAAATATCATGGCTTGTGTCAGGTTCACCTTAGTCCTTAGGGAGACATCTTTGCTTTTCAGCACTTGAAACAGTTCCTTTGCGGTCGACCTGCCCAGTGCTGCACTTCCTCTGATGTCCTGACAGCTGCTTCCCTTGGCATTGATTGTAGAACCAAGCAACGTGAATTCTTTGACAACCTCAATCTTTTCTCCGTTTACTATGATGCTGATTATTGGTCCAGTTGTGAGGATTTTTGTTTTCTTTATATTGAGATGTAATCCATACTACAGACTGTATTCTTCAATCTTCATCAGTAAGTTCCTCAAGTCATCCTCACTTTCAGCAAGCAAAGTTGTATCGTCAGTGTTATCTCAGGTTGTTAATGATTCTTCCTCCAATCTTGATGCCACGTTTTTCTTCATATAGTCCAGCTTCTAGGATTATGTGCTCAGCATATAGACTGAATAAGTATGGGGAAAGGATACATTCCTGATGCACTCCCTTCTTGATTTTAAACCATGTAGTGTCCCCTTGTTCTGTTTGAACGACAGCCTCCTGGTCTTTGTACAGGTTCCCCATGAATACAATTAAGTGCTTTGGAATTTCCATTCTTCTCAATGTCATCCACAATTTGTTATGATCCACACAATCAAATGCCTTGGCATAGTCAATAAAACACAAATAAACATTGGTATTCTTTGCCTTGAGCCAAGATTCATGTGACAGCAGCTATGATATCCCTTGTTCCACATCTTCTTCTGAATCCAGCTTGCACCTTGGGAAGTTCTCTGTCAATGTAGTGCTGCAACCATCTTTGAATTATCTTCAGTGAGATCTTACTTGCATGTGGTATTAATGATATTGTTCTATAATTTCCTCATTCTGAGGGATCACCTTTCTTTGGAATGGGTACAAATAGGAATCTCTTCCAGTCAGTTGGCCAGGTAGCTGTCTTCCAAATCTCTTGGCATAACCAAGTGAGTGCTTTCAGTGGGACATCCGTTTGTTGAAATACCTCAACGGGTATTCCGTCAATTTCTGGAGTCTTGTTCTTCGCCAATTCCTTCAGTACAGCTTCAACTTCCTCCTTCAATACCATTGGTTCTAGATCATATGCCACATCCTGAAATGGATGAAGATCTACCAGTTCTTTTAGGTACAGTCACTCTGGGTATTCTTTCCATTTTCTTCTTGTTCTTTTTTTTTTCTAATGCATTTTACTGAAATATAATTTATGTACTGTGAAATACAAAATACTAAAGTGATATGGGTCAATGCATTTTCTTTTTCTTTGGTAGTGTTCCCTTCCCTCCCCTCTCACCCCTGGCAACCAACAAAGAAAGTTTCCCTCCATATATAAACCTTTCCTTGGCCCTCCACAACAACAAACTAATACTATATTTGTCTTTCTGTGATTGACTTATTTCACTCAGCATAATGTTCATCCAACTATGTGGTGTTTTGCAGATTCTATATTATTCTTTAGTGCTGCATAGCATTCCATTATGTGCATGTACTGTAGTTGGGTCATCCACTCTTCTGCTGATGGGCATGTAAGTTGTTTCCATCTTTTTCCTATTGTAAATAGTGCTGTGACGAACATGAGAGTGCATGTGTCTGTTCCTGTCCTGGCTCTCACCTCTCTAGAATATATACCTGGTAATGGGATTGCTGGGTCAAATGGTATCTTCTTCCAACTTTCTAAGGAATCGCCATATTGCTTTCCACAGTGGTTGTGTCACTTCATAGTTACACTAGCAGTATATGAGAGTCCCAATCTCTACACATCCCCACCAGCATTTGTTATTTTCTGTCTCATTGAATCTTGCCATCAGTGCTGGGGTGAGACGATATATCTCATTGTTGTTTTGATTTACCTCTCTCTGATGGCCAATGATTGTGAGCATGTTTTCAAGTATTAGCTGATTACCTGAATATCCTCCTTGGTGAACTGTCTATTCATGTCTTCTGCCCATTTTTCAATTGAATTGTTAATTCTTTTGGTGTTGAGGCGTTGGAGTTCTCCATCAATCTTAGAGATAAGTCCCTTGCCATATATGTAATTATCAGCAAATATGAATTTGTTGCTGTCATTTTTGTCATGTGCTTTTTCATTGTGTTGAATTCTTTGTTCCACATAATTTTCTATGCTGAG
>NW_006922042.1:1544989-1550864 GCF_000298275.1 Orycteropus afer afer
ATCCTTTGAAGATACCTAAATATAATTCTTTTGAATTCCTTACCAGGGAGTTCCAATGCTGCATCTTCTTCAGGGATGTGTTTTGGGTCTGTATCCTGGTCCTTTGTTTCTCCTGCTTTATCTTGCTTCTTTGTGTGGACTGTGATGCTCTGTTGTCTTTGAGGCACTGTGACATTTTTGTGTTTATATTTAATTGGTGATTATATGTTGGAGTGACTTGCCCACAATTTTCATTTTCTTTGTTTTGTTGTGCATGTTATCTATACAGGCAAGGTACTGTGCTGTGCTCCTCTATTCACTAGTTGACAATACTTATACACTCACCACCTGTCTCCTTTCCTTTGTCAGCCTCTCATATGTCCTTGCTGCCCCTGGCAAACAGAACCTGTTCTTAGGTCCCTGGAATCCAAATGAGGATGTTATCATTTTAAAATCCAAAATGGTTGCTACTTGTAAGCATTCAAAATGGCTGCTCCCTAGGTTACTTTAAACATTCAAAATGGCTACTGCTTGTAAACATTCAAAATGGCTGTGCTCTCAGTCACTTTAAATATCCAAAATGGCCGCTGCTTGTAAACATTCAAAAATGGCTGCAACCTCGGTCACTTTAAATATCCAGAATGGCCACCACTTGTAAACATTCAAAATGGCTGGACCCTTGGTCACTTTAAATATCCAAAATAGCTGCCATGTGTAAATAATCAAAATAACTGTGCCCGGTGGACAGCAGAAAGTCCACAGCTCAGGCTGTCTCCCTCCTTACTGTTTCCCTTCCTAGTCATAGCCCACCAGAGCAGTTGTCCCTGCAGCTCTTGGTGACCGGGACTGATCTTTAGGTCAATTCTCAGGTCCAACACCACTTGGAAATATTTAGGCTGTTGGTCTCGTCAGAATAGCTGACAGTCCACAGCTCTGACCATCTCTGTACTGACTGTTTTCGTTCAGGTTTTTCCACTAGTTGGTGCCTAATCCACTTCCGTACAGTTCCTTTCAAAGCTCAGGGTTCCAGGATTATCTTCTGTATCTCTGTCAATTGTTTTTTCTTTTCTTTGTTGAAGAGGGTCTGTGTGACTTGTCTGCCTATTCCTCCATCTTACTGGAAGTCCCTTCCATCTTCTTTTGATGTTTCCTGCATCATTCAATATTTTGCTCATAGAATCTCTCAGTATTGCAACTCGAGGCTTAAATATTTTCCTCAGTTCTTTCAGCTTGAGAAATGCCGAGCATGTCCTTCCCTTGTGGCTTTCTAACTCCAGGTCTTTGCACATTTCATTATAGTAATTGGCTTTGTCTGCTTGAGCTGCTCTTTGAAATCTTTTGTTCAGCTCTTTTATCCTGTCATTTCTTACATTTGCTTTAGGTACTCTTTGCTCAAGGGCAAGTCTCAGAGTCTCCTCTGTCATCCATTTTGGTCTTCTCTTTTTTTCTCGTCTTTTTGGTGACCTCTTGCTTTCTTCATGGATGATGTTCTTAATGTCATCGCACAATTCTTCTGGCTTTCGGTCATTGGTGTTCAATGCATCAAATCTATCCTGTAGATGGTCTCTTAATTCAGAAGGGATATATTCAAGATCATAGTTTGGCTCTCGTGGACTTGTTTTAAGTGTCTTTAACTTCAAGTTGAACTTGCATATGAGCAGTTGACAGTCTGTTCCACAATCAGCTCCTGGCCTGGTTTTCCACTGAAGATACTGAACTTTTCCATAGCCTCTTGCCACAGATGTAGTCAGTCTGATTCCTGAGTGTTCCATCTGGTGAAGTCCACGTGTACAGCCTCCGTTTGTGTTGTTGAAAAAAGGTGTTTGCAATGAATAAGTCATTGGTCTTGCAAAATTCTACCATGTGAGTTCCAGCATTATTTCTGTCACCAAGGCCAAAATTTCCAACTTCTGGTGATTCTTCTTTGTTTCCAACTTTTGCATTCCAGTCACCAGTGATAATTAACACATCCTGATTGCATGTTTGGTCAATTTCAGGCTGCAAAAGTTGGTAAAAATCTTCAATTTCCTCATCTTTGGCTTTGGTGGTTGGTGCACAAATTTGAATAATAGTCATATTAACAGGTATTCCTTGTAGGCGTATGGATATTATCCTATCACTGACAGCATTGTACTTCAGGACAGATCTTGAAACATCCTTTGTGATGATGAATGCCATTACTATTACTCTTCAATTTGTCATTCCCAGCATAGTAGATCATATGGTTGTCTGATTCAAAATGACCAAAACTAGTCCATTTCAGCTCACTAATGCTTAGGATATCAATTTTTATGCATTCCATTTATTTTTTGACAACTTCCAATTTTCCTAGATTCATACTTCATACATTCCATGTTCCCATTATTAGTGGGTGTTTGCTGCTGTTTCCCTTCAATTTGAGTCATGTCACATCAGCAAATGGAGGTCTCAAAAACTTCACCTCATCCATATGAGTAAGGCCGGTTTTACTCTGATGATGCAGCTCTTTCCTAGTCCTATTTTGAGAGCTTTCTAACCTAAGTGACTCATCCTCCTCCTCTGTATTGGACAATGTTTCCAGACTATTCATAAAGTTGTGCAGTAATGTATCAGACAGTGTTTCTTTGCTATTCATGAGGTTTTCACTGGCCAATTCTTTGAGAAGTGGATGGTCTCTTCCTTCTTCCTAGTCTGTCTCAGTCTGCAAGCTGGGCTGATACCTGTGCACCATGTGCACCCTTCTGGGTTTGAAACACTAGTGGCACAGCCTCAACACTCACAGCAACATGTCACCGCAGGAGGACAAACTGACAGGCAAATTTGTCTCCCTTAGCTGTCAGAAACCTCTCCAACCTCCCATTACCTGGATTTCTGGTGCTGACTCCTCGCTTTGTCCCGGTTCCCCTCACCTTTTCTGTCCTTTCCCCTCTTTCCCACCTTGCTGCTTTGGGGCATGGCCTTGGTTCCCTCTCCTCACCTGGATTCCTGAAGCTGACTATGGCTTAGAAATTTTTATGGCTTTACTCCCTGTATGGCCTACTATATTCATGTATACATTTGCCCCATATATAAGTACATATGTAGAAATACCCTCTGTCAAACCTATGTATATTTGTGGGTATAACCTCATTCTCCTTCCCACACTTATTTAGCTCATGTGTCTATCTATGCATCCACTGGTAAATTATTGTTATTATTGTTATTGCAAGATGGTGTATGCATTTGTATTTACCTCTGTTGTCTTGAACTCTTCTATTGCCCCAAGTATCTTTCTTTGCTTTGATCATTTTGTGTTGATCTCCCCTCACATTGTATATTGCCTTTCCTATCACCCAATTTAATATGTGTGTACCCTCTAGTTAATGGTTTACCCTCCTCTGGTAGTTAAGGTTGTGTGTCAACTTGGCTGGGCCTGGTTGAGTGGCCAGGCAGCTGGTGGTAGTTATTCCCCAATCAACTCCGTGGTAGGATCCACCACAAGCCACTGTGGTCTGCTTCCCATATATAAGAAGCAACTTTGGGAATGGTCCCTAGTTTATGGCAGGCTTGAACCCTACTTATAGCCGAGTCATTGTTCAGTAGCCTTCCAAGCTCCTCCAATCTTGGGATTTTCAATGGATGTGAATCAATGGCCTGCCGTGTTGTTTGGTAGTATTGGGACTGTGCCTATTTACTTGTCAACCTTGGGCTTGGCAGCCTCAGCAGCCAGCAGCTGTTTGAGTGAAGAAAATCCTCTAGGTTCAATGGGCCAGGAGCAGGAGGCAGAGCTGAAGCTCAAGGCTGAGGGGCTTTCACCCAGCCCCTAGAGCCTGGCACTTTGAACTTGGACTTCAAGCCTCCAAAACTGTAAGAGAACAAACTCCTGTTTTTTAAAGCTATTCCATTTGTGGTATTTTCCTGTTAAAGAGGCACAGAGGTAACGACATCACCTCCTCCCTTCCCCTCTCACTCCTGGTAAACTTCAAAGAATATTTCCTTTTGTGTGAAAACCTTTTCTTTTCTTTCTTTCTTTTTCCTTTTTTAAAATTTTCATTCTGATTTGGGTGAAAGTTTACAGAGTAAATTCATTTTTTTATATAGCAGTTCATACACATTTTATTTCATGACATTGACTGGAATCCCTACAATGTAATAGCTCTCTTCCCACTTCCTCTCTGTACTTATCTCTTTCCTATATCTTTCTTTCCTATGTATTCCTGCCCTCTGGGCTATCTTTCTGTGTAAATACTGTCCTTTTGTTCTCCCATGATTGATCATTCTAAGGAATGTATCTCCCTGGTGTAAATGTTTATCCTATATTCCTGTCTATTGTTCAGCTGAAAGTCACAGGAGGGAGTTCAATTCCAGGCCTGAAGGATAACTAGGGGCCTTAGTCTTAGGAGTTTCACCAGGCTTTATCAGAGCAGTAAACCTAGTCTTTTTCTTTCTTTTTTTTTTTTTTTCCCCATGATTTTGAGTTTTATTCCACATTTTCCTCCCACTCTATCCAGGATCTCCTGCACTGATCCTTTTCTGAGTGGTTGACAGTGGTAGCTGGACACCATCTAGTTCTGGTCTCATGGTCGTATAGGATGAGATTCACATGGTCTACTAGTTCCTTGGACTAATTGTTTCCATGTGTCTTTGATTTTCTTCATTCTTCTTGGCTCTGGATGGGGAAAGACCAATTGTTGCATCTTAGGTGGCCTCTTGCAAGCTTTTAAGACTCCAGTTGGTACTAACCCAAGTAAGATGTAGAACAATGTTATGCCAATTGAGCTTGATGTCCCCTATGACCATGGTCCTGAGCCCACATGTCCAACAACTTGCTCCATCAGGGTAGTTGACTGTGCCTAAGAAGTTATCATAACTTTGTCCCTGTTAGTTCTATTTATATGGACATTCATATAGCACATACAAATAGGTATGTAGAAATATCATCTTTTAACCTTATGTATGGTCATGAGTATATTCCCTTTTACCTAGACATACTTGATCATTCAGCCTGTCTGCCCATCTATTTACCGACAGATCAATTAATGTTTGTTATCACTGATAATGTAGCATTTTATATGTTGTTGTTGTTAGGTGTCTTCGAGTTGTCTTTGACTCATAGCACCCCTATGCACAGCAGAAAGAAACACTGCCACACCAGCTCCATGATCCTTGCTATACTTGAGCCCATTGTCACAGCCACTATGCCAATCCATCTCGTTGAGGACCTTCCCCTCTTTTCTTGACCTTACCAAGCATGACATCGTTCTCCAGAGAATGGTCCCTTCCGACAACACGACCAAAATAGGTGAGATGAAGTCTGGCCATTCTCACCTCCAAGGACCATTTCAGCTGCACTTCCTCCAGGACAGATCTGTTAGTTGTTTTAGCATTCCACAGTACTTTCAGCATTCTTCGCCAGCACCACTACTCAAAAGCATCAATTCTTCTTCGTTCTTCCTTATTCATTGTCCAGCTCTCACATGCATATGAGGCAATTGAAAATATCATGGCTTGTGTCAGGCACACCTTAGTCATCAAGTAGACATCCTTGCTCCTCTGCACTTGAAAGAAGTCCCTTGCAGCCAACTTGCCCAGTGCTATATGTCATCTAATGTCTTGACTACTGCTTCCCTTGGCATCGATTGAAGAACGAAGCAAAGTAAATTCTTTGATAACTTCAATCTTTTCTCCATTTATTGTGATGCTGCTCATAAGTTCAGTTGTGAGGATTTTTGTTTTCTTTATATTGAGATGTAATCCATACTGCAGACTGTGTTCCTCAATCTTCATCAGTAAGGGCCTCAAGTCATCCTCACTTTCAGCAAGAAAAGTTGTGTCATCAGTGTATCACAGGTTGTTAATGATTCTTCTTCTAATCTTGATACCACATTCTTCTTCATATAGTCCAGCTTCTTGGATTATTTGCTCAGCATATAGATTG
>NW_006922042.1:1552179-1552999 GCF_000298275.1 Orycteropus afer afer
TCTTTGAAATCTTTTGTTCAGCTCTTTTATCTTGTCATTTCTTCCATTTGCTTTAGCTACTCTCCACTCAAGGGCAAGTTTCAGAGTCTCTTCTGTGGTCTATTTTGGTCTTTTCTTCTTTTCTTGTCTTTTTAGTGACCTCTTGCTTTCTTCGTGGATGATGTTCTTGATGTCATCCCACAATTCTTCTGGTTTTCGGTCATTGGTGTTCGATGCATCAAATCTATCCCATAGATGGTCTCTAAATTCAGGAAGGATATATTCAAGATCATATTTTAGCTCTCGTGGACTTGTTTTAACTGTCTTTAACTTCAAGTTGAACTGTGATATAAGCAGTTGATGGTCTGTTCCACAATCAGCTCCTGGCCTAGTTTTTGCTGAAGATATTGAGCTTTTCCATTGCCTCTTGTCACAGATGTAGTCAGTGTGATTCCTGTGTATTCCATCTGGCAAAGTCCACATGTAGAGCCACTATTTGTGTTGTTGAAAAATAGTATTTGAAATGAATAAGTCAAAAGGACAAATATTGTATTTGTCCACTATTGTAAAAGTTAAGGAAAGGTTTATCTATAGAAGGAAATTTTCTTTGTTCATTACCAGGGGTGGGAGGGGAGGGGAGGGAACACTATTAGATAGATAGAGATAAGTATTGATTTGGGTGAAGAGAAGGGCAATGTGCCAAATGTGAGTGACCAATATGGCGGAATGGAGGATGAGAAAGACATAGAGGTACATGGGAGGTACAGACAACAAAGATGAACCCTTTTGCACATACAGTACTGCATTGTCAGTGAAGGCAAACATGGGTATATGGGTGGAT
>NW_006922042.1:1553172-1558155 GCF_000298275.1 Orycteropus afer afer
TCCAGGATTATCTTCTGTGTCTGTGTTAATTGGTTTCCCTTTTCTTTGTTGAAGAGGGTCTGTGCAGTCTTTCTGCCTAGTTTGCCATCTTGCCGGAACTCCCATCTTTTTTGTTTTTGACATGCGCATTTATTGCTATAAATTGCTCTCTGATCACTGCTTTTGCTGGGTCCCATAGATGTGAGGGAGGAGACAGATAGACCAGGAAGTAGGGTGGGGGCCATGGCAGTGCAATTTGGAGCAGCTGAGAGAAAACACAGACCAGGAAGTGGGGCGGGCGGTGGTTCCAAGCAGCTGAGGGAGACCAGGAAGTGAGCAGAGCAGTTTGGAACAACTAAAGGAGACAGACTTCTCTGTCATTTTGTCCTAAATGGCTTGCATGTTTCTGTGATGCTAAAGGCTATGCCACCAGTGTTTCAAATGCCCACAGAGTTACCCATGGTGGACAGGTTTCAGTGAAGCTTCCAGACTAAGACAGACTTGGAAGAAGAAAGAGGCCATTCACTTCTCAAAGAACTGGCCAGTGAAAACCTTATGAATAGCAGTGAAATATTGTCTGATATATCACTGGAAAACTTTATGAATAGCCTTGTAACATTGTCTGATATAGTGCCAGAGGATGAGCCTGTCAGGTTGGAGGGCACTCAAGATACAACTGGTGAAGAGCTGCCTCCTCAGAGTAGAATTGGTCTTACTGAAGTGGATAGAGTAAAGGTTTCAGGACCTCCATTTGCTGATGTGGCATGTCTCAAGATGAGAAGAAACAGTTGCAAACATCAATTAATAATCAGAACATGGAATGTATGAAGTATGAATCTAGGAAAACTGGAAGTTTAAAAAAATGTGATGGAACACATAAAGATCGATATCCTAGGCATTGATGAGATGAAATGGACTGCTTTTGGCCATCTTGAAACAGACACCTATATGATCTACTATGCTGGGAATGACAAATTGAAGAGGAATGGCATGTCATTCATCATCACAAAGAATGTATCAAGATCTATCCCGATGTACAATGCTGTCAGTGATAGGATAATATCCATAAGCCTACAAGAAAGATCAGTTAATACTACTACTATTCAAACTTACACACCAACCACCAAAGCCAAAGATGAAGAAATTGAAGATTTTTACCAACTTCTGCAGTCTGAAATTGACCAAACATGCAATCAAGATGTGTTGATTATCAGTGATGATTGGAATGCAAAAGTTGCAAACAAGAATCACCAGTAGGTGGAAAATATGGCCTTGGTGATAGAAATAATGATGGAGATAGAATGATAGAATTTTGCAAGACCAACAACTTATTTATTGCAAATACTTTTTTTCAACAACATAAATGGAGGCTGTGGTGGTTAAGTTTGTGTGTCAACTTGGCTAGGCCTGGTTGAGTGGCTGGGCAGCTGGATATGGCATTCCCCATGATGAGACTGGTAATCAACTCCATGGTAGAATCTATGGTGAGCAGCTGAGTAGCTGCCTTTGGGTATGTGGTCTACTTCCCGTATATAAGAAACAGCTTTGGGAATGGTCTCTAGTTTATGACACACTTGAACCCTGCATGTAGCTGTGTCATTGTTAAGCAGCCTGCCATGCTCTGCTGACCTTGAGACTTTCAACAGACTTGAACGAATGGCCTGACGTGTGGTTTGGTAACATTGGGACTGTGCCTTTTTACTTGCCAACCTTGGGCTTGTCATTCTCGGCAGTCAGTAGCTGTCTGAGTGAAGAAAAGCCTCTAGCTCCAGTGGGAAGGGAGCAGGAGGCAGAGCTGAGGCCCAAGGTTGAGGGGCTTTTACCCAGCACCTAGGTGGTGTAGAGCCTAAGGCATTTATTTGACTGCTGACCAGAAGGCTGGTGGTTCAAACCCACCAGCCACTCCTTGGAGGGAAGACTGGGCAATCTACTTCCATAATGATACTGCCTTGGAAACCCAAAGAGGGTCACTATGAGTTGGGTCTGACTCTATGGCACATAACAACACCAACAACAGAGCCTGGCACTTTGAACTTGGACTTAAAGCCTCCAAACTGTAAGAGAATAAACTCCTGTTTGTTCAAGCATTCCATTTGTGGTATATTCTTGTCAGAGTGGTACTAGATAACCAAAACAGCCTCTAATCTTCTTGCCTCTACTCTCTCCCTAGGTGACTTCATTCATTGCCATGGTTGCAAATACTATCAATGCCTCTTTTGCATTTTATCTCCAGTCCACTCCAAATTTCTTGAGCCCTTCAAACTCTAGTACCACACACCTGAACTCATGACACCATCCCCCAAACAGCTCCTTTTGTGTGCCTCTCTCTCTCAGAAAATGGTACCTGCATGCTCCTGGCTGTTCAACCTACATGCCCACTGGATAATTCCTGATAACCTCCTCATCCTCTTACCTTCTATTCACTCACCAAAGCTAGTAGACTAGCATCCCATTGCTCTACATCTCCAGTTTACCATCCTCACTGCCACCATCATCTCTCTCCAGGATCACTGCCTGCAAAAAGGACATGGTGGTAGTATCTTCCTCTGACCTCCTCTGACTTCACAAGAGGGAAACAGAATCACCAACAGTTGCCCAAAGATGATTCCTAGGAGGCCATACATGATACCATACCACCCTCCCCCTTTTTTTTACCAACTGTGATACCAACTGTCCTCCCAAGGCATTCACTGCTGGGTTTGATAATTCATTGCAAAGGCCACACAGAACTCACAAACAATACTCACAATTATGGGGTTTATTCAGGAAGTAACAAGGAGCTCTAGTGGCTTCGTAGGTAAGGCTTTTGGTCACTAACCCAAAGGTCAGTGGTTCAAACCCATCAGCTGTTCTGTGGGAGGAAGATGAGGCAATCTATTTCCATAAAGATTTACAGCCTTGGAAACCCACTGATGGTCACTATGAGTTGGAATGGACTTGAAGGCAGTGGATAGGGAAATAACAGGTTACACTTCAGGTTCAGGAACATATTCAGGATACAGTTGTTCAGTCAGGACAGTCTCCCCTCTGCTATGCCCTCAGGCACATCTCTCTCTCTGGCCCGTGGTCTTTTGGCCTGGCCTCTACCCTGCTCAGGCAAGTGTTGCAAAGCTCTTTTAGCTCTGCCAATAGTTGTACCTTGGTGCCACTCCCCAGTAAGCCTCCTGCCCAAAGGCATCCAACTTTCTCACTCCATGGGCCGGCAAGCCCTCTACTCTTTCTTTTACCTCTTTGTTATTCAGCCTGTCATCTCTGGCAGGAGACCCAGGGCAGTGATCTTGGGTTTAAGGACAAACCCCACTCCATCTCTGGCTCTTTTTTCTTGATGGCAGTGAGATCCCCCTTTCAGCCTCTAGGAGGGCTCATTTTAAGCCTAGCAGAATGGCAAAACTAACCAATCCCCACAATCGTGTTCCATACACCTTATTTCCATGGTTCTCCCTCCACAAGGGCACCATGTACCTTGTTTACATTACTAATAATGCTATTCAATCTCCTTGGTGGGCCACAAAGTATCTCACATTGACATGGTCTCACCCAGTAATCTGGTGGGAGTCATAAAGACCATGGCTAGAAAAGCCATACCAAGTAATTCACTATACCTCATGGCCACACTGCTAGTTAGGACTCCCCACATCCACCTATGCAAGCACATTAAAAAGGTGTCCATTTCTTTTGTCTTTCTCCCACTAACCAACCTCGAGGGACAGAATAGATACTGACAGTGGCTGCTAGGCACCTAGGGAATAACCAGAAGGTAATTGATGAGATCTCACCAACCATTGTTCTGAGGGTCTGAAGTCCTCTTCCAAGAAACTACACCTGATGCAGAGACCAGACACTCTGTACCCTCTCCCCTGGACAGTGCTGGAGGAAGGTGTGTGGACAGACGTAATCTCTCAGAACCTCCTTTTGTAGATAGTTTTCTCTGTAAATTTTATTTATTTTGTTGTTATTGTTGAGAATACACACAACAAAACATAAACTAATTCAACAGTTTCTACATGTACAATTTAGTGACAATGATTACATTCTCTGAGTTATGCAACCATTCTCATCTTCCTTTTCTGAGTTGTTCCTTCATCATTAATAAAACTTCCCTGCTCTTAAGGTTCCTATCTAATATTTTGAGTTCCTGCTGTCAGTTTGATCCAATACAAATAGTTCTTAAAAGATCATAATGCTCAAGGCAGACATTTTTTAATATTAAGCTAAATTATTGTTTCATTTTAAGATGATTTCAGGGGATACTTTTGGTTAAAGATTTAAAGATTATTTCAGGGCAAGTTTCAGTGGTTCATCTACTCTCTGTGGCTCCACAAAGTCTAGAGTTCATAAAAATTTGAAACTCTGTTCTGTATTTACCTCCTTTTGATCAGGAATCTTTGATCAAAATGTTTAATAATGGTAGCTGGGCACCATCCAGTTCTTCTGGTTTCATGGCAAAGGAAGCAGTTGTTCATGGAAGAAATTAGCCACACATTTCACCTCCTCCTCGTATTTCTGTTGCTCATTCCTCTGTTGGCTCCACTCAAATAGAGACCAATTGTGCCTTGGATGGGTACTTGCAAGCTTTTAAGACTCCAGGCACCACCCAACTACTAGGAGGTAGAACAGAAGCATTAAACACATTATTAGGACAATTTACTAGCATGTCCCACAAAGTCATGACCTTAAACCTCTAAACTAAGAAACCAAATCCCATGAGGTGTTCAGTTGGCTAATTTCCTTTCTTGATGGACACTTTCAGAAGCCACAACCATCACTATTCATAGTTATGATATAAAACCAAAATGCCATCAGTGGATTACTCATAGCGACTATCATTGGGTTTCGGAGGCAGTAAATCTTTTTGTACATAGATTGCCCCATTTTCCTTCCTCTGAGCCCTTGGTAAGTTCAAAACACCAGCCTTCTGGTTAGCAGTCAAATGCCTTAGGCACTGTACCACCAGACCTCCTTTCAGTTATAATATGTTGTTGTTATGTGCCCTTGAGCCAGACC
>NW_006922042.1:1558255-1561357 GCF_000298275.1 Orycteropus afer afer
GATTCTTCTTTGTTTCCAACTTTTGCATTCCAGTCACCAGTGATAATTAACACATCCTGATTGCATGTTTGGTCAATTTCAGACTGCAGAAACTGGTAAGAATCTTCAATTTCCTCATCTTTGGCTTTGGTGGTGGTGCATAAATTTGAATAATAGTCATATTAACTGGTCTTCATTGTAGGCATATGGATATTATCCTATCATTGACAGCATTGTACTTCAGGACAGATATTGAAACATTCTTTGTGATGATGAGTGCCACACCATCCTTTTTAAATTGTCATTCCCGGTACTGTAGATCATATAGTCTGATTCAAAATTGCCAAAAGTGGTCCATTTCAGCTCATTAATGCTCAGGATATCAATCTTTATGCTTTCTATCTCATTTTGGACAACTTCCAATTTTCCTGGATTCATACTTCATCATTCCATGTTCTGATTAAATAATGGGTGTTTGCAGATGTTTCTCCTCAATTTGAGTCATGCCACAGCTACAAATCGAGGTCTTGGAAGCTTTACCCTATCCATATCAGCAAAGCTGGTTCTACTCTGATGATGCAGCTTTTTCCCAGTCCTGTTTTGAGAGTCTTCTGACCTAAGTGGCTTATTCTCCTGGACTGTGTCGGACAATGTTGCTGGGCTATTCATAAAGTTGCACAGTAATGTATCAGACAGTGTTTCTCTGCTATTCATATGGTTTTCCCTGGCCAATTCTTTGAGAAGTGGATGGCTTCCTCCTTCCTCCTAGTCTATCTCAATTTGTAAGCTGTTGAAACATGTGCAACATGTGCAACCCTGCTGGATTTGAGACACTGGTGGCACAGCCTCAAGCCTCACAGCAATATGCCACCACATTAGGACAAACTGACAGACAAGTTTGTTTTCCTTAGCTTTTCAAAACCTCTCCACCCTCCGCACCCTCCCCTTGCATGAATCCCTGCCTCTTTCCTGCCACTTGGGCATGTTGCCTGGGTTTCTGGCCTTACCTGGATCCCTGTCACTGCTTCCTTGCTCCGTCCTGGTCCCCCCCTCTGGCTTTTTCTCTGCTTTCCCACCTCTTGGGAGGGGCATGGCCTTGGTCCCCAGCCTTACCTAGATCCCTGTTGCTGCTTCCTAGCTCTGTTCTGGTCCGCTCCCCCCCACCCCCCTCAGCTTTTTCTCTGCTTTTCCGGGCTTTTCTGCTGCTTGTAGATGTAGAAGTATTTATCTTCGTTGTCTACCTTTTGTGCATCTCTCTGTGTCTTCTGTTTCCTTAGTGTTACTGTCTTGGCCACTCAATTTGGTATATTGGATTTCCCTTCATCCAAATCAATACTTGTCCCTTATCTGGCAATTTTTCTTCCCCTCTCATTCTTGATTGCCATCAAAAAAGTTTTCTTCCATACATAAACTTTTCTTTGACTTTTTACAATAGTGGACTAGTGCAGTATTTATCCTTCTGTGATTGACTTATTTCACTCAGCATAATGTCCTCCAAGTTCATTCATTTTATGCAGTGTTTTGCAGATTCTATATTATTCTTTAGTGGTACATAGTATTCCAGTGTATGTATGTACCATAGTTTGGTTATCCATTCTTCTGTTGATGGGTACATAGGTTGTTTCCATCTCTTTGCTATTGTAAATAGTGCTGCTGTGAATATGGGTGTGCATATATCTGTTCTTGTCCTGGTTCTCACTTCTTTAGGATATATACTTAGTAATGGAATTTCTGGATAAAATAGTATTTCTATTTGCAACTTTTAAAAGAATCACATATTGATTTCCACAGTGGTTGTATCATTTGACAGTCTCACCAGCACTGTATGAGAGTCCCAATCTCTCTAAATCTTCACCAACATTTGTTATTTTCTGTCTTGTTGTACTTTGCTATTACTTCTGGGGTGAGATTGTATCTCATTATTGTTTTGGTTATTTGCATCTCTCTAATAGCTAATGATCGTGTACATTTTTTCATGTGTTTGTTAGCCACCTGGATATCCTCTTTGTCTATTCATGTCTTCTGCCCATTTTTAAATTGGACTATATCCTCGGAAGGAAGGTTGGGCAATCCTACTTCTGTAGTGATACTGTCTCGGAAACCCAAGAAGGGGTCGCTATGAGTCGAGTTTGACTCGACGGCACATAACAACAGCAACAACAACATTTGTCTTTTGTCGTTGACATGTTGGAGTTTTCTATACATTTTAGATAAGTCTCTTGTTAGACATGACATTGCTGAATATTATTTCCCACTCTGTAGGTTCTCTTTTTACTCTTTTGGAGGAGTCTTTTGAAGTACATAAAAATTTAATTTTTAGAAGCTTCCCATTCATCTAGTTTATGTTCTGCTTTTTGTGCATTTTGGGTTATGCTTGACTATTTATTTATGCCATAAATTGTTGTTGTTGTTATGTGCCATTGAGTTGGACCTGACTCATAGCGACCCCTCTTTGGGTTTCTGAGGCAGTATCATTACAGAAGTAGATTGCCCAACCTTCCTTCCAAGGAGTGGCCCCTAAATTTGCCCCTATGTAATGTATTATTATTATTTTTTGATATGTTGCAGTCTATTGGCTAGGATTTTGTTGAAGATTTTTGTGTCTATATATTTGTGAAGAATATTGTTCTGTAGTTTTCCTTTTTAGTAACATCTTTGCCTGGTTTTAGTATCAAGGTTATGCTTGATTCATAAAGTGAATTTGGGAGGATTCCATTCTTTTCTGTGTTCTGGAATAGTTTGAGTAGCATTGGTGCCAGTTGTTCTCTGAATGTTTGGTAGAATTCTCCAGTGAATCTGTCTGGGTCAGTGCTTTTTTTTTGTTGTTGTTGTTGTTGGCAATTTTGTTATGACCTTTTCAATAACTTCTTTTGTTATGGGTCTGTCAAATTTTCCACCTCAGTCTGTGTTAGTTTTGGTAATTAGTACGTTTCTAGAAATCTGTCCATTTCTTCTAGATTTTTAAATTTGTTGCAGTACAGTTTTTCATTTGTTGTTGTTGTTATGTGCCATCGAGTCAGCCCTGACTCATTAGCGACCCCTCCTTGGGTTTCTGAGGCAGTATCACTACGGAAGTAGGATTGCCCAACCTTCCTTCCGAGGAGTGGCTGGTGGGTTTGAACC
>NW_006922042.1:1566627-1579463 GCF_000298275.1 Orycteropus afer afer
CCAGCCTTCTGGTTAGCAGTCAAGTGCCTTCGGCACTATGCTACTAGAGCTCCTTCAGTTATAATATAGTCATGCCCAAATCGTACAAACTCCTCAATCCTATCAACAGACTTGAGTTCCTGCATGCAGGCCCTACCTAATTTATCAGTTTTTGCTCTGGTGTACCAGCCACTCCTCAGAAGGAAGATTGGGCAATCTCATTCTGTAGAGATACCACCTCAGAAAGCCCAAGGAGGGATCGTTGTGAGTTGGAAACAACTTGCTGGCAGTGCGCTTTTTTTTTTTAAACCTAATAGTATTCTCTGGGAGCATAGTGCCTAAGGCACTTAATTGCTAACCAGAAGACTGGCAGTTCAAACCCACCAGCCACTCCTTGGAAGGAAGGTTGGGCAACCTACTTTGGCAGTGACACCACCTCGGAAACCCAAGGTGGGGTCACTATGAGTCAGGTCCGACTTGACTGGCACATAACAACAATAGTATTCTCTGGTGGCCTAGTGCCTAAGCCATCTGACTGCTAACCAGAAGGCTGGTTGGGCAATCTACTTCCGTAGTGATACTGCCTAGTAAACTGAAGGAGCGGTGGCTATGAGTTGGATCAGACTCAATCGCAGTGTTTTTTCTTTAAATAGTATTCTGGTGAGCCAGAAGGAGTTTCTTGCTGTTGGTGCCATCTAATGCCTACAGTCAGTGGTTGCAATGTTGAAACAGAATTGCATTTTCCCTAATCTGTAGCTGAAATTCAATCTTTCCTTCCATTATGAATGGAGGTTACACACCACAGAAATATTAATAATGCCTGTGACATCCTTGTCGATAGAAACCACGTTTTAATATCACATTGTAGTTGTAGACATCTTGAAATATCATTTATGCAGCTTCCAAGAAGACCAAACTCACTGCTGACTCCTTGGGTTGCCCAGTCTTCCTTCAGAAGAGTGGCTGGTGGGTTTGAATTGCCAGCCTTCTGGTTATCAGTCAAATGCTTTAGGCATTATGCCAGCAGAGCTCCCATTATGCTGCTTAGTTCTTCAAAAATGTTATTGTTGTTGTTGTTAGGTGCTGTGGCGTTGTCTCTGACTCATACATACAACATATGTACAACAGAACGAAACACTGACCGATCCTGTGCCAACCTCATGATCCCTGCTATACTTGAGCCCATTGTTGCAGGCACTATGTCAATCCATCTTGTTGAGGGCCTTCCCCTTTTCCGTTGACCCTCCACTTTACTAAGCATGATATCCTTCTCCAGAGAATGATCCCTTCTGACAACATGACCAAAGTAGGTGAGACACAATCTGGCCGTTCTAGCCTCCAAGGAGCACTCCGGCTACACTTCCTCCAGGACAGATTTGTTAGTTCTGTTAGCAGTCCATGATACTCTCAATATTCTCTGCCAACACCACAACTCAAAAGCATCAACTCTTCTATGTTGTTGTTGTTGTTGTTATTTGCCGTCGAGTCGGCCCCGACTCATAGCAACCCCTCCTTGGGTTTCCGAGGCAGTATCATTACGGAAGTAGGATTGCCCAACCTTCCTTCCGAGGAGTGGCTGATGGGTTTGAACCGCCAGCCTTCTGGTTAGCAGTCAAGTGCCTTAGCCACTATGCTACCAGAGCTCCCCAACTCTTCTACGGTCTTCCTTATTCATTGTCCAGCTCTCACGTGCATAAGAGGTGATTGAAAATAGCGTGGCTTGGGTTAGGTGCATCTTAGTCTTCTGGAGACATCTTTGCTCTTCAGCATTTGAAAAATTTTCTGCAGCCGATTTGCCCAGTGCAATACGTCTTCTGATGTTTTGACTGGTGCTTCCATTGGTGTTGATTGTAGAACCAAGTAACATGAAGTCTTTGACAACTTCAATCTTTTCTCCATTTATTATTATGCTGCTTAGTGGTCCAGTTGTGATGATTTTTGTTTTCTTTATGTTGAGATGTAATTCATACTGCAGACTTCATTCTTCAATCTTCATCAGTAAGTGCTTCAAGTCATCCTCACTATCAAGCAAAGTTGTGTTATGTATGTATCACAGGTTGTTAATTAGCATTCCTCTAATCCTGATGCCATGTTCCCCTTCATATAGTCCAGATTCTCAGATTATTTGCTCAGCATACAGACTGAATACACATGGTGAAAAGACACAACCCTGACATACTCCCTTCCTGATTTTAAACCATGCAGTACACCCTTGTTCTGTTCAAATGACAGCCTCCTGATCTATGTACAGGTTCCTCATGAGTACAATGAAATACTCTGGAATTCCCGTTCTTCTCAATGTTATCCATAATTTGTTATAATCCACAAAATTGAATGCTTTTGCATAGTTAATAAAACACAAGTAAACATCTTTCGGGTATTCTTTGCCTTGAGCCAAGATCTATCTAACATCAGCAATGATATCCCTTGTCTCATGTCCTCTTCTGAATCTGGGTTGCATTTCTGGAAGTTCTCTGTCAATATACTGCTGTAACCATTTTTGAATTATCTTCAGTAAGATTTTACTTGCATGCGATATTGTTGTTATGTTGTTATGTGCCGTCAAGTCGGCCCCGACTCATAGCGACCCCTCCTTGGGTTTCCGAGGCAGTATCACTACGGAAGTAGGATTGCCCAACCTTCCTTCCGAGGAGTGGCTGGTGGGTTTGAACCGCCAGCCTTCTGGTTAGCAGGCAAGTGTCTTAGCCACTATGCTACCAGAACTCCCGCATGCGATATTAGTGATATTGTTTAATAATTTCCACATTCTGTGGGATCATCTTTCTTTGGAATGTGTACAAATACGGATCTCTTCCAGTCGGCCAGGTAACTGTCTTCCAAATCTCTTGGCATAACTGAGTGAGTGCCTCCAGTGCTGCATCTCTTTGTTGAAACATCTCAATGGGTATTCTGTCAATTCTTGGAGCCTTGTTGTTCACCACTTCCTTCAGTGCTGCTTCTACTTCTTTCTTCAATACCACTGGTTCTTGGTCATATTGCTGCCTCCTGAAATGGATGAACATTGATCAGTTCTTTTTGGTACAGTGACTCTGTGTGTTTCTTCCATCTTCTTTTGATGTTTCCTGCATCATTCAATATATTGCCCATAGAATCTTTGAATATTGCAACTCGAGCTTTAAATTTTTCCTTGAGTTCTTTCAGCTTGAGAAATGCTGAGCATGCTCTTACCTTTTGGTTTTCTAACCCAGATCATTGCACATTTCATTATAATAATTGGCCTTGTCTGCTCTAGCTGCTCTTTGAAATCTTCTGTTCAGCTCTTTTATCCTGTCTATTCTTCCACTGCTTTAGCTACTTTCCATTCAAGGGCAAGTTTCAGTGTCTCTTCTGACATCCATTTTGGTCTTTTCTTCCTCTCTTGTCTTTTAAATGACCTTTAGTTTTCTTCATGGATGGTGTTCTTGATGTCATCCCATAGTTCAGCTGGTTTTCAGTCATTGGTGTACTGTGCATCAAATCTATTTTTTAGGTGGTCTCTAAATTCAGGAGGGATATAATCAAGGTCATATTTTGGCTCTTATGTTTTAATTGTCTTCAGCTTCAAGTTGAAGTTGCATATGAGCAGTTGATGATCTGTTCCACAATCAGCTCCTGGCCTTCTTTTGGCTAATGATATTGAGCTTCTCTATCACCTCTTTCCACAGATGTTGTTCTGTTTATCTAGTGTCACTCTGACAAGAATATACCACAAATGGGATGGCTTAAACATACAGGAGTTTATTCTTACAATTTGAAGGCTTTAAGTCCAAGTTCAAAGTGCCAGGCTGTAAGGGGCCTTGGGCTTCAGCTTTGCCTCCAGCTCCTGGCCCACTGAAGCTAGAGGCTTTTCTTCACTCAGGCAACTGATAGCTGCTGAGGCTTCCAAGCCCAAGGTTGACAAGTAAAAAGGCACAGTCCTGATGTTACCAAACCACACAGCAGACAATTAATTCAAGTCTATTGTAAGTCCCAAGGTTGGCAGAGAATGGCAGGCTGCTGAACAATGACACAGCTATATGCAGGGTTCAAGGTGCCATAAGCTAGAGACCATTTCTCAAGGCTTCTGCTTAAATGCAGGAAGCAGACCACATTCCCTAAGGCAGCTACTCAGCTGCTCACAGTAGATTCCAGCCACTGCCCAGCCACTCAACCAGGCCCAGCCAAGTTGACACACAAACTGAACTACCACAGATGTAGTCAATCTGATTCCTGTGTACTCCTCCTGGAGAAGTCCACACCTGTAGCTGTTATTTGTGTTGTTGAAAAAAGGTATTTGCAACGAATAAGTGGTTGGTCTTGCAAAATCAGGCAATCTCCAGCTTTATTTCTATCACTAAGGCCATATTTTCCAACTACTGGTAACTCTTCTTGTTTCCAGCTTTTACATTCCAATCACCAATGATAATTAACACATCTTGATTGCATGTTTGGTCAATTTCAGACTGTAGAAGTTGGTAAAACCTTCAATTTCCTCAACTTTGGCTTTGGTGATAGGTGCTTAAATTTGAATCATAGTAGTATTAATTGGTTTTCCTTGTAGATGTATGGATATTATCCTATCAGTGACAGCACTGAACTTCAGGATAGATCTTGATACATTCTTTGTGAAGATGAATGCCACACCATTCCTCTTTGTCATTCCTGGCATAGTAGATAGTATGGTTGTCTGATTAAATATGGCCAAAACCAGTTCATTTCAGCTCACTGGAGCTCTGGTAGCATAGTGCCTAAGGCACTTGACTGCTAACCAGAAGGCTGGCAGTTCAAACCCATCAGTCACTCCTCGGAAGGAAGATAGGGCAATCTACTTCTGTAGTGATACTGCCTTGGAAACCCAAGGAGGGGTCACTATGAGTCAACAGCACATAACAACAACAATGCCTAGCATACTGATCTTTATGTGGTCCATTTCACTTTTGACAACTTCCAATTTTCTTAGATTTGTACTTTGTACATTCCATGTTCTGATTATTAATGGATGTTTGCAGCTGTTTCTTTTCATCTTGAGACGTGCCACATCAGCAAATGGAGGTCCTGAAAGCTTTATTCTATCCACATCATTAAGATCGGCTCTACTCTGAGCAGGCAGCACTTCCGCGGTAGTATTTTGAGTGCCTTCCAATCTGAGGGGCTCATCTTCTGGCTCTATATCTGATGTTTCAGGGCTACTCATGAAGTTTTCCAGAAATATATCAGACAGTGTTTCAGTGCCATTCATAAGGTTTTCACTGCCCAATTCTCTGAGAATTTTTCTTTCTTTCTTCTGACTCTTAGTCTGGAAGCTCTGCTGAAACCTGTCTATGAGTTACCCTGCTGACATCTGAAACACCAGTGGCATAGCCTCTGGCCTCACAGCAACACACAAGCCACCACAGTAAGAGAAACTGACAGACAAGTTCATCTCCCTTAGCTGTTCTAAATGGCTCTGCTCACTTCCTGATGATGGCAATTATTAAATACATTGCTGGATCTTGTTATTAAGTGTGTTACCAAAGCAACATTTATTGTTATATTATAAATTAATTAAAAAAAAATATTTTGTTAACTATTTCAATAGATTTGAGTTCCTATTAATCATTTTTTTTAAAAAAATGTATTTAAAAACATTTTTTTTTTTGAGAAGGGGTCCATAAGTTTCACCAGTTTCCCAAAAGAGTTGAGACTCTTGCAAATAGTGCAAGGGGCGTGGGTCAAAGGTGGTACAATGGGGCCCCTCTCTGACAAGGCAAGTGACTTTGCTGATAACAAGGAGGGCTCTGAATCCAAGGATAGTCAGGAAGAGCTAGACAGAGAACAGCTTTGTTGTTGTTGTTGTTGTTTGCCGTCTAGTCAGCCCTGACTCATAGCGACCCCTCCTTGGGTTTCCGAGGCAGTATCACTACGGAAGTAGGATTGCCCAACCTTCCTTCCAAGGAGTGGCTGGTGGGTTTGAACCACCAGCCTTCTGGTGAGCAGTCAAGTGCCTTAGGCACTATGCTACCAGAGCTCCTGAGAACAGCTTTACCCTGGTCAAATATGAAGGAAGCGCTGGTGGTCAGTACAAGGTACTAGGTGGGGAGAGGCTGACAGAAATCAGTATGCCATCTGGTACTGGTTAGGGCTGTAGTTGAGTGAAGGAAGCGTAACTACCATCCACATCTTTACTTTTATTTCCTTCATTTGGTCAACAGGCCCTTATCTGTATCCTAAGAGTACAAAGATTCCTGTCCTTAGGGATCTTACATTCTGGTGGGGAAGATAGACATTCAGACTGAGACATCAATGTACCCTAGAGAAGACAGTAAAGGGAGGTGTTAGAGGCAGGGAACCACAGGGGAGAAGGCTGTGGACCAATGAGGAAGAGTGGGCAGGGATGGCAGCATTGTGGGCATTAGGGCAGCACTTCTGACTCTGGTCCCAGGTTGGGGCACCCTTGTCTGGTATATTGTTGTAACTGAACACCTGTGATAAGAAAGAAGGGCCCTGCTCATGCTGGAGGGCCCTAGGAAGTATATGAAAGTGAGGGTCACAAGTTCAAGAAGAGTGCCTAATATGTAATCTGCAGGCCTAGTGCAGGATGAATACCTGGGGCCTCTTCTTCAAAACAGCAGGGAAGTTAAAGATACTAAAATACAAAGCTTTTTCCTCTCTTCTGCAGTCTCTCTCATGACTTTTCAAGTTGATATTTACTGAAATTCTATGTAAAGAAAATAAAAGTTTAAATTATCAGTATGAATCTTCTGTTCACCTTTATACGATGCAATGCCAGTTTTAAATACAAATATATTGTTGTTATTCAGTGCAGTTGAGTTGGCTCCTACTCATATGGACCCTATCTGCAACAGAAAGAAACACTGTCATATCCAAGTGCAAATATAAGAGCATGTAGCTCATATGCAGAATCATCAAAGTCACACAATTCTCATTTTGTAGCTCCCACATGCATATTTACTTCATTCTTACCAGAACAGTGGAAATGCTGTATAAGACTAACCCAGTGTTTTTTTTTTTTTTTTTTTTTTTTATTTCACTTCTTGTTATACCACATTCTACAACTTTCTCTACCTCTGATTATGTACTCACTGATGAGTAAGAAATGACTGAAAGGAAAAAAAAACTACCGATTGCCCTGTCTTTTCCCTTACTTTGATGTCATTTTTAGTGTAAGTGGTTGACTAATACAAGAAAGTGCTATGAGTAAGAAAGGATGCAGACCATAAAGTGCCTTGCTTGTTGGAGTGGCTTCTTGGGACTGTCAACATACTCCATCCCTCTTACTCAGTAGTAGATGCAACAGTTTACCTCCTACTAATTTTGATTCTTGCTAACCTCTGGCACATCCTAGGTCCACTAGAATTCTGTGTCCCTGGGGGCATTGCTAATGCTTTATAAAAAGGGTGGCAGAGAATAGCAAGTACACATTGGGAGTTATCTCTGCTCACAGGCATGCTCCCTTGTCCTGTACAACTCTCCTTAAAAACCAGAAGTTCAAAGATAAAATTATAAAGCATTTCAAGACAGCAGGGCATTAAACAAATCCACCCTCCTCATCTGTCTTGGCCTTGGGGAAACTTGTGGCCCAGGCTGAACTGTTTCCAGCTTTGGGGAGGGGGTGGTGCTAGGCTGCACAGCTTTAGTTGGGAAGACTGGAATAGTGACCCAAAGTGCGGTGTAGTGAATTACTTAGTGTGGCTTTTCTACCCATAAGTCTTTGTAAACCCCAAGGTGGGATTTTCTATGAGCAACTGAGGAGCTCCTGATTGCTGAAGTTGTCCCCCTGGAGTATTTCTGTTGGGAGTGGCACAAAACAATGTTCTGGGAGGTGCCCACTCTCTCTCAGGTGCTTAGAGTTCTGATGCTGTGATTGGCTAGTTTGACCACCCTTCTGGGCTCAAAAGGAGGCCTCCTAGAGGCAGAACTCTCTCTGACTGATGGTTGAGGAAGACGTGCTGCCAGAAGAGACACGTGCTGCTGGGAAAAAGATGCAAGAGACACACATTGCTGAGTGAGACACCAAGGGACCAGTGCTACCGGGAAAGAGACTGTGAGAGACTGTTGGCTGAGGGACGGTGGGCTGGGAGAGAGACTGAGCATTTTTCTTAAACTTGAATTGTAGCCTGGTGCTTCCCTAATAAACCTCATAATCTGAGTTCTGTGTGGCCACTGCAGCGAATTATCGAACCCAAGAGAGAGGTGGTGGGTGCTTTGGGAGGAACGGTTGGTGAAAGGGCTGGAGGGAGGCAGCATGTCTGGCCTTGCAGTAATAGGCCTTGGTTTACTGCTGGTAATCCTGCCTTCCCCTTGTAGGGTTAGAGGAGGTCAGAACATGTGGTCTCCTTGTCGTTTTTGCACAAAGCCTGAGAACTGGTTTGCACACAGGATCCCAAGTGTCCACTTGGGGACCAGGGCAGAGGCTGCCCAGTGTAACATATGAGGTCTGTCGGTATCTGCTTGATTCCTCTTCCCTAGTGTCCTTGGACAGGATCCAGAGAAGTTCTGAAATGAATGTTGGGCAAGCAGTGCTACCTGTGGAGTCTGGGGTAGTGGAGACAGGGGAGGAATAGCGGAAAAGCAATATGAGGACAGATTCAGGGCGTGGATCTTTTGGAGAGGTGACGTAAAGTGGCTTTGTCTTTAGCAGCACAACTATAGCAGAGTGAGCAGGGTCACATTGCCCAGGGAGAAATCCCTGGAAGAGAAGTAAGTGCTGCTGGGCAATCATTCCTAAGCTCTCGTGATATCCACAGATTCCCAGGGCTTGGGGTAGAGCCCCTTTCTCGCGCGTGCTCAGGCACTCAGAAAGTTTGCATGCATGGTAGGTTGATAGGGGAGGAGGCTATTACAGGCACAGAAACGGGGAAGACTATTGGGAAACGAAATTTCCTCGACTTCTAGGTCTCCCAGCAACCTACACAAAAATCTAAAATTTCAGACGTCGCAAGCTTTTTCTGTAAAGGCCTAGATACGATTTTTTAAAATTTTTTTTTTAACTTTTTAAACTTTCTGGGTAACAACCCAGAGCTCTGGTAGCATAGTGGCTAAGGCACTTGACTGCTAACCAGAAGGCTGGCGGTTCAAACCCACCAGCCACTTCTCGGAAGGAAGATGGGGCAATCTACTTCCGTAGTGATACTGCCTCGGAAACCCAAGGAACTATGAGTTGGGTCCGACTCGTGGGCACATAACAACAACTACCTAGAGCTACCATTTTAGCGCCAAAGCAGGCAAAGACAATATAAAAATGAATAGGTCTGACTGTGTTTCAATACAACTTTATTTTTGAACATTGAAATTTGGATTTCGAGCTGCCCCATAGGTTTTCCAAGGCTTCAAGGTTTCCAAGGCATTCAATCTTTGTGGTAGCAGACTGCCTCATCTGTCTCCTGCTGAGCGGCTGGAGGGTTTGAACCAGCGACCTTTTGGTTAGCAGCCCAACACATTGACCATAGCACCACCAGCATCGTGAGTTGGAATTGACTTGCTGGCAATGCCACCAGAGTCCCGTATATTTCCTTTTTTTTTTTTTTTAATTACCAAAATTAACTCCCATCATTTTATTATTATTGCTTTTGACTTGGGTTTTCATCCCTTAAATAAATACCTGTGCTCTTGAAGTCTTTCTATTCCATTGAAACACCATCATTATCTAAATTATCATATACATTTGGGTCTGTTTTTGAATTTGTGTTCTATTCCATTGATCTACCTGGCTTTTCCTGAACTAAGGCAAAACTTTAGAAATTACTACAGTGAGTAATATAGACAAAGTCTACCTTTGCATCAGAATTTTCAGGAAAGTTTCCTGAATCTAGAAGGCTGATTTAAAGGAAAAACACCTTTCACATGCCTGTAACCAGTCATTATCTATTCAACTCTGATTCAAGTTGACCCCATGTGCATCTGAGTAGAACTGTGTTCCCTAGAATTTTAAACAGATGCTCTCAAGTTGCCCTCTAGAAGGCAGGCCCTTAATGCTCCCACAAGCAGGGGTTCTGGATTCCCAATTTCTTGCCAGTGTTGGCCACTATTTAAACATTTGGCAATCACCTAGGCAATAAGTATCTTATTATTGCTTTAATAGAGTATATTTTAATATGCCAATTTATTTTCTTCTGTGAATGGTCTATTCATACCCGTTGCCCATTTTGTTTGCTATGGTACTAAGGTTTTTACCAATGTTTAAGAGTTCTTTAAGTAAATAAATATTTAAGGAGACAGTGGTTGCTCAGTGGTAGAATTCCTACTTTCCCTGTGAGAGAATCAGGTTTGATTCCTGGCCAGTGCACCTCATGCACAGCTATCATCCCTCTGTCAGGGGAGCACTGCCTGTTGCTATGATATTGAACAGGTTTCAGGGAAGTTTCCAGATTAAGAAAGACTAGGAAGAAAGGCCTGGTGATCTACTTCCAAAAATCAGACCATCAAACCCCTATGGATTATAGTAGACATGCATGGGGTTTCCATGAGTTGAGTGCCAAATGATGATAATTAACAATTTACTATGCATATACTTATCTATTATATAAACCAAACCAAACCAAACTCAGTGCTTTTGAGTAGATTTGACTCACAGCGACCCTTCTTTGGGTTTCTGAGGTGGTGTTTCTATGGAAGTAGATTTCCCAATACATTTATTTCATTTTATATATATTGCTCTTGTTGTTATTGTTATGTGCCATTGAGTCAGACCTGACTCATAGTGACCCCTCCTTAGGTTTCTGAGGCAGTATCACTATGGAAGTAGATTTCCCAATACATTTATTTCATTTTATATATATTGCTCTTGTTGTTATTGTTATGTGCCATTGAGTCAGACCTGACTCATAGCGACCCCTCCTTGGGTTTCCGAGGCAGTATCAGATTGCCCAACCTTCTTTCTGAGGAGTGGCTGATGGGTTTGAACTGCCAGCCTTCTGGTTAGCAGTCAAGTGCCTTAGACACTATGCTACCAGAACTCCTAGTTCTGACTCATAGTGAGCCCATGTACAACAGAACTAAACACTTCTGGTTCTGTCCCACCCTCACAATCAGTGCTGTGTTTGAGCCCATTATTGTAGCCACTGTGTCAATCCATCTTGTGGAGGATCTTCCTCTTTTTCACGGACCCTCTACTTTACCAAGCATTATGTGCTCCTCCAAGGACTGATCTCTCTTGATAACATGTCCAAAGTTTGTGAGACAAAGTCTCACCATTCTTGCATTTAAGGGGCATTCTGGTTGTACTTCTTCCAAGATAAATTTATTCATTCTTCCAGCAGTCCATTATATATTCAATATTCTTTTGCCAACACCATATTTCAAATGCATCAATTATTTGGTTTTCTTTATTCATTGTCTATCTTTTGCATGCATGAGGTGATTGAAAATATCATGTATTGGATCCAGACACACCTTAGTCCTGAAAGTGCTATCTTTTTTTTTTTTTAACACCAAAGAGATCTTCTGCAGCAGATTTTCCCAATGTAATATGTCATTTTATATCCTGATTGCTGGTGGCATAGTGCATAAAGCATTTGACTGCTAACCAGAAGGCTGGAGGTTCAAACCCACCAGCCACTCCTTGGAAGGAAGACTGGGCAATCTACTTCCATAGACATACTGCCTTGGAAACTCAAGGAGGGGTCGCTGTGAGTCGAGTCGACTTGATGGCAATGAGTTTGGTTTTTTGTTTTGTCTGCTTCCATGGGTGTTGATTATGGATCCAAGTAAAATGAAATCTTGACAATTTCAATATTTTCTTCATTTATCATGATGTTGCTTATTGATCTAGTTGTGAGGATTTTTGGTTTCTTTATGTTGAGGTGCAATTCATACTGAAGGCTGTAGTCTTTGATCTTCATCATAGTGCTTCAAATCCGTTTCACTTTCAGCAAGCAGATTGTGTCTTCTGCATATCATAGGTTATTAATGAGTTTTCCTCCAGTCCTGATGCCGTGGTCTTTATATAGCCCAGCTTCTCTGATTATTTGCTCAGCATACAGGTTGAATAAGTGTGGTGAAAGGATACAACCCTGGTGCACACCTTTCCTGATTTTCAAACCTCATCTGATCTTCTTGTTCTGTTGGAAGGACTGCCTATATATAGGTTCCACATGAGCACACTTAAGTATTCTAGAATTCCCATTCTTCAAAATGTTATCCATGATTTGTTATGATCTGCAGAGTCAGATGCCTTTGCATAGTCAATGGAACACAGGTAAACATCTTTCTGATATTTTCTATTTTCAGCCAATGTCTGTATGATACCAGTAATGATATCCCTTTTTCCATGTTCTCTTCTGAATCAGGCTTGAATTTCTGCCAGTTCCCTGTTGATGTACTGTTGTAACCATTTTTGAATTATCAGGAAAATTTTACTTGTGTGTGATATTAATAATATTGTTTTATAATTTCCTCTTTCTGTTGGACTGTCTCTCTTTGCAAGGAGCACAAATATGGATCTCTTCCAGACAGTTGGCCAGGTAGTTGTCTTCCAAATTTCTTGGTATAAATGACTGAGCTCTTCCAACATTGTATCCATTTGTGGAAACATTTCAATTAGCACTCCATCATTTCCTGGAGCTTTGTTTTTTGTCAGTCCCTTCCATGCATCTTGGACTTCTTTCTTCAGTACTATCAGTTCATGATCATATGATACTTCCTAGAATTGTTGAACATAGACCAATTCTTTTTGGTATAGTGACTCTGTGTGTGTATTCCTTCCATCTTCTTTTAATCCTTCCTGCATTCAATATTTTGGCCACGTTGTTGTTGTTGTTGTGTGCCATTGAGCCATCCACAACTCATAGTGACCCCTCCTTGGGTTGCCGAGGAAGTATCACTACGGAAGTAGATAGCCCAACCTTCCTTCCGAGGAGTGGCTGGTGGGTTTGAACCGC
>NW_006922042.1:1579662-1582694 GCF_000298275.1 Orycteropus afer afer
CTGGTTAGCAGTCAAATGCCTTAGGCACTATGCTACCAGAGCTCTCATCCTTATTTTGGGCATAGAATCCTTCAATATTTCAACTCAAGGCTTGATTTTTTTCCTTTAGTTCTTTCTGGTTGAGAAGTGCTGAGCATGTTCTTCTCTTTTTGGTTTTCTAAGTCCAGGTCTTTGCACATTTCTTTATAATGCTTTGGTTTATCTTCTTGAATTGCCCTTTGAAATCTTTTGATTAGCTCTTTTACTTCATCATTTCTTCCATTCACTTTAGCTAGTCTGCATTCAAGAGCAAGTTTCAGAGGCTCTTCTGACATCAATTTTGGTCTTTTCTTTCTATCCTGTCTTTTAAATGCCTTTTGCTTTCTTCTTGTATAATGTCCTTGATGTCATCCCATAACTCGTCTAGTTATTAGTGTTTGAAGCATCAAATCTATTCTTGAAGTGGTCTCTAAATTCAGTTGGGATATACTCAAGATTGTACTTGGGCTCTCGTGGAATTGTTTTAAATTTCTTCAGCTTAAATTTTAACTTGCATATGAGCAATTGATGGTCCATTCCACAGTCAGCCCCTGGTCTTGTTCTGACTGATGATACGGCTACTCCATTGTCTCTTTCCACAGATGTCATTTGATTCCTGTTTATTCCATCTGGCAAGGTCTACATGTGTAGTTGCCATTTATGGAGTTGAAAAAGGTATTTCCATGAATAGGTTGTTGGTCTTCCAAATATCTGTCATGGAATCTCAGGCATCATTTCTATCACCAAGGCCATATTTTCCAACCACTGGTCCTTGTTTGGTTCCAACTTTTGCATTCCAATCACCAGTAATTATCAATTCATCTTGATTGCATGTTTGATCAATTTCAGACTGCAGAAACTGGTAAAAATCTTTAATTTCTTTATCTGGGACACTAAGGATTGGTTTGAAAATTTGAATAGTAGTCATATTAACTCATCTTCCTTGTAGGTGTAGGGATATTATCCTATCACTGATAGCATTGTACTTCAGGATAGATCTTGAAATATTCTTTCTGACAATGAATGTGACACCAATCCTCTTCAACTTGTCATTACCAGCATTATCAACTATATGATTGTTCAATTTAAAATGATCACTATGAGTCTGTCTCTTAACTTTTAGCTGTAGTAAAGTTTGAACGTTTATATAGTCAGTAGTTTGCTCTATGGTTTTTGAATTTTGTATTTCGATTAAAAAGTCATTATTATAAAAATATTTTCCAATAATTTGGCTATAATTTTTGGATTCCTCATTTTGTTTTGTTGATTTAAATTTCATCAAGAGGGGACTGGTTAAATTAATTTTGGTACTTTCATACTATGAATTACTCTGCTGTTATTGTTATGTGTTGTGGAGTTGGACCCAACTCATAGCGACCCCTCCTTGGGTTTCCAAGGTGGTATTGCTATGGAAGTAGATTGCCCAACCTTCCTTTTGAGGAGTGGCTGGTGGGTTTGAACCACCATCCTCCTGGTTATCAGTCAAGTGCCTTAGGCACTATGCTACCAGAGCTCTCATGAGTTACTCCGTAGCCATTACAAATAAAGAGGAAGACCTATATCAAGTGCTAACATGGAACGATGTCCCAGAGACATTATTGAGTGAAAAATATAAGTTGCAGAACAATATATTTCATAGAATTCTGTTCATATTAATAAATGAATAAAGCCGCAAAAGTCTTTATTTCACTACAAAAGATCCATTCTTCATATTTGATAATTGCATTGCTCTTTTTCTTTCAGGTAGAGCTTACACTTTGCATGGCCATATTTTAGGCATCAGGAATTTAGTGCCTGGTGCTTTGTTCAGATACCATGAAAGACTCAGTGAATCTTTTTCACAGTGTGAGATTTCACTGGCTTAAAGGAGCATCTCAGAACAAATTCTCAGCTTTGTTTTTTTTTTCATTTGCAGTATGTTAGTTCAAAATTTCAAGCATACAAAAAAAAATTTAGTGAAAAGTTTCTCTTCTTTCCCAGATCCCATCCTCAAGTTATTTTATTTGGAGATAACTACAGTTACCATTACCAATTTATTATGTTTCCTTCAGATACATCCCCTTGATGGCAACTAACTGGTGGTATAGTACCTAAGGCTTTTGACTGCTAACCAGAAGGCTGGCAGTTCAAACCCACCAGCCACTCTTTGAAAGGAAGATTGGGCAATCTACTTCCTTAGTGATACCACTTTGAAAACCCAAGGAGGGGTCGCTATGATTTGACAGTAGCAAGTTGCATTTTGTGTTCATATATGGGGTGTGTGTGTGTGTGTGTGTGTGTAACCAAACTCACTGCCATTGAGTCGATTCTGACTATAGCGACCTCCATTAGGTTTCCAAGAGAGTAAATCTTTACAGAAGTAGATTGCTTCATCTTCCTTCTGCAGAGTAGCTGGTGGGTTTGAACCGCCAACCTTCTGGTTAGCAGTCAATAGGCACTGTTCCACCAGAGCTCCTTTAATATATATCTGACAAAACAAAACAAAAAAACAACTCACTCCCATCAAGTCAATTTTGACTCATAACAAGAACCTTGGGTGGATTTGAACTGCTGATCTTTTGGCTAATAGCTTAACATCTTACATTTTGAGCCACCTAGAGTCTGTTTCCATCTGTTTATTTATATACACAAGGAGCTCTGGTGGTGTAGTGGTTAAAACATTCAACTGCTAACCAAAATGTTGGTGGTTCATACCCACCAGCCACTCCACAGGAGAAAGATGAGGCAATTTTCTTCTTAAAGATTTACTGCCTTGGAAACTCTATGGGGCAATTCTACCTGTCCTATAGGTCAGATATGAGTCTGAGATGACTTGACTACATTGGGTATATGTGTGTGTGTGTGTGTCCTCTTCCAAATGATAGCATATACTATAAATTATATATCTTCATAACTTTTTTCTTTCACTTAACTTATGTTTGCCTTTGTGTTAGACTTGGTTCTCTAGAGAAACAAAACCAGTAAAGCTTATATTTTATATATATATATATATATATATATATATATAGAGAGAG
>NW_006922042.1:1582794-1587420 GCF_000298275.1 Orycteropus afer afer
AGAGAGAGAGAGAGAGAGAGAGAGAGAGAGAGAGAGAGAAATTTATCTTAGTTCAAAGTTCCTGGATCAAACTTCAAGCTGGAGGCTTTTCCCGACTCTTGCAGCTGCAGGGGCTGAGGAGCTCAAGGCTGGCAGGCAGTACACTGGCTGTTGACTCCAATGAATGACAAATCCAAGGTCTCCAGGCCGAATGATGGATTGTTCACTCACGGACAGTTGTAGGCAGCACAACAGAATCCCGACGCACAGAAGAATGTCTCCTCTCCCAGGATGTCCACAGATATACTGGAAGCAGTCCACACCCCTAGGGAAACTCCCTTTCAACAGATTGGCTGCTCAAAACATAGTCATCTGATCCCATCATGGGAACAACCACACCACAACAGTTCAAACCACACAGAATTGTGGTCCAGCCAAGTTGACACATAGCTCCAACTATCACAGCCTTCTATCCAATTCAGAACCTAAAATCTCTCTCTCTCTCACTTTTTAGTTTATTTAATCCATTTTCTGTATCTTCCATAGTTTATTGGATATTTGGTATTGTAACAATGGAGTAACAAATAACTAACTGTGTAGAAAGCCACTGTGCACACATGAGGGTTTATATGGAATATTCAGGATTTGGACTTTCTGGGCCAAAGTATATCTGAACTTATCATTTTGACAGATACTGCTAAATTGCCCTTCATAGACGTCATACCATTTGACACTCCCACCAATAATGTATGGGTAAACTACATTGCATGACTTCAAATTGGATCTTTGCCAGGTTGATTTGTGAACATGGTATCTCAATATAGTTTTACCTGGCATTTATATTTTTAAAAAGTGAGGCTGAGCAGTTTTTGTAAGTGTAAGAACCGATTGCATTTCTTTTTCTGTGAATGGTTAAATGGTCTGTTTACATTGCTTACTTATGTAAAACAAATGGGTTGTTTGTCCTTTTCTTATTGAATTGTAGGGTTTCTTTAATATCAGCATACAATATCAAGAGCAAATATTTACTTGCAGTTTAATTTGAATTTATGATTTTTTTTTTCTTATAACTCAGGATTTGGTTTCTTACCAGATGGCTTACTGTGGTCCATGTCAGTTATGAACTTGCCCTATGTCTTAATTTCCTAAGGCTACTGTGGTAGTTATGTTTGTGTGTCAACTTGGCTGGGTGTGGTTGAGTGGCTGGGCAGCTGGTGGTAGTTATTCCTCATGATGAGACTGGCAATGAACTCCATGATGGGATCTACTACAAGCAGCTGAGTAGCTGCTTTTGGGATGTGGTCTGCTTCCTATATATAAAGAGAAACCTTGGGAATGGTCTCTGGCTTATGGCATGCTTGGACCCTGCATGTAGCTGTGTCTTTGTTGAGCAGCCTGCCATGCTCTGCTGACCTTGGGACTTACAATGGGCTTGAAGTAATGGCCTACTGTATGGTTTGGTAACATTGGGACTGTGCCTTTTTACTTGTCAACCTTGGGGCTGCTCAGCCTCAGCAGCCAGCAGCTGTCTGAGTGAAGAAAAGCCTCCAACTTCAGTGGGCTGAGACCAGGAGTCAGAACTGAAGCCCAAGGTTGAGGGGCTTTCACCCAGCCCCTAGAGCCTGGCACTTTGAACTTGGACTTAAAGCCTCTAAATTGTAAGAATAAACTCCTGTTAGTGTAAGCCATCTCATTTGTGGTATATTCTTGTCAGAGCAGTACTGGATAACCAGAACAGCTACTATAACAGAAATACCACAAATAGGTGGCTTTAAAGAACAGAAATTTATTTATGCATAGTTCAGGTGACTAGATGTGTGACTTCAGGCAGGGGTGCATTACTCCATAAGCCAGGTAAGCATGGGCTTACTTGTGCTTACTTACTAATCTGAAGTGAACAATTTCACATGGGTTTCATCACATTTTTTGACAGAATCTTGTTAAAGAATTCTTATGTATACATAAAAATCACCTGGGGAATCTTGTTAAAATGTAGATTCTAATTCAGTATATTTGGGAAGGAAAAAGAAGCTTTGGTGGTGCAGTGCCTAAGGTATTTGACTGCTAATCAGAAGGTTGGTGGTTCAAACTCACTAACCACTCCATGGAAAGAAGACAGGGCAACCTCCTTCCTTAAAGATCTACTGCCTCGGTATGTCGCTATGAGTCAGAATCTACTGGATGACAGTGGGTTGTTGCTGGGACACAGTTCAGTCTCTAACAACCTACAAAGACTTCTCTGGTCTTGGTTTTGTCTTTTATCTCATTTTTTTTTTAAAGTTTTTAACTGTGTTTTGGGTGACATTTTACAGAACAAATTGGTTTTCCATTCAACAGTTCTTACACATTTTGTTTTGTGACAATGCAGTCCCCACAATGTAACAGCACTCTTCCCACTTCCTCCCTGTGTTTACCATTTCCAAAGGCAAATACTGCCCTTTTGATCTCCTATAGTTGAGTGTTCAAAGCAATGTGTATCTTCCTGGTGTTATTGTTCACCTTACATGCTTGTGTATTGTTTGGCTGAAAGCTGAGCTAAGGGATTTTAACTCATTTCTTAATGTCCTTCTCCGAGCTCTCTCTATTCTCGCAACATTGGTCCATCTTCAGTTCCTGGAATAAGTCAAGCTTGCCTCAGTCATGGTGAGGTCTTTGCACCACCAGATACTTCTTGGACTTGGGTCTTCCTATTAGGGAGGCCTCTGCCCAATGTCCTCTCAATGAGGATGCAGCTGTGTGTATCATTGACTTCCAGTGCCCAGATCAATCACTACTATGTTATTGGGGTTCAATAAACATTTGATGAAAAGATAAATGAATCCATCTTTACCCCTCTGATTTCAAGATATCATATTGGATTTTCATGTGCGTTTGGTCTATTTGTGGACTTTTGCTCTGTTGCATGATTTGTCCATGCATTGTACTTGTAGACAAGCTATTCTAATTTTCATAACTTTGTAAGATGTTTGAATAATTGGCAGGGCTGGGTCTCTGTTACTATTCTCTCTCCTCCTCACCCCCCCCCCCCAAATTTTCCTGGTTGAATTTTTGAATCAGCACACTTACTTTAAAAAAAAGAAAGCAATTTTATTGGGATCATATGTACCCCCCCCCCCCCCCCCCCAAATTTTCCTGGTTGAATTTTTGAATCAGCACACTTACTTTAAAAAAAAGAAAGCAATTTTATTGGGATCATATGTAAATTATTATATATTAGCTTTAAAACAAAACAAAACAAAACAAACTCACTGCTGTCAAGTTCGATCCAACTCATAGTGACCCCTCCTTGGGTTTCCAAAGTGGTATCACTATGTAAGTAGATTGCCCAATCTTCTTTTCATGTATTAGTTTAGAGAGTATTTATATGTTTATGATGTTGAGCCATTTATCAGGGATGTGATATGCTTTACCAGTGTTCAAGTCCCTTACTAATCTTCGGTGGGCATACAGGGCTGGAATCTTTTTGTTAACAAGGTGTCTGCAGAAAATTAAGAAAGGGTATTTGTTGTTGTTGTTGTTTGCTATTGAGTTGGACCTGACTCATAGCGACCCCTCATTGGGTTGCTGGGCAGTATCACTACAGAAGTAGATTGCCCCTTCTTTTGAACCGCCAGCCTTCTGGTTAGCAGTCAAGTGCCTTAGCCACTATGCTACCAGAGCTCCCAAGAAAGGGTATAGTGGGATCAAACTCATCATTCTCTCACCTTGGTAGCAATGTGTGCCCTCCTTTTTCTGTCTTCTTCTTCTTCTTTTTTTAAAAATCTCTAAGTGTTTGTCCCCAGTTTGCTCAGTATTCTCACATTCTTTCCAGGCCTGGGGAGCATACCTCCAAGCCCTCTTCCTTTTCCAGTGACACATCCCAGACTGGACATGCAGAAGCAGTTGAAGCATCTGACAAAGTCTGGCCACGCTGGAGGTGGTAGAGTCAGTTCTTGTAGAGGTGAGCAACACCTTCATTCTAGAAGGATCACTTAAATAGTAGCAAGACATATTACATTCTTCACAAAATGGCTCAATACACCCCTTTGCCTAAGTTGCTCAAACTTCTCATGGAAACCACTGTAAAAATGTTATTGCTGGTCTTGTTATCCTAATGCCCACTACCCACTCCCAGTTTCCATCCAGCTAATGCATCTTTCTAAATTCAAGATTGATTCCTTAAATTCCTGCTTCAACTTTCCAAGTGCACATAGGATTTGTCTTCTGCTGGCCTCCTGCTGTCTGGCAGCCTGGCCACCACACCCGCTACACTTTATGCTAACCACTGGCTTCATTTCACTCCCAGCCCTTGCTGGCCTTGCACCAGAGGCTGCCACTCTTTGTTTCCTTCCTGTCCATTCCTCTTTGCCAAATCTCCATTCCTCCTGTTCACTGTCATCTGCCCCCTGGGCAGAGGCCTTGGGACTAGAGCACATGGATGCTATCTCTGGGTCTCTGGATTGTCTGTAGGACACCAACAATGGAGCTGTTGTTTTTGTTAGTGGCTGTGATAGTTGGAGCTGTGTGTCAACTTGGCTGGACCCCAGTTCTGGGTGGTTGTTCCCATGATGGGATCAGATCACTGAGTTCTGAGTGGCCAGTCTGCCCAAGGGGAGTTTCCCTAGGGGTGTGGCCTGCTTGCAATGATATTCCAAGGACAATCTGGAA